>NW_027362768.1:385690164-386182396 GCF_046119375.1 Phyllobates terribilis
CCCCGCGTAACATAGGAGAGGCCTCCGCCCCGCGTAACACAAGACAGGCCTCCGCCCCGCGTAACATAGGAGAGGCCTCCGCCCCGCGTAACATAGGAGAGGCCTCCGCCCCGCGTAACATAGGAGAGGCCTCCGCCCCGCGTAACATAGGAGAGGCCTCCGCCCCGTGTAACATTGGAGGGGCCTCCGCCCCGCGTAACATTGGAGAGGCCTCCGCCCCGCGTAACGTAGGAGAGGCCTCTGCCCCGCGTAACGTAGGAGAGGCCTCCGCCCCGCGTAACATTGGAGGGGCCTCCGCCCGTGTAACATTGGAGGGGCCTCCGCCCCGCGTAACATAGGAGAGGCCTCCGCACCACGTAACATAGGAGAGGCCTTCGCACCGCGTAACATAGGAGAGGCCTCCGCACCGCGTAACATTGGAGGGGCCTCCTCCCCGCGTAACGTTGGAGGGGCCTCCGCCCCGCGTAACATAGGACATTCCTCCGCACCGCGTAACATAGGAGAGGCCTCCGCACCGCGTAACATAGGAGAGGCCTCCGCCCCGCGTAACATAGGAGAGGCCTCCGCCCCGCGTAACATAGGACAGGCCTCTGCCCCGCGTAACGTAGGAGAGGCCTCCACCCCACGTAACATAGGAGAGGCCTCCACCACTCGTAGCATAGGAGAGGCCTTCCCCCCGCGTAACATAGGAGAGGCCTCCGCCCCGCGTAACATAGGAGAGGCCTCCGCCCAACGTAACATAGGAGAGGCCTCCGCCCAGCGTAACATAGGAGAGGCCTCCACCCCTCGTAGCATAGGAGAGGCCTTCCCCCCGCGTAACATAGGAGAGGCCTCCGCCCCGCGTAACATAGGGGAGGCCTCCGCCCCGGGTAACATAGGGGAGGCCTCCGCCCCGGGTAACATAGGGGAGGCCTCCGCCCCTTGTAGCATAGGGGAGGCCTCCGCCCCGCGTAGCATAGGAGAGGCCTTCCCCCTGCGTAACATTGGAGAGGCCTCCGCCCCGCGTAACATAGGGGAGGCCTCCGCCCCGAGTAACGTAGGAGAGGCCTCCGCCCCGCATAACGTAGGAGAGGCCTCCGCCCCGCGTAACATGGGAGAGGCCTCCGCCCCGCGTAACATAGGAGAGGCCTCCGCCCCGCGTAACATAGGAGAGGTCTCCGCCCCGCGTAACGTAGGAGAGGCCTCCGCCCCGCGTAACGTAAGAGAGGCCTCCGCCCCGCGTAACGTAGGAGAGGCCTCCGCCCCGCGTAACGTAGGAGAGGCCTCCGCCCCGCGTAACGTAGGAGAGGCCTCCGCCCCGCGTAACGTAGGAGAGGCCTCCGCCCCGCGTAACGTAGGAGAGGCCTCCGCCCCGCGTAACGTAGGAGGGGCCTCCGCCCCGCGTAACATAGGAGGGGCCTCCGCCCCGCGTAACATAGGAGGGGCCTCCGCCCCGTGTAACATAGGAGGGGCCTCCGCCCCGCGTAACATAGGAGAGGCCTCCGCCCCGCGTAACATTGGAGGGGCCTCCGCCCCGCGTAACATTGGAGGGGCCTCCGCCCCGCGTAACATAGGAGAGGCCTCTGCACCGCGTAACATAGGAGAGGCCTCCGCACCGCGTAACATAGGAGAGGCCTCCGCACCGCGTAACATTGGAGGGGCCTCCGCCCCGCGTAACATTGGAGGGGCCTCCGCCCCACGTAACATTGGAGGGGCCTCCGCCCCGCGTAACATAGGACAGGCCTCCGCACCGCGTAACATAGGAGAGGCCTCCGCACCGCGTAAGATAGGAGAGGCCTCCGCCCCGCGTAACATAGGAGAGGCCTCCGCCCCGCGTAACATAGGAGAGGCCTCCGCCCCGCGTAACATAGGACAGGCCTCAGCACCGCGTAACATAGGAGAGGCCTCCGCCCCGCGTAACATAGGAGAGGCCTCCGCCCCGCGTAACATAGGACAGGCCTCCGCCCCGCATAACGTAGGAGAGGCCTCCGCCCCACGTAACATAGGAGAGGCCTCCACCACTCGTAGCATAGGAGAGGCCTTCCCCCCGCGTAACATAGGAGAGGCCTCCGCCCCGCGTAACATAGGAGAGGCCTCCACCCAGCGTAACATAGGAGAGGCCTCCGCCCAGCGTAACATAGGAGAGGCCTCCACCCCTCGTAGCATAGGAGAGGCCTTCCCCCCGCGTAACATAGGAGAGGCCTCCGCCCCGGGTAACATAGAGGAGGCCTCCGCCCCTTGTAGCATAGGAGAGGCCTCCGCCCCACGTAACATAGGAGAGGCCTTCTCCCTGCGTAACATTGGAGAGGCCTCCGCCCCGCGTAACATAGGAGAGGCCTCCACCCCTCGTAGCATAGGAGAGGCCTCCGCCCCGCGTAACATAGGAGAGGCCTCCGCCCCGCATAACATAGGAGAGGCCTCCGCCCCGGGTAACATAGGGGAGGCCTCCGCCCCTTGTAGCATAGGAGAGGCCTCCGCCCAGCATAACATAGGAGAGGCCTCCGCCCCACGTAACATAGGAGAGGCCTCCGCCCCGCGTAACATAGGAGAGGCCTCCGCCCCGCGTAACATAGGAGAGGCCTCCGTCCGCGTAAGATAGGAGGGGCCTCCGCCCAGCGTAACATAGGGGAGGCCTCCGCCCCGCGTAACATAGGGGAGACCTCCGCCCCGCGTAACATAGGAGAGGCCTCCGCCCAGCATAACATAGGAGAGGCCTCCGCCCCACGTAACATAGGAGAGGCCTCCGCCCCGCGTAACATAGGAGAGGCCTCCGCCCCGCGTAACATAGGAGAGGCCTCCGTCCGCGTAAGATAGGAGGGGCCTCCGCCCAGCGTAACATAGGAGAGGCATCCTCCCCGCGTAACATAGGAGAGGCCTCCGCCCAGCGTAACATAGGAGAGGCCTCCGCCCCGCGTAACGTAGGAGAGGCCTCTGCCCCGCGTAACATAGGAGAGGCCTCCGCCCCGCGTAGCATAGGAGAGGCCTCCGCCCCGCGTAACATAGGAGAGGCCTCCGCCCCGCGTAACATAGGAGAGGCCTCCGCCCCGCGTAACATAGGAGAGGCCTTCCCCCTGCGTAACATAGGAGAGGCCTCCGCCCCGCGTAGTATAAGAGAGGCCTCCGCCCCTCCAGTTCATTCATCTTGTTCGCGAGACTTCTTGCATTTGCCAGCAGACATTTAATGCTATTAGCACATTACTCCTACTTTCCTTCCATCAGTCTGACCATGTTTCCCCAGCACAGCAGCCCTAGCTCTGGCTCCTGATCTTCCCCTCCTCCATATCACTGGCCTCAGGCAGAGACGCTCAGTGAGCGCTAAACTCCTCTCCCGGTTTGCAATGCTCCTGAGTGTTGCAAGCTGCACATTTAGATCCAGTATCTGGGCTTCCAAACAAATAACTTGCTGACATCCAGCGCAGACATATTCACCCTCCAACGGCTGTTCAAAGCCTGCAGACATCTCACAAGATGCACACCTGGTGGCATCATCCATGGAGCACATACTAAACGGGGATAAACAGTGCAAATAAAAGCAGAAAGCAATGGAAAGTTAGAAAGGAAAACACCAAACGATGCTCTTGTGTTACACTATCGGCAGTCCCGACAAGATATTAAGGCTATGTGCCCACGATGCAGAAATGCTCTGGATTTTTTCCAGAGCGTTTCTGCATCTCCCTGGCAGAAAAAAACGCATGCGGATTGTACATGCGGATTGTACATGCGGATTGTGCATGCGGATTGCGCATGCGGATTGTACATGCGGATTGTACATGCGGATCGTGCATGCGGATTGCGCATGCGGATTGTACATGCGGATTGCGCATGCGGATGGCGCATGCGTATGGCACATGCGGATTGCGCATGCGGATTGCACATGCGTTTCCCTGCCAGAGACATGCGGATGTGAAGCGTTCTTCACTTGCATTTCCGCATGCGGGTTGACAAGCGATTTTAGCATCACTTGGAAAGTGCTTGACAACTTGGTCACACTGTATAAATCCATGTAACCGGCAACCGGCATATATAGTGTGACCGGAAAGAATGGTAAAAAAATAAATCTATACTTACCCTCCGATGGCCCCCGCAGTCTTGCTTCCCTCCGTTCTCCCTTGCCGACAGCGGTACACTGAAGGACCTGCCGACGTCAGCGTCGCGTGACCTGTCACATGACCAAATGACGTCACCGCAGGTCCTTTACACTGTGTTCCAAATTATTATGCAAATAATATTTTCTCAGATTTTCCCACATTCCCTATATGAATTGCAGTCATTGTAATTTTCCAGTCAAATAACTATTCGAGTACAATTGAAAGGTTTTTGTATAAACTGCCTATGATAACAGGAGATTTTTATAAAAATAAAACACTCAAACTCCACTCAAAATGCATGTTCCAAATTATTATGCCCAGCAGAGGTTTCAACCTTTTCATTTTAATAAAGAACAAAAAAATGGTGATTTGTGAAATTCTAAGCATTAGCAGGTTATTACACACTGAAATCAAACAGTTTTCACCTCAAAACTTTATTCTAGGTGATGTTACATTTGCACATAGGACCCCTTGTTCGAAAGGAGCTTCTCAACTCTCTCGTCCATTGAATTTGTCAGGTTTTGGATGGTTTCTGCTTCAATTGTTTTGCATGAGGGCAGAATACCCTCCCAGAGCTGTTGCTTAGATGTGAACTGCCTCCCGCCATCATAGACACTCCTTTTGATGATGCTCCAGAGGTTCTCATTGGGGTTGAGGTCAGGGGAGCATGGGGGTCACACCATAAGTTTGTCCCCTTTTATGCCCATAGCAGCCAGAGATGCAGATGTGTTATGTGCAGCATGAGACGGGGCATTATCAGGCATGAAATGATCTTGCTGCGGAATACACGGTTCTTCTTCTTGAACCATGGAAGGAAGTGCTGTTTGAGAAACTCAACATACATTATGGAGTTCATCTTTACCCCTTCAGGGATCCTAAAAGGGCCGACAATCTCTCTCCCCATGATTCCAGCCCAAAACATTACTCCACCTCCTCCTTGTTGGCGCTGTAGCCGTGTTTGCGTGGGGTGTCCATCAACCAGCCATCCTCCACTCCATCCATCTGGACCATCGAGCGCTGCACGGCACTCATCCGTGAACAAAACAGTTTTGAAATCAGTCTTCATGTAATGTTTGGCCCACTGGAGCCGTTTCTGCTTGTGTGAAGTGGATAGAGGAGGTCGACAGGATGGCGCATGCACAGCTGCAAACCTCTGAAGGACCCTGCATCTTGTTGTTCGGGGGACATTGGAGGCACAAGCAGCTTCAAAAACTTGTCTGCTGCTATGACAAGGCTTTTTTGCCGCTGCTCTTTCAACCTGACGTAATTGCCTGTAGGAAAGAGTCCTCAATTTGCCCTTATCAGCACGCACACGTGTGTACTGTGAATCAGCTACATACTTCTTGATTGCCAAGACACTTCATCCTGATCATCGCACAATGTTGATTGTAGTCATGCCTTGACCTAAACACTCCACAATTTGTTGCTTCTCAGCAGCCGACACATCCTTTTTCTTTCCCATTTTGGCAGAAAATGTAGGCTGCTTAATAATGTGAGAGAGCCTTCTTAAGTAGTCTTGCCTTTCATTGGACACACCTGCCAAACTAATTAGCACAGGTGTCTGCAATTGCTTACAGTGATATAAAGAGCCCTGACACACATCACCATCAATGAGTTTAACTGACAAACAAACAAATTCTTCCCTTATCACTCCTAAACACATTTGCATAATAATTTGGGACACAGTGTAGTCTACCGTGATCTGCCGGCAAGCCGAGACAAGGACACCGGGGGCCATCAGAAGGTGAGTATAATGTATATTTTAAATGTTATTCTTTTTTTTACAGTTTTCTATGGTACCCGGGTCAGGAGGAGAGTCTCCTGTTCTCCACACCCCGGTACCATCCGCACATTGAAACGCATCTTTTCCGCATGTACAGATGCAGTGATGCGGATTACATGCGTTCCAATGCAAGTTGCGATTCCGCAAAATAATTGGTAGTGCTGCATATTTTTCCGCAATGATAATCCGCAGCGGATATTTCCGCAGCATGTGCACAGCACACGCGGATTATCATTGGGGAACATGGCAGACCTTCTACCAAGAGTTTTTTAAGCATTTCTTCAGCGGAACTGCCGCTGCGGAAACACTTAAAAAAAAACACATCGTGGGCACACAGCCTAAAGGTTTATCGACATACAGGGCATCAAAGCAAGGAATAGAAATGATGACCCCCAACAATATCTGTGAGATAACACCGCACGGTAACCCTCCAGAATTAACGATCGTGCTCCTCGTGTACCATCCGGATTTTTCACGGATAAACACTAAACACATTTTAGTCTATGGGGCTGTTCACATGTCTGCGTTTTTGTTAGTTTTTTTGGAGGCAGATTTTTCAAAAAGAAAAAAACATAATTGCACTAGTTTTGATCGGAGTCACAGATGAAACTTGTCTATTCCATGAAAAACTGGTGCACCGCTCCGACAGCTGCCGGGAGAAGCTTCCGAAAACTATTTTTTTTTGCATTTGAGTAAAACTGAAAAAAAATCAAATCCTACACAAGATGGAAGAAAAAAACAAGATGCAGCAGACGTCTGAATGAGGCTTCAGTCTAATCAGAGGATTAAAATAGTTGTCCAGAAATAGGAAAACTTGGCTGCCTTTTACCCAAAACAGCGTCAACCCAGTTTACAGAGGCGACTGTTCTCGGGAGAAGGCAGGCTCGATTGTTCAGCTCTTGGGCAACTGCTTTAGAAGGAGCCGGCAGCTATTTTTTTTTCTACTGCTGCCAGCACATTAATGCATATCCCTGATGCCCCTGTGTATCCACAGTACCACGGCACAGCTCTGTATAGAGAGTCCAACGCTGCATGCTAATCTGGCTGACATGGTAATAATGCTGAACGGAAACTCCAGATCCAGTGATGTGTCACATACTGGGCTGCTTACCCTGTATAACCCCGCCCACACCACTGATTGGCAGCTCTGTATAACCCCGCCAACACCACTGATTGGCAGCTCTGTATAACCCCGCCAACACCACTGATTGGCAGCTCTGTATAACCCCGCCAACACCACTGATTGGCAGCTCTGTATAACCCCGCCAACACCACTGATTGGCAGCTCTGTATAACCCCGCCCACACCACTGATTGGCAGCTCTGTATAACCCCGCCAACACCACTGATTGGCAGCTCTGTATAACCCCACCCACACCACTGATTGGCAGTTCTGTATAACCCCGCCCACACCACTGATTGGCAGCTCTGTATAACCCCACCCACACCACCGATTGGCAGCTCTGTATAACCCCACCCACACCACTGATTGGCAGCTCTGTATAACCCCACCCACACCACTGATTGGCAGCTCTGTATAACCCCACCCACACCACTGATTGGCAGCTCTGTATAACCCCGCCCACACCACTGATTAGCAGCTCTGTATAACCCCGCCCACACCACTGATTGGCAGCTCTGTATAACCTCGCCCACACCACTGATTGGCAGCTCTGTATAACCCCGCCCACACCACTGATTGGCAGCTCTGTATAACCCCGCCCACACCACTGATTGGCAGCTCTGTATAACCCCGCCCACACCACTGATTGGCAGCTCTGTATGACCCCGCCCACACCACTGATTGGCAGCTCTGTATAACCCCGCCCACACCACTGATTGGCAGCTCTGAATAACCCCACCCACACCACTGATTGGCAGCTCTGAATAACCCCACCCACACCACTGATTGGCAGCTCTGAATAACCCCACCCACACCACTGATTGGCAGCTGTGTACAATGCATAGAAAGCTGCCAATCAGTGGTGAGGGTGAGGTTATACAGACCTGCCAACCTCGCCCATATCACTGATTGGCAGCTCTATAACCCCACCCTCATCCCTGTATAACTCCGCCCATATCACTGATTGGCAGCTCTATAACCCCACCCTCATCCCTGTATAACTCCGCCCACATCACTGATTGACAGCTATATAACCCCGCCCTCATCCCTGTATAACTCCACCCATATCACTGATTGGCAGCTCTGCATAACTTCGCCCACATCACTGATTGGCAGCTCTATAACCCCGCCCTCATCCCTGTATAACTCCGCCCATATCACTGATTAGCAGCTCTGTATAGCTTCGCCCACATCACTGATAGGCAGCTGTGTACACTGTGCAGAGGCATAGAAAGCAGCCAATCAGTGGTGAGGGCTGGGTTATATAGAGCTGCCAATCAGTGGTGAGGGCTGGGTTATAAAGCGCTCATGACTATGGAGGATACATGGTAGCAGATTTATTAGTCCGCTATCTAATGATAATCTCCTGCTGATAAAACTACAGAAAGTAGGCCAGTAAGTGACGCATGCTGGAATCAGCATCTCTGCCCCCACATCATGCTGCTCTCAGATTATGTGTGTGAGGTTGTAGCCAGACAGGTCGTGGACGGGAGGTATGTGTCCCTGAGGTGCCAAGCCTCGGTGATGTAGGACTCAGAAAAACAGGCTCCAGCACACATAGTGCTGAGAGGTGTTTAATGGACCTGGATTATGGGTCCGGGTTTTACGAGCAGCTGAAAGCGCTGGGTGGGATCGGCTGACCACTTACCTCCAGTCCAGGTCTTGGAATGTCTGGTTTAAGGCAGCTGCGCCTGTCTCAGGCTGTCTGTGTGTTTTACAAGGTACAGTGGGGAAAAAAAGTATTTAGTCAGCCCCCAATTGTGCAAGTTCTCCCACTTACAAAGATGAGGTCAGTCTGTAATTGACATCATAGGTCGACCTCGACTATCAGAGACAAAATGAGAAAACTAATCCTGAAAATCACATTCTCTGATTTGGAAAGAATTTTTTTTTCAAATTTTGGTGGAAAATAAGTATTTGGTCAATTACAAAAGTTCATCTCGATACTTTGTTATATATCCTTTGTTGGCAATGACAGAGGTGAAACGTTTTCTGTAAGTCTTCACCAGGTTGGCGCACACTGTTGCGGGTATGTTGGCCCATTCCTCCATGCAGATCTCCTCTAGAGAAGGGATGTTTTGGGGCTGTCGCTGGACAACACGGACTTTCAACTCCCTCCAAAGGTTTTCTATAGGGTTTAGATCTGGAGACTGGCTAGGCCACTCCAGGACCTTGAAATGCTTCTTACAAAGCCACTCCTTCATTGCCCTGGCGGTGTGCTTGGGATCATTGTCATGCTGAAAGACCCAGCCACGTTTCATTTTCAGTGCCCATGCCCTTGCTGATGGAAGGAGGTTTGCACTCAAAATCTCACGATACATGGCCGCATTCATTCTTTCATGTACACGAATCAGTCGTCCTGGTCCCTTGGCAGAGAAACAGCCCCAAAGCATGATGTTGCCACCCCCATGCTTCACAGTAGGTATGGTGTTCTTTGGATGTAACTCAGCATTCTTTCTCCTCCAAGCACGACGAGTTGTGTTTCTACCAAACAGTTCTACTTTGGTTTCATCTGACCATATGACATTCTCCCAATACTCTTCTGGATCATCCAAATGCTCTCTAGCAAACTTCAGACGGGCCCGGACATGTAATGGCTTAAGCAGGGAGACACGTCTGGCACTGCAGTATCTGAGTCCCTGGCGGTGTAGTGTGGTACTGATGGTAGCCTGTGTAACGTTGGTCCCAGCTCTCTGCAGGTCATTCACTAGGTCCCCCCATGTGGTTCTCACGCGTTTCAACTCAGACGAGTCTTATTCATGATCTGAATAAGACTCGTCTGAGTTGAAACGCGTCGATTTAACTGATGTAATTCCTCACTGGAGCAGATTGATGTGATGCTTGTATTTCTCGGATGAACTCAAAAGATTTTTTTTTATCTTGGACTCAATAAATTACTATGTCTTAACTTTATGCTACGCTGGAGATTTTCCTCTTTTCTCTCCTAAAAGAAGGGGACTAAATCCTCACTGGGTGGGCATCCAAATGTCCAAGGAGGCCACAGAATCACAGCCGGGTAATCAGTCTCATGCCGTTCTCTGTTGGAGGTGTCATGCCCCTGGCCATATAGCCGCCCAGTGTCCCATGAACTCTGAGCCAATGGACTGAAACATAGGCCGGCATTGCTCCTATTTGGCTTACCCCTCCTGCAGCGCGGTTCCTCAACCTGGCGAGGGCCCTCAGGCGTGCTCAGTGTCCGTAAAAGGGGTGCGAGTGTCTGGATTGTTGTCTGAGGAACTTTGGTGACCCTGATAAGAACCATACTCCCTCATCGGCTGGTTCCTGGGTAGGTGGTGGGTGTCCGGTGTATCCATAGGGACGCTGAAAACTATCCTGTGGCCCGGGTGGATGTAAACACGGACTGTGGCACCACAGTTCAGGAAGTGGAGGTCGTTAAAGACTTGTTGCACCCGATAATAATCGGATGGGAGTTTGCATTATTTTGGGACATGTGGGGGAAAGCGGGGACACCTGGTTTCTCGGACGACATCCAGATCACGCCTGAAGAAACCTCGCCGCAGGCCGTAACGAACGAGTTTCCGATGTGCGTGTTTGTGGGCGATGAGGATGAGGCCGCATCCCCTGAGGCCAACATCCCTGAGCTGGAGTTGTCCGAAGGAAACTTTGGAACTGCCCAACTCAAGGATTTAACTCTTAAAGAGGCATTTGATAGAGCCGGGGGGGATGACACCAGATACCTGTATTTTGCCATCAAGGTGGAGTTGCTATACCGAGTAACCAAGGTGAGAGGGGAGCTCGTCGAGCAGTTGTTGGTGCGAAGGACATACAGATGTAAGGTGTTAGATATGGTCCATACACATGTGTAAGGTGGTCATCTATGGGTAGAAAAAACACAGGAACGAATCCTCCAGAGGTTCTATTGGCCCGGTTGTCACCGAGAAATAGTAAATTATTGTAGGTCCTGTCCCACCTGCCAGCTGACCTCCCCGGCGACACACCTTCAGAGCCCCTTAGTGGCATTACCTATCATTGAGGTGCCATTTGATCGCATAGTCATGGATCTAGTGGGGCCCCTGGTCAAGTCCGTCAGAGGGCATCAGTATATTCTGGTGGTACTCTACTATGCAACACGGTATCTGGAAGCCGTACCCCTACGAAACTCCTCCTTCAAGTGTATAGCCCAGGAGTTGGTCCATATCTTTTCTAGAACGGGGTTACCTAAGGAGATCCTAACTGATAAAGGGACCCTGTTTATTGCAAAAGTGATGAGGGAGTTGTGCAAAACTCTGCAAATCACACAACTATGGACCTCAGTCTACCATCCACAGATGGACGGCTTGGTGGAATGGTTCAACAAAACCTTGAAGGCCATGTTAAAGAAGGTCGTAGAGAAGGACAGCCGAGACTGGGACTGCCTACTATCGTACCTTCTTTTCTCCATCGGAAAAGTACCACAGTCCTCTACTGGATTCTCCCCTTTGAAGTGTTCTGTGGCCAACACCCCCGTGGACTCCTGGATGTAGCAAAGGAGACCTGGGAGGCAGAGTCTACACCCTACAGGAGTGTAATCGAACACGTGGCCCAGATGCAATAGAGAATTGCCAAGGTGATGCCCATCGTGAAAGAACACCTCCTCAAAGCAGAAGAGGCACAATCTAGGGTGTACAATATGTCGTCGGCGAGGGCGAGAAACTTCCACCCTGGGGATCGGGTACTGGTGCTGGTAACTACAGTGGAAAGAAAATTCCTGGCCAAGTGGCAGGGCCCCTCTGAAATAGTTGAAAAGGTTGGCGATGTCAACTAGAAAGTTCATCAGCCAGGGAGAAGAAAGCCCTACCAGGTGTACCACATCAACTTGATTAAGCCATGGCGAGATAGGGAGCCCGTGGAAGCTCCGTGTTTGGTGGCTGAGTCTGAAGCCGACGTGAAAGAGGTCAAGGTGGCAGAGTCACTGTCACGTGCCCAAAAGCAACAGTGCAGAGAGTTGCTTCATCGGAACAGAGACCTATTCTCAGAATTACCGGTTGTACTTCTATCATAGAGCATGAGGTTCTTATGGAGTCTCAAGTCCGGGTAAACTTGAAGCCGTATCGGATTCCCGAAGCCCGCCGCGAGGCGTACTCGAAAGAGGTGAAGAGGATGCTTAGCCTGGGAGTCACTGAAGAGTCCAAAAGTGGCTGGTCCAGTCCCATAGTCTTAGTGCCGAAACCAGATGAGGAATGGCGGTTTTGCAACGACTATAGGAAGCTGAACGAGGTCTCGAAGTTCGACGCCTACCCAATGCCTAGGGTAGATGAGCTTTTTGAAAGGACCCGCTCGATACGTCACCACTCTGGACCTCACCAAAGGATACTGGCAAATTCCCGTCTAAAGAGGCCAAGGAGAAGACGGCCTTCTCAACGCCAGACGAGTGTTATCAGTATGTCAGGATGCCGTTTGGGTCGCAGGGAGCTCCAGACACTTTGCAGAGAGCCATGGACCGGATCTTAGCACCCCATAAAAAGGATGCAGCGGCCTACCTAGATGACATCGTCATATTCAGTCAGGACTGGGGAAGTCATCTTGATAAAGTGCAAGCCATACTTGACGCCCTAAGGAAGGCGGGCTGTACTATCAACCCAAATAAATGTGCTATGGGGATGGAGGAAGCCAAGTATCTGGGCTACGTGGTTGGTAGAGGGGAAATAAAACCACAAATAAATAAGGTCGAGGCGATCCTGAACTGGCCAAAGCTCCTCACGAAGAAGCAGGTCAGGGCATTTCTAGGCAGCGTGGGCTACTTTCGAAGATTTGTCCCTAACTTTGCCCTGATAGCAGCCCCGCTGACGGATCTTCTGAAAGGGACGAAGTCGGCTATTGCTAAGTGATCCCCAGAAGCTGAGGAGGCCTTCCAGGAATTGAAACTGGCCCTCTGTAAACAGCCAGTCTTGGTGGCGCCCAACTTCTCTAAAGAGTTCGTGATCCAGAAGGATACATCGGATGTCGGGCTGGGAGCAGTCTTGTCCCAGGAGATTAAAGAAAGTGGAACACCCTGTAATGTACCTCAGTCGCTTCCCGGCTGCTTCAGAGTTTATTATTCTGCCGCGAAAAGAGCCAATGCTCAGTGTGAACTGCGCCCTAACGAGAGCTGGTCCTAGCAGAGGACGCCATGCACGAGCCCTGTGCACACTCTACATGGATTACATTTTCCTTACAAAACCCACATCGCCAGGTCAAGGATCCAGCAACCCATCTGCAATGCGGATGAAAGCTTGAACGGACAAGTCATCAGCGTCGCTGAGCCGTCATTCATCAATCTGAACAATGTAATGGATTGTCAAAAAGTACAAGTGTCACATACGTCTCTAAGGGGCCACATCCAGACCACTAGCAGTGCCAACCAGCAAGAAAAGCCCAAGACAAAACAGAAAATACATCAGCTCTCAGAAGAAGATGGCGGACCACCATTGGTGCAGACGCAGAAGGGTGAAGGGGGCGACGGTTAAAGCAGCAGACATATTCAGACACAGAACTGCAAAGGGCCCATTTACCGTGCTTGTCTACGTCCGCCCCCTTGTCTACGTCCGCCCCCTTGTCTACGTCCGCCCCCTTGTCTACGTCCGCCCCCTTGTCTACGTCCGCCCCCTTGTCTACGTCCGCCCCCTTGTTGTAGTGCGCCAACCACGACCAGAAAACACACTAATCTATATGTGCGTGATCCAAACTCATGACCATTAACATTAGAGGCGGCATTACTCAGAATTCAGCACAAGTAACCCCGACCCCCCCAGTGACCGGATATAAACCTTCAATCTGAGTCATTCCAGGAAGAGACCTGAATTCAATTAAGAACATAAAGTTTCACATTTCTCTGGTTGTTTAGTTTTTTTTTTTATTACATTTTTTGTTTTTCTTTATGAAACAATTTTTATTGCTGCAGCCAAAACCAGAACTAAATCCCTATTTAGGGTTAGAAAAATTGTAAAACCATGAAAGAAGCTGTTAGTAATGAACGAAGGCGGGATTGTAATGTGCTCGCTGCATTTGGCTCATTAGCTGCTCCGTTTCTGTCATCTCAGCCGCTAATGACGCAGAGCGCAGCAGCGAATGACGCAGAGCGCAGCAGCGAATTACACAGAGCGCAGCCGCTAATGACGCAGAGCAGCAGTGAATTACACAGAGCGCAGCAGTGAATTACACAGAGCACAGCCGCTAATGACGCAGAGCGCAGCAGCGAATGACGCAGAGCGCAGCAGCGAATGACGCAGAGCGCAGCAGTGAATTACGCAGAGCGCAGCAGTGAATTACACAGAGCACAGCCGCTAATGACGCAGAGCGCAGCAGCGAATGACGCAGAGCGCAGCCGCTAATGACGCAGAGCACAGCAGTGAATTACACAGAGCACAGCCGTTAATGAGGCAGAGCACAGCAGCGAATGAGCAAGAGCGCAGCAGCGAATGAGCAAGAGCGCAGCAGCGAATGAGGCAGAGCGCAGCAGCGAATGAGGCAGAGCGCAGCAGCGAATTACGCAGAGCGCAGCAGCGAATTACGCAGAGCGCAGCCCCTAATGACGCAGAGCAGCAGTGAATTACACAGAGCGCAGCCACTAATGACGCAGAGCAGCAGTGAATTACGCACAGCGCAGCCGCTAATGACGCAGAGCAGCAGTGAATTACGCACAGCGCAGCTGCTAATGACGCAGAGTGCAGCCGCTAATGACGCAGAGCAGCAGTGAATTACACAGAGCGCAGCAGTGAATGATGCAGAGCGCAGCAGCGAATGACGCAGAGCAGCAGTGAATTACGCACAGCGCAGCCGCTAATGACGCAGAGCAGCAGTGAATTACACAGAGCGCAGCAGTGAATTACGCAGAGCGCAGCAGCGAATGACGCAGAGCGCAGCAGCGAATGACGCAGAGCGCAGCAGCGAATGACTGCAGCGAATGACGCAGAGCGCAGCAGTGAATGACTGCAGCGAATGACGCAGAGCGCAGCAGTGAATGACGCAGAGCGCAGCAGTGAATGACGCAGAGCAGCAGCGAATGACGCAGAGCGCAGCAGCGAATGACGCAGAGCGCAGCAGTGAATGACTGCAGCGAATGACGCAGAGCGCAGCAGTGAATGACGCAGAGCGCAGCAGTGAATGACGCAGAGCAGCAGTGAATGACGCAGAGCGCAGCAGTGAATGACGCAGAGCGCAGCAGTGAATGACGCAGAGTGCAGCAGTGAATGACGCAGAGCGCAGCAGTGAATGACGCAGAGCGCAGCAGTGAATGACGCAGAGCGCAGCAGCGAATGACGCAGAGCGCAGCAGCGAATGACGCAGAGCGCAGTAGCGAATTACACAGAGCGCAGCAGTGAATTACACAGAGCGCAGCAGTGAATTACACAGAGCGCAGCCGCTAATGACGCAGAGCAGCAGTGAATGACGCAGAGCGCAGCAGTGAATGACGCAGAGCGCAGCAATTTAAGACAAATTCCTCTCCCTGCTGCCCTCAGAATAAGCTCCAGGCACCCATGACTTTGTCCCCCCACACTACGCCACTGACCTAATATTACAGTGTTGTATACATTGATTACAGTGCTCTTTATCGGTGTTTCATGGTAGGGGAAAGCCTGTAGGGTCCTGCAAGACGTAGGCATTATCGCTATGTTTACAATCCTCGCCGTGTTTTCTCCGTCTGTTAGGGGACACCTCTCCCCCCCTACACGTACATCATCTGAGCAAAAGGTAAGAACAAGCCTCAGCTGAAAATCGTTGTATACTTCAGAGTCTACAGGAAATGTTCAAATCCATGAATATCAGGAGCTAGGTCTCCTACTTCTGGTCGTCAGGTCTCCTCCGCTCCTGAGGGTCGCGCCATCGCTCCCATTACTTCATGCACACAATGATGTTGGAGTCGGAGTCCAATCTTTCATCCAGCTCTCGATAGCTCATGCCTGGATAAGAAAATGCAAAACCCGATGGTCAGCACCGCTCTCTAACTGCTCATGTAGGGGGAGGATAGCTATGGGACGCAGCACTCGGATTCATTTGCAAAGACGATGATCGGTAGTACTAATTTGCCCTATGAGTAATTCAACTTATTTTTTAAATATAAAAATATCCCGCAGGATTTGGAAATGATGAACTTCTGGAACATTCTCCATTAAGTTATTTTGCTTCCTTCTCTCCTAAAATGCTGTCAAGTTCAGGCTCTTTTAGTAGCTGCTTTGAGCTGCAGCCAGAATCTGTACCCGGACCCTAGTTACAGACCATCTCCATGCCTGAGCTTCTCTGCCCTCTCCCCATTGCTCAGACAGTTAGGGGGTTGGAGTAGCAGTTCAAAGCAGCTACAGAAAGAGCAGGAACTCGAGAAGCTAAAACAGCACATTTGGTGCAATGTATGGAAGTAAAATAAGGTCACTGATTAGATTAAAACGTCTTATAACTTGACAAAGGCTGATCAATAAATAAAATAGTGTAGTTACTCTTTAATGATTTTTGAAGCCATTACTTTGCCTGTGTGTCATCCCTCCACCCCGACCACACAAGCAGGACTTCTCCCAAACACTGTGCCTTGTGGGGTCACACCGGTGCCGGTACCTGTCTTGCAGCAGATCTCATCGTAGCTGTGGCTTCCCGTGTAGAGACGAGCCGGGGGGCTGCGCTCATCACGAGACACCTTTACGGGGTATTTCTGGAGTCTTCGGATCAGGTTCTTCATCAGCCCAAACTGGATAAGTTTCCTGCGTTCACACAGAAGGTACCGTACATTATGTCTGCAACGCGGAGGAGCGTACGCTGCGAGCAGCATCCCCCCAGGGATCTGGGGTCACAAAGTGTCCCAGTGATGTCCCAAGGCCCCCCGTCCCTCTGGACCCTTTAGCTCCCGCAGGGTTTCTGGGCGTCGTACGTCTGCGCACATTATAGTCACTGACCTCTCGTCCACTCTCTGCAGCTGCTGCGTGTGTCGGGCGATCAGGTCTCGCACCGTGGTGCCAGGACTGAGGCCGCAGTACAGCTGGAAGACGTCACGAAGACTCGGCCGCCTCACACCTAAGAGAAAGACCAGGTGAAGAAGCAGAGACTGGAGCCGGCCACATATATACGGAAAGGGAAGCCCCCCGCACACATCGGACTAACGTCAGCCACGGATGACCACGGCTCCAGCCGACAGTCCAGTGTATACGGAGCCCCAAAGGATTCCAGACGGGCCGACAATGCACAGGAGATATGGTGGAGGCTCATAATACAGAACACAGGAGCGTGAGAGCCGCCGAACCACCGGCTGACAGCCATCTATGGGGGCCTTAGTGCGGAACAACTGCAGGGACTATGGGGCGGTGTAATGTGTTCTCTGTTATCAACCATTTTTATCAGATGACTGAAGGACAGGTGATTACCATCTATTGCTCCCTGTAATCAGCCGAGAGGTTATTGTCGTCACTTCTGCACAGTGACAAGATCCCATAGATGTTCTCTGGACAGCAAACGCAATGTCAAATCCCACCGCAATGTAGAGAGTATGGAGGACAGCGCCCCCATCTGCAGGCAGGAGATGTCAGGAAGCTTCTGTTATAGAGAGGGAATGGTCACCTGGTTTACTAATGTAGGAGATGCACTCGTCCTGCAGAGCCTTGTCGTGGATCAGCTCCTGCACCCGCGGAGTCGTACAGTAGACATTGGAGTACTGCAAGGAGGAGACCAGGATCAATAAAATATATAGAGCAGCCGCCCCTCCCTCCATCCCGTATACCGCAGCCGCCCCTCGCTCCATCCCGTATACCGCAGCCGCCCCTCGCTCCCTTCATTACGCCGCTATAGAGCATCCGCCCCTCGCTTTGTCCCATATGCCGCAGCCGCCCCTCGCTCCCTCCCGTACGCCGCAGCCGCCCCTCGCTCCGTCCGGTATGGCGCAGCCGCCCCTCGCTCCGTCCCGTACGCCGCAGCCGCCCCTCGCTCCGTCCCGTACGCCGCAGCCGCCCCTCGCTCCGTCCCGTACGCCGCCCCTCGCTTTGTCCCATATGCTGCAGCCGCCCCTCGCTCCCTCCCGTGTACCGCAGCAGCCCCTTGCTGCGTCCCGTATACCGCAGCCGCCCCTCGCTCTGTCCCGTATACTGCAGCCTTCAGCCGCCCCTCGCTCCATCCCGTATACCGCAGCCGCCCCTCGCTCCCTCCATTACGCTGCTATAGAGCATCCGCCCCTCGCTTTGTCCCATATGCCGCAGCCGCCCCTCGCTCCGTAAGGTAAGGCGCAGCCGCCCCTCGCTCCGTCCCGTACGCCGCAGCCGCCCCTCGCCCCGTCCCGTAGGCCGCAGCCGCCCCTCGCTCCGTCCCGTACGCCGCAGCCGCCCCTCGCCCCGTACGCCGCAGCCGCCCCTCGCTCCGTCCCGTACGCCGCAGCCGCCCCTCGCTCCGTCCCGTACGCCGCAGCCGCCCCTCGCTCCGTCCCGTACGCCGCAGCCGCCCCTCGCTCCGTCCCGTACGCCGCAGCCGCCCCTCGCTCCGTCCCGTACGCCGCAGCCGCCCCTCGCTCCGTCCCGTACACCGCCCCTCGCTCCGTCCCGTACACCGCCCCTCGCTCCGTCCCGTACACCGCCCCTCGCTTTGTCCCATATGCTGCAGCCGCCCCTCGCTTTGTCCCATATGCTGCAGCCGGCCCTCGCTCTGTCCCGTATACCGCAACCACCCCTCACTCTGTCCCATATGCTGCAGCCGCCCCTCGCTTTGTCCCATATCCTGCAGCCGCCCCTCGCTTTGTCCCATATGCTGCAGCCGGCCCTCGCTCTGTCCCGTATACCGCAACCACCCCTCGCTCTGTCCCGTATACCGCAACCACCCCTCGCTCTGTCCCGTATACCGCAACCACCCCTCGCTCTGTCCCGTACGCCGCTATAGAGCAGCCGCCCCTCTGCTTTTAGCTGAAATACAATATGTAAATTTGACTAATTAAAAAAAAAAATTATATAAATGTTTATGTTTTTTAAGTAACTATTTTATTATTCCAGCCATAAACCTGACCCGAGCTCCAGCCTTAGTGCCCAAGAATGTGAAACTGTAAAATTTGAGTCAACAGTCGTGTCTTTTTTTCAATGCAGGGACAATTGACATTTTGGGGCAGCTCTGCCGCTGAGGCGCTGTCTCTCCTCTGACAAAAATGCAAGACTCAATTCTTTCTTGCTCAGCTTCTGGCATCTCGTTTTTTTCCTATGCAGAGTGCAGAAGCCGATGAAAACACTAATTTTAACAACTGCGCTCTGCATAGGAACTGGGGCAGCGGCTGCGATGAATGGCCGGTCTGCGTTACTCGCTCAGATCGCCGGCCATTCACTCCCGACCCGTTACCTCCTCCGAGGTGTCGTGTGTCAATCTATGAGATCTCATCCTCTGCACCAATAACATCTGGTAATGAGAAGTATTCGGTCGCTGCCGTCTCTTCTAGAATTGATATTCTGCAATTTATTTCTTGCTTTATTCTCGAGCAGAAATCATCCAGACTCCACCGGTAAGCAGCTTATATGGACTGAAGCCGCCACGTCCCCCAGCTGGCCGCCCCTTACATTGGCCCCCAGGCGGCCGGCCCGCCCCTTACATTGGCCCCCAGGCGGCCGGCCCGCCCCTTACATTGGACCCCAGGCGGCCGGCCCGCCCCTTACATTGGACCCCAGGCGGCCGGCCCGCCCCTTACATTGGACCCCAGGCGGCCGGCCCGCCCCTTACATTGGACCCCAGGCGGCCGGCCCGCCCCTTACATTGGACCCCACGCGGCCAGCCCGCCCCTTACATTGGACCCCACGCGGCCAGCCCGCCCCTTACATTGGACCCCACGCGGCCAGCCCGCCCCTTACATTGGACCCCACGCGGCCAGCCCGCCCCTTACATTGGACCCCACGCAGCCGGCCCGCCCCTTACATTGGACCCCACGCGGCCGGCCCGCCCCTTACATTGGACCCCACGCGGCCGGCCCGCCCCTTACATTGGACCCCACGCGGCCGGCCCGCCCCTTACATTGGACCCCACGCGGCCGGCCCGCCCCTTACATTGGACCCCACGCGGCCGGCCCGCCCCTTACATTGGACCCCACGCGGCCGGCCCGCCCCTTACATTGGACCCCAGGCGGCCGGCCCGCCCCTTACATTGGACCCCAGGCGGCCGGCCGCCCCCTTACATTGGACCCCAGGCGGCCGGCCGCCCCCTTACATTGGACCCCCACCCATCGTGGCCATATGCTGGAGATCCGGCTGCATTACATGAGATTGATGTTGGAAAAACCCAGACATCCCCAGATTCTTACCTGGAAGATGGAAACAAGAGTCACCACCCCGTAATACCTAGAAAAAGGAAGTTGAGAGTTGTAGTCAGAATGCTGCACATTAATGGCCGCTCAGTATTTCTTGCAGAAGCCGCCGCTAAGAATCAAAACGTCACGAACATTAAGCTCTGACCACAAGACCCCGGCCTCAGCGCTCCCCCTGCCTCTAGTATTGGTATCGTACCGATAATCAAACGCCGAATTAAAGGAATGTCGCCGTCCCATTTATCCAGATGCTTCGCTCTCAGATCACTCACATGAGGTTCTGTATCGCTATCCGCACGAGGTTCAGCTCCACGTCGGCCTCCGCAGAGATCTTCTGGATGTGACGGAAACCATCAATATATGGCAGAATCTGGGGGGAGCAATGTAATTGGATGAGTAGTCACAGAATCTCCTCTCTGCGAGCCCCGCCGATGCAGGTCACATGTACAGAATCCTAGAGCTGCAGTGAAGACTGACACTTAAAGAGGCAGTCCACCTTTGGGGACCTTTTATTTTATGTAAATGCATTTTATTTGCAGATAAAGATGATTTTTGTAATTGTAAGCATTGTGCTCCCTTTGCCTTCTCTAGCCTCAGGCTGCACTCATTAATCCTGGTTGCAGAATGAGTGATCTGAGGATCCATCAGTGAGCTCACACTGACAGTCTGAGTGTCACGATGCTGTTGTCTCTGACAACCCGGGACTAGGGGCTCCTACCCTGTCCCTAATGCTAGGGGCACCCTTACTATCTCTGTTCCCCAGGTTACTTCAGATGATGAAGATGCTGGGGTCATGTACCTTGCTGTTCTCCTGAATCAGCCCTTATCTGTCCCCTCCCCCACCCAGGGAAGTGGGCAGGAATAGTGAATGTAAATACTCAAACCAGACAAACAAGGATGGAAGTACAGGGACAAATGAAAATACAAAAACACACAAAATATTCACTAACAGAGGGAACACCGAAGGGATTAGGAAGGTAAAGAAAAATAGAAGAGGATGGGACTATGCACTGAACCAAAACTCCAAGCAACACTCACAGAACAACGCTCCTCGCACGCCACTCCATAAAAAGACATAACACTGGCAATCCCAGATGGCCAGAGCAGAGACTATATAGGAGAGGGGAGTGGCTGATGCTGCTCAGCTGAGAACTTCCAGAAGGAAGCTACAGAGACTCAAAGCTGAGCAGATTAACTACTGCACTGCTGAAAGAAACCAGCACCATTTAAAAGGAGGGATAATGCTTCTACTCAATGCAGGAGTGTGTGAACTCAGACGCTGCAGACTTCTGACTCCGTCGCGGTACACCCATGACACTCAGGCGATAGCACCGTACATCTTTTGAGGGGGCATTCAGACATGGCGGCCACATTTGGAACCTGCAGACATTCGGTTAGCAGGTTTTTATTTTTGCAATTTTTTTAGCATTGCAAAATTCCAAAGAAAAATAGATAAAACCACAATGAGAAAGAGCAGGTAAATGTGAACACAGACTAAAGACTGGAGGACGGAGGCTCATATTCTTAACTTGCAGATTTACCTGCTGCGTCGTCAGATCCCACTGTGCGTTGCAGAAGTCGTCCTTGTCTTCGGTGAACACCGGGACGTCGTACTCCTGGGCTGTAGGGGGCGCCACCCGCAGTTCTATGACCTTCAGGTGCATGGTGTTACTTTCATCTGGAAGTACAAGGAGAGGTTAGAGGTCTTCTCGCTGAGCCCTGCACGCGGGGGTCACATATCTCACCCTATATGAGACGGCGGGTGTCAGCCATTATTGGCAATCAATTGATTTTAACACAAAGCAATTTTTCTACTATAAATCCTCAGTAAAATCCATATGAATGACACGCAGAATATGCTGCTGATTTCACTCCTCTACATCGAAGGTGGATAAATCTGCAGTTATAGTCTGGGATTAAGCGCTGGAGCGGTGCAGGGGCGCTGCGCTCGGCCTCCCAGTTAGCAAAAGACGAGCCCAGAGCCAGGAGCGAATCCGGAGCTGAAAATCAGGAGCAGATCTGGAGCTGAGGACCAGGAGCCGAGAGCCAGGAGCAGATCTGGATCTGAGGACCAGGAGCCGAGAGCCAGGGGCACACCTGAAGCGGATCCAGAGTCCGGAGGAGATCCAGAGCCAGGAGCAGATCCAGAGCCAGGAGCACACCCGAAGCGGATCCAGAGCCCGGAGCAGATCCAGAGCCCGGAGCAGATCCAGAGCCCGGAGCAGATCCAGAGCCCGGAGCAGATCCAGAGCCCGGAGCAGATCTGGAGCTGAAGACCAGGAGCCGAGAGCCAGGAGCACACCCGAAGCGGATCCAGAGCCCGAAGCGGATCCAGAGCCCGGAGTGGATCCAGAGCCCGGAGCGGATCCAGAGCCCGGAGCGGATCCAGAGCCAGGAGCAGATGTGGAGCTGAGGACCAGGAGCTGAGAGCCAGGAGCACACCCGAAGCGGATCCAGAGCCCGGAGTGGATCCAGAGCTGAGGACCAGGAGCCGAGAGCCAGGAATGGATCCAGAGCCAGGAGCGGATCTGGAGCTCCGAGATCTGTGGCAGAAGAGGAATAGACGTCCTGTAGCCTAGTGATAGGGGCCCTCATAGGTGATTTATTACCCGACTCTTCTGTCTCATGTAAGGTGGATACCCGCCCCCTGCGCGCTGCCCGGGGGCGATAAGGAAAATTCAATGTCATCCCGAGTGGTCAGTACCTATGGGCAGGGAACATTCTCCGGTGGAGTTCAGCCCCTCCAGCAGGATGCTCATGATGGGCACCAGTCTCTGCTTACTGTCCTCATTAGAGATGAAGCCGGACTCTAGCTACAACGAGAGAACAGGAAAGTGATGGGCTGAGCCGCCGTGCTGCCCTATATAGAGTACAGTGCTAACCACTGAGCCACAGTGCAGCCCTATATATAGTACAGTGCTAACCACTGAGCCACAGTGCAGCCCTATATATAGTACAGTGCTAACCACTCAGCCGTCGTGCTGCCCTATATATAGTACAGTGCTAACCACCATGCTGCCTTATATATAGTACAGTGCTAGCCACTGAGCCACCATGCTACCCTATATATAGTAGTGCTGACCATTGAGCCACTGTGCTGACCACTGAGCCACCGTGCTACCATATAGTACAGTGCTAACCACTGAGCCACCGTGCTGCCCTATATATAGTACAGTGCTAACCACTGATCCACCGTGCTGCTCTATACATATATATATATAGTACAGTGCTAACCACTGAGCCACCGTGCTGCCCTATACATATATATAGTACAGTGCTAACCACTGAGCCACCGTGCTGCCCTATACATATAGTACAGTGCTAACCACTGAGCTACTGTGATGCTCTATACATATATATATAGTACAGTGCTAACCACTGAGCCACCGTGCTGCCCTATAGTACAGTGCTAACCACTGAGCCACCGTGCTGCCCTATATAGTACAGTGCTAACCACTGTGCTGCTCTATACATATATATATAGTACAGTGCTAACCACTGAGCCACCGTGCTGCTCTATACATATATATAGTACAGTGCTAACCACTGAGCCACCGTGCTGCCCTATGTATAGTAGTGCTAACCACTGAGCCACCGTGCTGCCCTATATATAGTACAGTGCTAACCACTGAGCCACTGAGCTGCTCTATATATATATATATATATATATATATATATATAGTACAGTGATAACCACTGAGCCACCATACTGCTCTATACATATATATAGTACAGTGCTAACCACTGAGCCACCGTGCTGCCCTATATATAGTACAGTGCTAACCACTGAGCCACCGTACTGCCCTGTATAGAGTATAGTGCTAACCACTGAGCCACCGTGCTGCCCTATATAGTACAGTGCCAACCACTGAGCCACCGTGCTGCTCTATACATATAGTACAGTGCTAACCACTGAGCCATCGTGCTGCTCTATACATATATATAGTACAGTGCTAACCACTGAGCCACCGTGCTGCCCATAGTACAATGCTAACCACTGAGCCACCGTGCTGCTCTATACATATATATATATAGTACAGTGCTGACCACTGAGCTACTGTGCTGCCCATAGTACAATGCTAACCACTGAGCCACCGTGCTGCACTATACATATATATATAGTACAGTGCTGACCACTGAGCTACTGTGCTGCTCTATACATATAGTACAGTGCTAACCACTGAGCCACCGTGCTGCTCTATACATATATATAGTACAGTGCTAACCACTGAGCCACCGTGCTGCCCTATATATAGTACAGTGCTAACCACTGAGCCACCGTACTGCCCTGTATAGAGTATAGTGCTAACCACTGAGCCACCGTGCTGCCCTATATAGTACAGTGCCAACCACTGAGCCACCGTGCTGCTCTATACATATAGTACAGTGCTAACCACTGAGCCATCGTGCTGCTCTATACATATATATAGTACAGTGCTAACCACTGAGCCACCGTGCTGCCCATAGTACAATGCTAACCAATGAGCCACCGTGCTGCTCTATACATATATATATATAGTACAGTGCTGACCACTGAGCTACTGTGCTGCCCATAGTACAATGCTAACCACTGAGCCACCGTGCTGCACTATACATATATATATATAGTACAGTGCTGACCACTGAGCTACTGTGCTGCTCTATACATATAGTACAGTGCTAACCACTGAGCCACCGTGCTGCTCTATACATATATATAGTACAGTGCTAACCACTGAGCCACCGTGCTGCCCTATGTATAGTACAGTGCTAACCACTGAGCCACCGTGCTGCTCTATACATATATATAGTACAGTGCTAACCACTGAGCCACCGTGCTGCTCTATACATATATATAGTACAGTGCTAACCACTGAGCCACCGTGCTGCTCTATACATATATATAGTACAGTGCTAACCACTGAGCCACCGTGCTGCTCTATACATATATATAGTACAGTGCTAACCACTGAGCCACCGTGCTGCTCTATACATATATATAGTACAGTGCTAACCACTGAGCCACTGTGCTGCTCTATACATATATATAGTACAGTGCTAACCACTGAGCCACCGTGCTGCTCTATACATATATATAGTACAGTGCTAACCACTGAGCCACCGTGCTGCTCTATAGATATAGTACAGTGCTAACCACTGAGCCACCGTGCTGCCCTATGTATAGTACAGTGCTAACCACTGAGCCACCGTGCTGCCCTATATATAGTACAGTGCTAACCACTGAGCCACTGTGCTGCTCTATACATATATATAGTACAGTGATAACCACTGAGCCACCATACTGCTCTATACATATATATAGTACAGTGCTAACCACTGAGCCACCGTGCTGCCCTATATATAGTACAGTGCTAACCACTGAGCCACCGTACTGCCCTATATAGTACAGTGCCAACCACTGAGCCACCGTGCTGCCCTATATATAGTACAGTGCTAACCACTGAGCCATTGTGCTGCCCTATACATATATAGTACAGTGATAACCACTGAGCCACCGTGCTGCTCTATACATATATATATATAGTACAGTGCTAACCACTGAGCCATTGTGCTGCCCTATACATATATAGTACAGTGATAACCACTGAGCCACCGTGCTGCTCTATACATATATATATATATATAGTACAATGCTAACCACTGAGCCACCGTGCTGCTCTATACATATATAGTACAGTGCTAACCACTGAGCCACCACACTGCCCTATATATAGTACAGTGCTAACCACTGAGCCACCGTGCTGCTCTATACATATATAGTACAGTGCTAACCACTGAGCCACCGTGCTGCTCTATACATATATAGTACAGTGCTAACCACTGAGCCACCGTGCTGCTCTATACATATATAGTACAGTGCTAACCACTGAGCCACCGCGCTGCCCTATATATAGTACAGTGCTAACCACTGAGCCACCGCGCTGCCCTATATATAGTACAGTGCTAACCACTGAGCCACCGTGCTGCTCTATACATATATAGTACAGTGCTAACCACTGAGCCACCGTGCTGCTCTATACATATATAGTACAGTGCTAACCACTGAGCCACCGTGCTGCTCTATACATATATAGTACAGTGCTAACCACTGAGCCACCGCGCTGCCCTATATATAGTACAGTGCTAACCACTGAGCCACCGCACTGCCCTATATATAGTACAGTGCTAACCACTGAGCCACCGCGCTGCCCTATATATAGTACAGTGCTAACCACTGAGCCACCGCGCTGCCCTATATATAGTACAGTGCTAACCACTGAGCCACCGCGCTGCCCTATATATAGTACAGTGCTAACCACTGAGTCACCGTGCTGCCCTATATATAGTACAGTGCTAACCACTGAGCCACCGCGCTGCTCTTTCCCTGTAGCACACTGACATGAAGCCTCAGCCTCTTATTACACCTCGTGCAGTGCACGGCCCCAGTAATCGGTGCGCGGCCCCCGTCATCGGTGCGGACCTCCAGCGTCTTCAGGTATCCCGCGAGCTTCTTCACGATGGGCTCCAGCGCGCACGTCTTGGCTCTGGCGTTGCACACAAAGCCCAGGTTAAAGAGCAGAGCGTTGCGGCTGTACTTCTTGTGCTCGATGCAAACCGGGCAACCGATCAGCTTCTTGTCCATGGCGGTCCTGAGAACAGACGCGCGTCAGTGAGACGGCCGCCATCGCAGCTGCTGCTCCCCTGCCAGGAGCTTAGCTACACGGCGATACATCCGCTGTAGAACCATAATGGCGCCACCCTGAGCGTTCCCCCGGCATTACAGCGGCCCGGACGTCACTCACACTGTGATCAGCTTGTTCTGGAGCTCGGGTTTGGTGATGATATAAACCTGGACGGTGTCAAACAGCTCCCGCGAGATGTACTCCTCCGGCACCTGCGACACACGGGACATCGTCACCATCCTCCGCCACGCGGGGAGCGGAGCAGCCGACGCCACTCACCTGGTAACTGATCTTGGGGCCGAGGGTCGGATGGAACTCGCTGAAGAAAACGCACTCGATCCTCCGACTGGACATCACTGCAGACAGAGAGGTGGTCACTGAGGGGGGAGGGGCCGAGCGAGGGCGGGGGGAGGGGCCGAGCGAGGGCAGGGGGAGGGGCCGAGCGAGGGCAGGGGGAGGGGCCGAGCGAGGGCAGGGGGAGGGGCCGAGTGAGGGCAGGGGAGGGGCCGAGCGAGGGCAGGGGGAGGGGCCGAGCGAGAGCAGGGGGAGGGGCCGAGCGAGGGCAGGGGCCGAGCGAGGGCAGGGGGAGGGGCCTAATGAGGGCAGGGGAGGGGCCTAATGAGGGCAGGGGCCTAATGAGGGCAGGGGGAGGGGCCTAATGAGGGCAGGGGAGGGGCCTAGTGAGGGCAGGGGGAGGGGCCTAATGAGGGCAGGGGCCGAGCGAGGGCAGGGGGGGGCCAAGCGAGGGCAGGGGGAGGGGGCGAGCGAGGGCAGGGGAGGGGCCGAGCGAGGGCAGGGGCCGAGCGAGGGCAGGGGCCGAGCGAGGGCAGGGGGAGGGGCCGAGCGAGGGGCCGAGCGAGGGCAGGGGGAGGGGCCGAGCGAGGGGCCGAGCGAGGGCAGGGGAGGGGCCGAGCGAGGGCAGGGGAGGGGCCTAATGAGGGCAGGGGCCTAATGAGGGCAGGGGAGGGCCTAATGAGGGCAGGGGGAGGGGCCTAATGAGGGCAGGGGCCGAGCGAGGGCAGGGGGGGGCCAAGCGAGGGGCCGAGCGAGGGCAGGGGAGGGGCCGAGCGAGGGCAGGGGAGGGGCCGAGCGAGGGCAGGGGAGGGGCCGAGCGAGGGCAGGGGGAGGGGCCGAGCGAGGGCAGGGGAGGGGCCGAGCGAGGGCAGGGGGAGGGGCCGAGCGAGGGCAGGGGGAGGGGCCGAGCGAGGGCAGGGGGAGGGGCCGAGCGAGGGCAGGGGAGGGCCTAATGAGGGCAGGGGGAGGGGCCTAATGAGGGCAGGGGCCGAGCGAGGGCAGGGGGGGCCAAGCGAGGGCAGGGGCCGAGCGAGGGCAGGGGCCGAGCGAGGGCAGGGGCCGAGCGAGGGCAGGGGAGGGGCCGAGCGAGGGCAGGGGAGGGGCCGAGCGAGGGCAGGGGAGGGGCCGAGCGAGGGCAGGGGAGGGGCCGAGCGAGGGCAGGGGAGGGGCCGAGCGAGGGCAGGGGAGGGGCCGAGCGAGGGCAGGGGCCGAGCAAGGGCAGGGGAGGGGCCGAGCAAGGGCAGGGGGAGGGGCCGAGCGAGGGCAGGGCCGAGCGAGGGCAGGGGAGGGGCCTAATGAGGGCAGGGGAGGGGCCTAATGAGGGCAGGGGAGGGGCCTAATGAGGGCAGGGGAGGGGCCTAATGAGGGCAGGGGCCTAATGAGGGCAGGGGAGGGGCCTAACGAGGGCAGGGGAGGGGCCTAATGAGGGCAGGGGCCTAACGAGGGCAGGGGAGGGGCCGAGCGAGGGCAGGGGGAGGGGCCGAGCGAGGGCAGGGGGAGGGGCCGAGCGAGGGCAGGGGAGGGGCCGAGCGAGGGCAGGGGAGGGGCCGAGCGAGGGCAGGGGAGGGGCCGAGCGAGGGCAGGGGAGGGGCTGAGCGAGGGCAGGGGAGGGGCCGAGCGAGGGCAGGGGAGGGGCCGAGCGAGGGCAGGGGAGGGGCCGAGCACACACTGACAGTAACCAGTAAGAAAGCCCCGTGCTCAGACCCCGCCCACCAGGAGCCAGCTGCATTGGGACCTGGCTCTGCTTCTGGATTCGGGATCAGGGTGCAGAGCGACTGAATAATATAATAAACTAATTTAAAAAAAATATTAGAAAAAAAAATAAAACTTCATATCTTTAATCCAGAAGTATAACAAAAAAAAAGAAAATATATATATAAAATTGAAATGGCACAGTGCGGTTGTTCAGTCGCGGCTCCTCCGCTGAAAAATTGCAACAAAAACCAATCGACTCATTATAAAAACATTTCACCACTAAAATAAAGGAATAATAACCTCCCTGGTGCGGTGCCGCTGTTATTGCACTGAGACCAAGAATCACAAGTGCTGTAAACTAAACCCAAAGACAATGGCAGAACTGTGGCCTTTCACCATCACCCCCTGCTGTCTGCACTATGATTGCAGCTCTGAGGCAGAACACTCATAAAGAAGCGACCATGTTCTGCACTCTCTGCCCTTCCTCCTGGCTTCTCCCCCGTCTGCGGGTTATCCCCTGACCCCAGAGCAGCACTCACTCTTCTTCTTCCTCCTCCTCTTCTCCTTCTTCTTCCTCCACTCCTTCAGGTATTCTCACCCCCACTAAGAAGAGAAATGAACCCGTCCAGCACAAGCCGGAAACAGCATGGATGCGTCTCAAGCCTCTCTCCCATTCCGGCTCCGCCCCTCCACGTTCATTGGTTGGTTGTCAGTTCTTACTTACATAATCTGTGGAAAATAACCTGCCAATGGGCGGGGCCTCATGTGATTGACAGGAGCTGTACCAAATGAGACATGTAGATGGGCGGAGCAGCGGAGCATTTCCTGAAGGCGGAAGAGACAGAGAAGCGACGTCCGGGAGGCAGAGCCGCGGGAGGGGATGAGAGTGCGGGTAATGTGCAGGACTACAAGTCCCAGCGGGGAGGAGTCAGGCCCGCAGTGGCTGATAACTTCTCCGTTATGTGCTCACGTCTCTGCCTCTCACAGCTGAGGGTGTGTTACAATGTGTCAGTGCAGTTGTCAGGCGGATACAAGTGTACCAGACCCTCAGCTGTGAGACGTCGCCGCCGGTGGTGGCTGCCGCCTATGGCCGCTCCTCTTCATGGCGGTTTTGTGGCCGATCCTCCGTCTGTCGCTCGCGGGATCCGGAGTTATTTGCACCAAAATCCGAGATCTTTTCTCTTTTGCGCCTTTTTGGAGTAAAACCATTGTTTTGGGGGACAGTCAGGGGTCTGTGATGGCGATACGGCTTAATTGTCTGCTGCAAATCAATCAGGCGTTGTGCAGGTACATCTCTATAAAGTGTCTCCGACTGCAGGAACCAACCAGGACAGGCGGTTATGGCGGTGCTCGAGGCTGATCGCTCTGTACGCCCCCCCCCCCCCAGGACAGGCGGTTATGGCGGTGCTCGAGGCTGATTGCTCTGTACGCCCCCCCCCCCCCAGGACTGGAGGTTATGGCGGTGCTCGGGGCTGATCGCTCTGTACGCCCCCCCCCCCCCAGGACAGGCGGTTATGGCGGTGCTCGAGGCTGATTGCTCTGTACGCCCCCCCCCCCCCAGGACTGGAGGTTATGGCGGTGCTCGGGGCTGATCGCTCTGTACGCCCCCCAGGACAGGCGGTTATGGCGGTGCTCGGGGCTGATCGCGCTGTACGCCCCCCCCCAGGACTCACGGTTATGACGGTGCTCGGGGGCTGATCCGCTCCGTACGTCTCCCGACCCCCCTGGACAGGCGGTTATGGCGGTGCTCGGGGCTGATCGCTCTGTATTCCCCCCCCCCCAGGACTGGCGGTTATGGCGGTGCTCGGGGCTGATCGCTCTTTATTTCCCCCCCCCAGGACAGGCGGTTATGGCGGTGCTCGGGGCTGATCGCTCTTTATTTCCCCCCCCCAGGACTGGCGGTTATGGCGGTGCTCGGGGCTGATCGCTCTGTATTCCCCCCCCCCAGGACTGGCGGTTATGTTGGTGCCCGGGGTTGATCGCTCTGTACTTCCTCCCCCAGGACAGGGTGTTATGGCGGTGTGATTTCCCCCCCCCCCTCCCCCAAGGATCCACTCTGTACATCCCCCCACCAGGACAGGCGGTTATGGTGGTGCTCCGGGGCTGATCCCCCTATGTACGACCCCCTCCAGGACAGGCGGTTATGGTGGTGCTCCGGGGCTGATCCCCTATGTACGCCCCCCTCCAGGACAGGCGGTTATGGCGGTGCTCAGGGGCTCATCCTCTCTATACGCCCCAGGACGGGCGGTGCTCAGGGGCTGATCCTCTCTATACGCCCCCCAGGACGCACGGTTATGACGGTGCTCGGGGGCTGATCTGCTCTGTACGTCCCGCACCCTCCAGGACAGTCTCTGCTCAGTGGCTGATCCTCTCTATATGCCCCGTAGGATAGGCGGTTATGGCGGTGCTCGGGGTCTGATCCCCTTTGTACGCCCCCCAGGATGCACAGTTATAGCAGTGCTCACAGTGTCCTTCAGTATAAAGCACGAGGGATCAGATGGTCTCAGGTACAAATCTCAAAGGGAAATAGCGGCAAAGACAAAAATAATTGTGAAAATGTAAAGAAATATTATATTAAAAGATAAAAGTTTAGATGAGAAAATAAATGAAATAGTCTGCTCCGGGGACGGTCGGTACGTTGCATTATATGTCAGTGGGAGGGGGAGGAACAAGATCAGCAAAACCGCAAACGACCCAAAAACTGTGAGGGGAAAAAAACGCTCAGAAAAATGATGAAAACTGCTGAAGCCGGCGCTCGGGAAACAACAAGAAGATACACAGCGCCGACGTGTCCTGGAAGCGTCGTCAGAATCGCCTGCGTGTAACAAACGCTGTGTGAACGCGACCTTACTGCAAATAAACGCAGAGCCACCTTTATTTAAGACTTTGCACCTTTCCCAAAGCCTGAAGTGACCCCAAAAAGAGAAACCCTGCAGCTCGCCCCCCCCCCCACCGCATCTCCCTCCTAGCCCCCCAAAACTTTATATTACAAAAGTTCAGAATTTGATAAATGGACGATGGGTTTTGGTTTTTTTTCCGCCTTTTTACTGCAGGTTTTTCAGGACTTTTCGGTGTCCTAGAAAACTACAACTCGTCCCGCAAAAACAGCGACAGGGAGGGAACATAGAAACACTAGAAGGGGAGAGTGACCGTCCTGAAGGGGTTAAGTGTGTGGCCCCGGAGCGGTCAGAGGCTGGTGCTGCAGGTTCCCGTCTGCGCCGGGGCCACACTGCTCTCCGCACACAGAGCACCATGGTCACAGCAACGCGTCCGCTCCTCGCACTGCAGGGGGCGCCGCACAGTTCAGTCGTTTATAACGTCTCATCTGTTCCTCAGGATCAATGGCGCAGAGCTCAGACCCCGACCCCCGGCTGCACCGCACCCTGCGCCTGATCTCCGGGACCGCCGCTCATCTCACCGCACTCACCGTCACAATCTACATCGCCTGCGTGTCCCAGCTGGGAACATGTGAGTATTAGACGGGGAAGGTGGAGCGTAATAATGTCTGGAGGTTATATCAGTGCTGGAGCGTTATAAGAGGCTGATATCAGTCACATATGATGTAATGTCTGGAGGTTATATCAGTACTGGAGCTTTATAAGAGGGGCTGATATCAGTCACATGATGTAATGTCTGGAGGTTATATCTCTACTGGAGCGTTATAAAAGGAGCTGATATCAGTCAGATATGGTGTAATGTCTGGAGGTTATATCAGTACTGGAGCGTTATAAGAGGGGCTGATATCAGTCACATATGATGTAATGTCTGGAGGTTATATCAGTACTGGAGCGTTATAAGAGGCTGATATCAGTCACATATGGTGTAATGTCTGGAGGTTATATCAGTACTGGAGCGTTATAAGAGTCTGATATCAGTCACATATGATGTAATGTCTGGAGGTTATATCAGTACTGGAGCATTATAAGAGGCTGATATCAGTCACATATGATGTAATGTCTGGAGGTTATATCAGTACTGGAGCAATATAAGAGGAGCTGATATCAGTCACATATGGTGTAATGTCTGGAGGTTATATCAGTACTGGAGCTTTATAAGAGGGGCTGATATCAGTCACATATGATGTAATGTCTGGAGGTTATATCAGTACTGGAGCGTTATAAGAGGGGCTGATATCAGTCACATATGGTGTAATGTCTGGAGGTTATATCAGTACTGGAGCATTATAAGAGGAGCTGATATCAGTCACATATGGTGTAATGTCTGGAGGTTATATCAGTACTGGAGCATTATAAGAGGCTGATATCAGTCACATATGATGTAATGTCTGGAGGTTATATCAGTACTGGAGCGTTATAAGAGGCTGATATCAGTCACTTATGGTGTAATGTCTGGAGGTTATATCAGTACTGGAGCGTTATAAGAGGGGCTGATATCAGTCACATATGATGTAATGTCTGGAGGTTATATCTCTACTGGAGCGTTATAAAAGGAGCTGATATCAGTCAGATATGGTGTAATGTCTGGAGGTTATATCAGTACTGGAGCGTTATAAGAGGCTGATATCAGTCACATATGATGTAATGTCTGGAGGTTATATCAGTACTGGAGCATTATAAGAGGCTGATATCAGTCACATATGATGTAATGTCTGGAGGTTATATCAGTACTGGAGCGTTATAAGAGGAGCTGATATCAGTCACATATGGTGTAATGTCTGGAGGTTATATCAGTACTGGAGCATTATAAGAGGCTGATATCAGTCACATATGATGTAATGTCTGGAGGTTATATCAGTACTGGAGCATTATAAGAGGCTGATATCAGTCACATATGATGTAATGTCTGGAGGTTATATCAGTACTGGAGCATTATAAGAGGAGCTGATATCAGTCACATATGGTGTAATGTCTGGAGGTTATATCAGTACTGGAGCTTTATAAGAGGGGCTGATATCAGTCACATATGATGTAATGTCTGGAGGTTATATCAGTACTGGAGCGTTATAAGAGGGGCTGATATCAGTCACATGATGTAATGTCTGGAGGTTATATCAGTACTGGAGCGTTATAAGAGGGGCTGATATCAGTCACATATGATGTAATGTCTGGAGGTTATATCAGTACTGGAGCGTTATAAGAGGGGCTGATATCAGTCACATGATGTAATGTCTGGAGGTTATATCAGTACTGGAGCGTTATAAGAGGGGCTGATATCAGTCACATATGATGTAATGTCTGGAGGTTATATCAGTACTGGAGCGTTATAAGAGGGGCTGATATCAGTCACATATGATGTAATGTCTGGAGGTTATATCAGTACTGGAGCGTTATAAGAGGGGCTGATATCAGTCACATATGATGTAATGTCTGGAGGTTATATCAGTACTGGAGCGTTATAAGAGGGGCTGATATCAGTCACATATAGGAGGGTCTCGGCTCTGGACATTTGCATTTATTGAGGTTTTCTATACTGTCACTCGTCCCATTGATGAGAAATGGCTGATACCAGGGAGAATAGAGTGCGTCCCTCCCTTGCGATGGAGGCGTGGGGTCGGCCGGTATTTGCTTGTCTGCTGTTTTTAGCTGCTGTTAACCCTTTGTCTTCTGTTGCAGCGCTCTTCTCCTGGCACCCGTTCCTGATGAGTCTGGCGGTGAGTCCTCGCTGTGCAGATTACTGTTAATGTGAACATGTGGCAAAGTGAGAGGAGGAAACGATGGAGATCACAGGACGGAGACGACACAGATCTGTACATGGTGGAAAGATGCAGAACTACAACGTCCAGAGTCCGAGCCTCGTGCAAAAATCCCGGCAGCTCCGGCCTCTGCTGCTGTCACTGAGGTCAATAATGGTCGTCTGAGGAAGGTTCTGCTGCTGAGTGTACAAATCCTCTCCCGCGTCTGCGGACTTTCCTCCCGCGGCGTCTGCGGACTTTCCTCCCGCGGCGTCTGCGGACTTTCCTCCCGCGGCGTCTGCGGACTTTCCTCCCGCGGCGTCTGCGGACTTTCCTCCCGCGGCGTCTGCGGACTTTCCTCCCGCGGCGTCTGCGGACTTTCCTCCCGCGGCGTCTGCGGACTTTCCTCCCGCGGCGTCTGCGGACTTTCCTCCCGCGGCGTCTGCGGACTTTCCTCCATCGAGCACATCGGGGGGACTTCATTGATCACAAAGGAGCTGCCGGCAGCGGACCCTGATGATTTCCTTCCTCAGACGACCATTAATGACCTCAGTGACAGCAGCCGAGGCCGGAGCTGCCGGGATTTCTGCACGAGGCTCGGACTCCGGACATGGTCAGTTCTGTGTCCATCCTTCCATCACGTGCAGATCTGTGACGTCTCCGTCCAGTGATTTTTTTTATGTGGTACTTTGAGTGTTTTTACACCAGAGCTGCGCTCACTATTCTGCTGGTGTTATTGGAAGCAGTCAGTAAGCTTGTGGACACCTATAGCTTATCTCACCTCCTATAATACATGGAGGCTGTTCACATTATTTTAGCAAAAACTGAACAAATAGGGAACGCTGGATTTCAGCTCTGAAGCTGAAGAATAGTGAATGTTCTATAATTGTGATCCCGGCGTTCCCATGTGCTCCATTATCAGCAATTTCGGGGTGGAGGTTGGGGATCAGCGGTGACTGATGCCGTTTGTCTCTGTTTCTCTTTGCAGTTCTCCTTCATGACAGAAGCCATCTTGGTTTTCTCTCCTGACTCCTCCGTGCTGCGCTCCTTCTCCCGTAAGGCGCGGGTGCGGGCGCACTGGGCTCTGCAGCTCCTCTCCGTCCTCTGCGCCATCCTGGGCCTGGGCATCATCTACTATAACAAGGGAGTACACGGGAAGCCGCACTTCTCCACCTGGCACGGACGGCTGGGGTTACTCACCGTGCTGTGCGCGCTGGTGCAGAACGCCGGCGGGGTAACGCTGCTGTACCCCAAACTGCTGCAGCGCTGGACCCTGTCTACCCTCAAGCTGTACCACGCCACCTCTGGCCTGCTGGCATACCTGCTGGGCTGCACCAGCCTGATCCTCGGCATGTGTTCCCTGTGGTTCAGCGCCCATGTGACTGGCACCTCGTGGTACCTCTGCGCCCTCTGCCCGCTGCTCACCGGCCTGGTGGTGATGAATCAAGTCAGTAACGCTCATCTGTACCGAAAGAGGAGCCAGTCCTGAGGCGCAGTACCTCCCCCGAACTCCCGCCATTGAGGCTCAGGACCTCCCCCCGAGTGGCTGCCATTGAGGCTCAGGACCTCCCCCCGAGTGGCTGCCATTGAGGCTCAGGACCTCCCCCCGAGTGGCTACCATTGAGGCTCAGGACCTCCCCCCGAGTGGCTACCATTGAGGCTCAGGACCTCCCCCCGAGTGGCTGCCATTGAGGCTCAGGACCTCCCCCCGAGTGGCTGCCATTGAGGCTCAGGACCTCCCCCCCCCGAGTGGCTGCCATTGAGGCTCAGGACCTCCCCCCCCCGAGTGGCTGCCATTGAGGCTCAGGACCTCCCCCCCCCGAGTGGCTGCCATTGAGGCTCAGGACCTCCCCCCCCCCCCCCCGAGTGGCTGCCATTGAGGCGCAGGACCTGCCATCGAGGTGCCTAGGGAGCAGAAGACGCCACATTACTTTTTTACTGTTAAAGTCTAATGACCAAAAATATGGCCAAAATCCAAGACAGCCGTCCCCAATCAGCGAGGACCGACACCGCCCTCCCCGAGACTCTCGATACTTTCTTACATGTTGTGTAAAGTAAAATAAAATGATTACGGGATTTTCCTTGTTTATAACTTTAAAGCTGTTTTTTTTTTCTTTCATTTCCTCGCACTCTATTCTTAGCCAGAGCTGCAATCACCATTCTGCTGGTGGCTGCTTTTCTTTTTACATCCCACAATCCAACACTTCAGACTATGCACTGATCCAGCAGTACTGTGTGTGCAGCTCTGGCTGTGACTGGAGCAGAAGCCCTGAAGGTATAACTCCCCACATCCGTGATCTCCAGTGGCCGGGTGTCGCTCTGCGCTTAGAGGAGACGTGTACAGGAGGTGCCAGTGTGTGCCAGGATCAACACCGACTAATGCGGGCGATGCCCAGAAAGTGTGGGAACGACACGGGACCATTACACGTAAGAGCAGCGCTCCGAAACTGCAGGAGCTGGGAGAGATCTGTGCACCTGACTGATGGCTGCGAATCTGCAGGTGAGTCAGGGCCCCGGAGCCAAACTCACTGTGACCCAGAACCGCGGAGACCGAGGAAACGTGATCAGAAATACAGGAGCCCAAGAGCGGCCGACGTTCCTGCTGGTTCTGTCTCATTCTCAGCACAGGCAGAATAGTGAGTGCAGCTCTGGAGTATAATACAGGATGTAACTCAGGATCAGTAATGTAATGTATGTACACAGTGACTGCACCAGCAGAATAGTGAGTGCAGCTCTGGAGGATAATACAGGATGTAACTCAGGATCAGTAATGTAATGTATGTACACAGTGACTGCACCAGCAGAATAGTGAGTGCAGCTCTGGAGTATAATACAGGATGTAACTCAGGATCAGTAATGTAATGTATGTACACAGTGACTGCACCAGCAGAATAGTGAGTGCAGCTCTGGAGTATAATACAGGAGGTAACTCAGGATCAGTAATGTATGTACACAGTGACTGCACCAGCAGAATAGTGAGCGCAGCTCTGGAGTATAATACAGGATGTAACTCAGAATCAGTAATGTAATGTATGTACACAGCGACTGCACCAGCAGAATAGTGAGTGCAGCTCTGGAGTATAATACAAGAGGTAACTCGGGATCAGTAATGTAACGTATGTACACAGTTACTGCACCAGCAGAATAGTGAGTGCAGCTCTGGAGTATAATACAGGATGTAACTCAGGATCAGTAATGTAATGTATGTACACAGTGACTGCACCAGCAGAATAGTGAGTGCAGCTCTGGAGTATAATACAGGATGTAACTCAGGATCAGTAATGTATGTACACAGTGACTGCACCAGCAGAATAGTGAGTGCAGCTCTGGAGTATAATACAGGCAGGCCCGTATTTGCCACTAGGCATTGGAGGTCCGGCGTCTGGGGCGGCGGGCTGCAGGGGGTGTTGCCAAGGTCAAAATAAACCTTCCTACTCCAGGTTCTTTAAGAAAACCGGCGTCTTTCTTGGGAAGGGAGGGGGAGCGGCACATTGATTTGTTTTTGCGTCTGTAAGACGTGAATACAAATGATCCTCCGTCATGGCGGCACTTCCGGGGTCAGTGGAGCCCCCAGTCAGCCCCCTGAGCCGAGGTGCGCACGTTGCTGACATCAGTGCAGAGGAGGAGGACGATCCGGGGTCTGGAGCAGGTGAGCGCTCAGAACCAAAGATATAGGGGGGGAAACTGGTGAATGTGGGGGGTTCTGTGTGAAGAGCATAGGGGGGTTGATCTCGGTATGGAGAGGACAGAGAGGTGGGTTTCATTTATGAGGGGGCGCTGCGGCTGTCATATTTCACTGGGGGAGACAGTGTGGTGGGAATATTTTATAGGAGAGAACAGTGCGGAGACCGTGTACCATTAGTGAGACAGTGAGGGGCAATTATTTATTCAGCGGCGTCTGTAGGGTCACGGCGCGGGGCGTCTATAGGGGCACGGCGCGCGGCTTCTATAGGGTTGGGGCTTCTATAGGGTTGGGGCGTCTATAGGGCGCGGGGCGTCTATAGGGTCGGGACGTCTATAGGGGCACGGCGCGGGGCTTCTATAGGGTTGGGGCGTCTATAGGGCACGGCGCGGGGCTTCTATAGGATTGGGGCGTCTATAGGGGCACGGCGCGGGTGTTTTTTTTTATTGAGTAACATTATAGTGACCCTGTTATTTTTAAGGTCACGTTGTCGGGATGTGCTGCAGAAGACGGAGACCTTCAGAGACCAGCGGAGACGTCATCATGGAGTCAGGTATTAGATGTAAGGGGCAGTATGTAATCGACCGCTGATTTGCTATATGAAGCCGATCTATATGAAGCTTAATGACCTGTTTCCAGGATGTGGAGTCGCTTTCATGTGCACAGAACAATCGTTTACATGATCGTCCTGTGCACATAGAGAAGCCTCGTTCTCCGCAGCAGATGTGCACCCAGGAGAACATGTTGCTGAGAACGATGATGTATAAGGGGTCTTTCACCCCACAAAATGCCAATTATTCTGCATGCAGATTGATATAGGGGACATAGCCCAGGCAGATACAGGTTTAACTTATTTTTTTTATATGCAAATGAGGACGCTTCTGTGCCCCCTCGCGCGGCCTTGTGCGCCGTTGCACCCTCCTATTTGCATATTAAAGCCATTCCCTTGGTAGAATAGACCGGTGCTTTGGTAAGGATAAGTGCTGGGCATTTCTGTGCTTGTGCCCTGACCCTGGAGAAGCTCAGCAGCGCTGTGAGTGTCAGTGTGAACGCGCACAATGTGGCTGACGGCGCGTTCTATCGCCTGGTTGCTGCAGATACAATGAGGAGGAAGGGCGCTGAGGTGAGCAGACGGCACACACTTGTCCTCCTCCTCACCTGCTTCTTCCAGGTGCACCGCGTGGCAGCTACAGACAGGATCCAGGCGTCGGACCGCGCCCGCAGCCACATTGTGTGCACACCGGCACTGACACCAGGAGTGCGCTGCCGTGCCCCTCCAGTGTAGGCGCGCTAGCACAGACAGGTGAGCTGATGTGAGACTGTGCTCGCTCTTACCAACAGATCAATATCAAGAAAAGGGACTGGCTTTAAAAGGGAACCTGTCACCAGCGTGGCTGAGAGAAGTGCGACCGCACAGGAGCGCGATGGGGGGACACCGTGATGATGACGTAGGACGCGTCCTCCACATGAAGCAGGGAAGGAGGACGATGATTGTAAGAAGAGAGAGGAGACGCCGGATCCGGACCTGAGACGTCCACCGGACCGGACCGCGCCGTCTGTGCCTTGCATAGGGGATTAGAGACCTACAGACCACCTACCAGAATGCTGTATATATCAGACGGCTTATAGGCGCTGGCCGCACTTTATACGGGGAAAACCTGGTGACCGCTTCCCTGTCATTTTCAAACGTTCGGTCATACGGTGCACCAAGGCTTTGGCCGCGCCGAGGGTGCACAGACGTGTCTTCACGGGAATATTAGATACATGTCGCTTTTTCAGCAAATATTGCGCCAAACTGTATATGCCCGGTATTATTCTAGCAGGGGCTACGTCCTCTGTGTAGATCTTTATGCAGTTTCATTGTCAGTTTGAGGTGACAGACTCCCTTTCAGTGAGCTTAAAATTAATTTCCCCCAATGAATGAACGTTTTGGTGGTGCATCGGGTGATTGACAGCCTGGTTAGATGGATCGATAATCCTTTTCGGTGTTTAAAGACTTTTGTAGTTTTAGACCAATCTGCAGTCAGTCTATGTGACTCTACGTGACTGCAGACTTGTTACTCCTCACATGACGCACAGCGGCTGCGAGGATTCTCCGGTGGGGAAAAAGCAGTCGTGTGATTCGCAGACTCCCGGCCACAATCCGACTATGCAAGTAAATTGAGCGAGGCCGCGGCCGTCTAGTCTGATTGTGGCCGGGAGTCTGCGAATCACACGACCTCTTTTCCCACCGGAGAATCCTCGCAGCCGCTGTGCGTCATGTGAGGAGTAACAAGTCTGCAGTCACGTAGTCACATAGACTGACTGCGGATTTGTAGCTTTAGACCGACAACCCTTTTTTTTTTTTTCCGTAAATCAAGAGTTTATTGATAATCAAATGATAACGGTACCTGCATAGGATAAATATAAAAGCATTCGCATCCCAGTATGATCAGGTTTCAATAAACTTATTTGTTTGTCATCAGTTTGTGTAACATTGTAATTTTCAAGCAAAACAATCATTAATGTTAACGTACAAAATCTTAATAAAGTATTATAATGAGACGATACTAGAAAGAGGTAATATATAGAAAGAAATTGAGAGGGGGAAGAGGGAGGTAAAAGGGGGGTCTCTCCTCCAGACAAGCCCCTCTGTAACCCGCGGACGGACCCAGATCTCTGGTAAGTATCCTGCTCCATCTACAGTATGCGATGCCTTCTGGGTACTATGTTAAAAATTGTACAATACTTGGATTAATGATTATTCAACTCAGATCTGGGGTTCCTCTAAATGCGATCCACAGAACCCCTGTGTTCTATCTTATCGGAGCTTCCGTTACTTTCTCCTATTGTTCCATTCTATCCATGTTCTAGCGTTCGGTTGCACGTCCTGAGCCTGCAGGCGCTTGTTCTGGTTTCCGACACCGGGGGATCAGATTCCTAGTAGCTGATAGGAAATGTCTGATCTTTAGATCTAGAGATTGACATGTCCTTTAGTGATAGTAAGGCTAATTCTGCTGAGGGGTCGGGGTCTTGTATATAGATAATTTGTTATAAAGTTTGAATATTGCTAGCCATAGACTCATAATGAGTGGGCACAAGCACCAAGTATGTATATCCCATCCTCTGTCCTTCCAGCACCTGCACCAGGTATCTGGGGTTGTGGGGAATACAGAATGTGGACTAGAGGGGCATCTCTACCATCCCGATAAAACCTTATAGCGTCTCCCCTATCGAGTATCGCCAAGATCTGAATCTATTTAGTAGAATTTTCGATCTATCTTCATGTGAAAGATCATTTTTTCCCATTTGGTAAAGAATAATGGGACGTTTCGTGCTGTTTGCGCCTCTTGATACAACCTATATAATGAGGAGACTGTGGGGTCTGGACGGTCAAAGGGGGAAAGAGGTCTGACGATACTGTTTATAGCTCTTTAACTGTTCATAGAAGAACCATGTACCTGTTGGGGGGTCCACACCGAGATAAATATCTTGTGATGACCTTATTCCGGACTGATTAATATAATCATATAAGATGGGATGTGAGTCTTTGTTTTATTGATGCCTGCTGGGACTGTGGGATTATCGTATATTGGTGTTAAGGGGTCGGGTGTAGACCACCAAGCGCAGCGCTCTGCTGATCTTATGGCGTTCTCATTAGAATGAATGTGGATGCTCCATTCAACTGTGGGGGTCTTCAGCTCTCCGGTCGTCAGGATCGGTGGAAAGCCCCCCAGTGATAAGAAAATAATTCCCTATCCCGTGGATGCGGAATAACTTTCAAACTTTGAGATATCCGCTTTAAAGAGTATCTAAAACTTTTGGGATATTTTTATGTTTTACACCGATTCTGAACAGATGGGTGCGTCACCAGTTCTGAGACCCCCACCAGTCACTAAACAAAGACACCCCCCCTTCCCCCCCTAGAAGACCGCAGCTCAGGAGACAGGAGCGCATTCACACAGCGCAGACTGGATCCAGTGAGTAGAAAGTCACAGTCCTGTCTCCTGAGCTCTGCACTTCTAAAAGGTCTTTTGAGCAATTGGTGGGGGTCTCGGGTCCCACCCCCATGATGCCTCTTCACACTGAGCCAAACTTCAGACTCGCACCAATCTGCTGAAAATTAATGGACCTAAAACATATAAGATATCTTCCAAAAGTGAAGTTACTCTTTAAATGTTTAATAAAGCTCCTGCCTAGGACCAAGCAGTGCTGTGATTCCTGTATGGTCCGCAGTCTGATGATGGCTGGTAACAACAACTCTCAGCATCTCCTTACCATTGTTATGGGCATACTGGGAGTTGTAGGTTAATGCAATACACTTGTATTTGGGGCTGACCTGATACTGCAATTGATTGCTGTACTAAGCTTGGCAATGTATTCATGTACTGATGGAGGCTCTGGTGATGTGTTCATGTACTGACGGTGGTTGTGGTGATGTGTTCATGTACTGACGGTGTTCTGGTGATGTTTTACTGTATTGATGGTTGTTCTTGTGAAGTGGCCATGTAGATGTTGTAATCTTTTTAATTTAGGAGACTTGATCCTAAAACAGACTAAAAATTCAACTGGATGTCTCACAGCTGAACAAGAAATTGACTATTAAGGCCACGTACCCTATAAACAGCTGCCTGACCGTGCGGCAGCTATCTCGCCCGGCTCTCCCATGTACAGGATTGCTCACGTTCCTGTGTTCTCTATGAGAGCCGCTGTTAGATGTCAATATGACTTGCGTTTATTTGTGGAAAAAAAAAAAATCTGAAATTTGGCGAAAATTTTGAACATTTCGCAGTTTTCAAACTTTGAATTTTCAAGCCCTTAAATCAGAGAGATATGTCACACAAAAGAGTTAATAAATAACATTTCCCACATGTCTACTTTGTCAGCGCAATTTTGTAACCATTTTTTTTTATTTATTTTTTTGTTGGGAAGTTATAAGGGTTAAAAGTTGACCAGCGATTTCTCATTTTTACAACACCATTTTTTTAGGGACCACATCACATTTGAAGGGACTTTGAGGGGTTTTTATGACAGAAAATACCCAAAAGTGACACCATTCTAGAAACTGCACCCCTCAAGGTGCTCAAAACCACATTCAAGAAGTTTATTGTGGAAGAAAACAATGACCATTTAACTTTTTTTCACAAAAATTTTTACTTTAGACCCAGATTTTTTTTTTTTCGCAAGAAGAAAAAATGGTCCCCAAAATTTGTGGTGCAATTTCAAAACAAATACCCCATATGTGGAGAAAAAACACTGTTTGGGCGCACTGCCGGGTCCGGAAGGGAAGGGGCGCCATTTGACTTTTTGAATGTAAAATTTGCTTGAATAATTAGCAGACGCCATGTTGCGTTCGGAGAGTCCCTGATGTGCCTAAACAGTGGAAACCCCACACAAGTGACACCATTTTGGAAGCTAAACCCTTTAAGGGACTTATCTAGACATGTGGTGAACACTTTGAACCCCCAAGTGTTTCGCAAAAGTTTATAACATAGAGCTGTGAAAATTAAAAAAATCACTTTTTTTCCACAAAAATGATCTTTTAGCCCAATTTTTTTTATTTTCACAAGGGTAACAGGAAAAATTGGACCCCAAAAGTTGTTGTACAATTTCTCCTGAGTACGTTGATACCCCATATGTGGGACAAAATTACTGTCTGGGCGCACGGCCGGGCTCGGAAGGGAAGGAGAGACAAAATGTGTCCGACAATTTCTGCTGAATGTAGAAATACCTCATATGTGACAGCACTGCTTAGCCACACGGCGAGACTCGGGAGGGACAGAGCGCTATTTGCCTCCTGGAGTGCAGATTTTCCTAGAATAGTATGCAGACTCCATATACACAGACCCTAAGAGCTAGAAGAGCAGAATTCCCCCCCGCTCAAGTGATCTCATTTTGGAAATTATACCCCTTTGGGAATTTATCTACAGGTGTGATGAGGATTTTATCTACATTGGTGTTTTCCAGAAACAAGCAGAAGTGGATGCTGTAGAGTGAAAATTGCAAACTGCCGTTGTAGTGACCAGTACGTTGTAGTGACCAGTACTTTGCGCTCAGCTCGTGCTTCTGGAGACATGCACCCGTAAATTAGGTGGGCTCTCATCACTACAGAGATGCCAAACATGTGGACGCTAACTGCGGTTTAGGCACACTGTGCGGCTCAGAAGGAAGAGGGGCGTTTGTATTTTGGAGCGCAGAATTTGCTGAATTTCTTTTGGGGGGCAAGGGCCATTTCGCTTTTCCAGGGCCTTTCTGCTACTAGTAAAGTGGAAGCCCCCTATATTTCCGCTAACAGATGACGGACCTGTGTTTTTCTATGGACAGTGTGTCTGTGGGCAAAACACCTTTTATATGTCAGTTTTTTCTCGCGCTGCATGGGCCACAAAACGTCCCACATGGATAACATCCGTGTGTCATCAGTGTGACACGTGTATAGTTAGCGCTGTTCCCCAGCGCCGGGTGCTGAACGCTGCCCTCATCATTGTCCCTTGCTAGTGCTGCGATCAGCGCAAGCAAGGGACAATGATGAAAGTAGTAGTGTAAAAATTAGAAAATAAAAAAAATCCTTATACTCACCTGTCCTAAGTATCCCCCCCACTGTAATCCTCTGACCACTCATGCCGAGGAGAATGACTTGCTCCAGCGAGCGATCACAGGATGGAGGGGCTTAAAGTGCCGGGAGCGGCGCGGGCACCGTTCCTGACAGAGTGCTGGGTGTCAGAATCAGCTGACAACTGGCGGCGACCGCCCCCGCACAGCCTCTGTGCACAGGGACGTATTACTGCGCCTCACATCAGAAAGGGGTTAAAGAACACAAGGATCTACAGTCCGATATCGGACATGCTGGATTCTTATCTCACCTGACAGTCGTCAGTCAGATCCGCCCATAGACCGTCAGCAGAACCTGTTGGTTTCAGTGTATTTGGCAAAATTTAGTCTAATGTGCATGGGGGTCTTAACTAGTATCTGAAGGGTATGAGCACTATCAGGGTACGTGCGCACGACTTCTATGAATCCGTTGAGTATTTCAGACGGAAGACGCTTCAGGACACAGAGTCGTCATTTTGTACAGAAGTAACTTTTTTTTTTTTTTTTTTGCATCTTTTTGGTCGTCTTTTACCCATTAACTTTAGTTTTAAATGGGAGTTACTTCTTTTAGTCGCTTCATGTCTTGGAAAACCTGAAGTGGTTAACAAACCCCTCAACAGACTGAACAGCGAGTCGTCTTTACGTTGTAGTGAATCACTTCATTGTTTTTAGCACTAATTCCAAGAGGGTTAAAGAGCGGATCTGCCTGAAAACCGCTGTGTGCACATAACCTTAATCTGACTGATCAGTAGGGGGCGTGAGCGCGAAAAGTGCCTGGGACAGCATGAAACCCAAAAACTGTATGTACACAGTGACTCCACCAGCAGCATAGTGAGCGCAGCTCTGGAGTATAATACAGGATGTAACTCAGGATCAGTAATGTAATGTATGTACACAGTGACTGCACCAGCAGAATAGTGAGTGCAGCTCTGGAGTATAATACAAGAGGTAACTCAGGATCAGTAATGTAATGTATGTACACAGTGACTGCACCAGCAGAATAGTGAGTGCAGCTCTGGAGTATAATACAGGATGTAACCCAGGATCAGTAATGTAATGTATGTACACAGTGACTGCACCAGCAGAATAGTGAGTGCAGCTCTGGAGTATAATACAGGATATAACTCAGGATCAGTAATGTAATGTATGTACACAGTGACTCCACCAGCAGCATAGTGAGCGCAGCTCTGGAGTATAATACAGGAGGTAACTCAGGATCAGTAATGTAATGTATGTACACAGTGACTCCACCAGCAGCATAGTGAGCGCAGCTCTGGAGTATAATACAGGATGTAACTCAGGATCAGTAATGTAATGTATGTACACAGTGACTGCACCAGCAGAATAGTGAGTGCAGCTCTGGAGTATAATACAGGATGTAACTCAGGATCAGTAATGTAATGTATGTACACAGTGACTGCACCAGCAGAATAGTGAGTGCAGCTCTGGAGTATAAAAAAGGATGTAACTCAGGATCAGTAATGTATGTACACAGTGACTGCACCAGCAGAATAGTGAGTGCAGCTCTGGAGTATAATACAGGAGGTAACTCAGGTTCTGTAATGTAATGTATGTACACAGTGACTCCACCAGCAGAATAGTGAGTGCAGCTCTGGAGTATAATACAGGATGTAACTCAGGATCAGTAATGTAATGTATGTACACAGTGACTGCACCAGCAGAATAGTGAGTGCAGCTCTGGAGTATAATACAGGATGTAACTCAGGATCAGTAATGTAATGTATGTACACAGTGACTGCACCAGCAGAATAGTGAGTGCAGCTCTGGGGTATAATACAGGATCAGTAATGTCTGTACACAGTGACTACACCAGCAGAATAGTGAGTGCAGCTCTGGAGTATAATACAGGATGTAACTCAGGATCAGTAATGTAATGTATGTACATAGTGAGTGCAGCTCTGGAGTATAATACAGGATGTAACTCAGGATCAGTAATGTAATGTATGTACACAGTGACTGCACCAGCAGAATAGTGAGTGCAGCTCTGGGGTATAATACAGGATCAGTAATGTCTGTACACAGTGACTACACCAGCAGAATAGTGAGTGCAGCTCTGGAGTATAATACAGGAGGTAACACAGGATCAGTAATGTATGTACAAAGTGACTGCATCAGCAGAATAGTGAGCGCAGCTCTGGAGTATAATACAGGATGTAACTCCGGATCAGTAATGTAATGTCTGTACACAGTGACTGCACCAGCAGAATAGTGAGTGCAGCTCTGGAGTATAATACAGAATGTAACTCGGGATCAGTAATGTAATGTATGTACACAGTGACTGCACCAGCAGAATAGTGAGTGCTGCTCTGGAGTATAATACAGGATGTAACTCTGGATCAGTAATGTAATGTATGTACACAGTGACTGCACCAGCAGAATAGTGAGTGCAGCTCTGGAGTATAATACAAGATGTAACTCAGGATCAGTAATGTATGTACACAGTGACTGCACCAGCAGAATAGTGAGTGCAGCTCTGGAGGATAATACAGGATGTAACTCTGGATCAGTAATGTAATGTATGTACACAGTGATTGCACCAGCAGAATAGTGAGTGCTGCTCTGGAGTATAATACAGGATGTAACTCTGGATCAGTAATGTAATGTATGTACACAGTGACTGCACCAGCAGAATAGTGAGTGCAGCTCTGGAGTATAATACAAGATGTAACTCAGGATCAGTAATGTATGTACACAGTGACTGCACCAGCAGAATAGTGAGTGCAGCTCTGGAGAATAATACAGGAGGTAACTCAGGATCAGTAATGTATGTACACAGTGACTGCACCAGCAGAATAGTGAGTGCAGCTCTGGAGTATAATACAGGAGGTAACTCAGGATCAGTAATGTATGTACACAGTGACTGCACCAGCAGAATAGTGAGTGCAGCTCTGGGGTATAATACAGGATCAGTAATGTCTGTACACAGTGACTACACCAGCAGAATAGTGAGTGCAGCTCTGGAGTATAATACAGGATGTAACTCAGGATCAGTAATGTAATGTATGTACATAGTGAGTGCAGCTCTGGAGTATAATACAGGATGTAACTCAGGATCAGTAATGTAATGTATGTACACAGTGACTGCACCAGCAGAATAGTGAGTGCAGCTCTGGGGTATAATACAGGATCAGTAATGTCTGTACACAGTGACTACACCAGCAGAATAGTGAGTGCAGCTCTGGAGTATAATACAGGAGGTAACTCAGGATCAGTAATGTCTGTACACAGTGACTGCACCAGCAGAATAGTGAGTGCAGCTCTGGAGTATAATACAGGAGGTAACTCAGGATCAGTAATGTATGTACACAGTGACTGCACCAGCAGAATAGTGAGTGCAGCTCTGGAGTATAATACAGGATGTAACTCAGGATCAGTAATGTAATGTATGTACACAGTGACTGCACCAGCAGAATAGTGAGTGCAGCTCTGGAGTATAATAAAGGATGTAACTCAGGATCAGTAATGTATGTACACAGTGACTGCACCAGCAGAATAGTGAGTGCAGCTCTGGAGTATAATAAAGGATGTAACTCAGGATCAGTAATGTATGTACACAGTGACTGCACCAGCAGAATAGTGAGTGCAGCTCTGGAGAATAATACAGGAGGTAACTCAGGATCTGTAATGTAATGTATGTACACAGTGACTCCACCAGCAGAATAGTGAGTGCAGCTCTGGAGTATAATACAGGATGTAACTCAGGATCAGTAATGTAATGTATGTACATAGTGAGTGCAGCTCTGGAGTATAATACAGGATGTAACTCGGGATCAGTAATGTAATGTATGTACACAGTGACTGCACCAGCAGAATAGTGAGTGCAGCTCTGGGGTATAATACAGGATCAGTAATATCTGTACACAGTGACTACACCAGCAGAATAGTGAGTGCAGCTCTGGAGTATAATACAGGAGGTAACTCAGGATCAGTAATGTCTGTACACAGTGACTACACCAGCAGAATAGTGAGTGCAGCTCTGGAGTATAATACAGGATATAACTCAGGATCAGTAATGTAATGTATGTACACAGTGACTGCACCAGCAGAATAGGGAGTGCAGCTCTGCAGTATAATACAGGATGTAACTCCGGATCAGTAATGTAATGTATGTACACAGTGACTGCACCAGCAGAATAGTGAGTGCAGCTCTGGAGTATAATACAGAAGGTAACTCAGGATCAGTAATGTATGTACACAGTGACTGCACCAGCAGAATAGTGAGTGCAGCTCTGGAGGATAATACAGGATGTAACTCAGGATCAGTAATGTAATGTATGTACACAGTGACTGCACCAGCAGAATAGTGAGTGCAGCTCTGGAGAATAATACAGGAGGTAACTCAGGATCAATAATGTATGTACACAGTGACTGCACCAGCAGAATAGTGAGTGCAGCTCTGGAGTATAATACAGGAGGTAACTCAGGATCAGTAATGTATGTACACAGTGACTGCATCAGCAGAATAGTGAGTGCAGCTCTGGAGTATAATACAGGAGGTAACTCAGGATCAGTAATGTAATGTATGTACACAGTGACTGCACCAGCAGAATAGTGAGTGCAGCTCTGGAGTATAATACAGGATGTAACTCAGGATCAGTAATGTATGTACACAGTGACTGCACCAGCAGAATAGTGAGTGCAGCTCTGGAGGATAATACAGGATGTAACTCAGGATCAGTAATGTATGTACACAGTGACTGCACCAGCAGAATAGTGAGTGCAGCTCTGGAGAATAATACAGGATATAACTCGGGATCAGTAATGTATGTACACAGTGACTGCACCAGCAGCATAGTGAGTGCAGCTCTGGAGGATAATACAGGATTTAACTCAGGATAAGTAATGTATGTACACAGTGACTGCACCAGCAGAATAGTGAGTGCAGCTCTGGAGGATAATACAGGATGTAACTCAGGATCAGTAATGTAATGTATGTACACAGTGACTGCACCAGCAGAATAGTGAGTGCAGCTCTGGAGTATAATACAGGATGTAACTCAGGATCAGTAATGTAATGTATGTACACAGTGGCTGCACCAGCAGAATAGTGAGTGCAGCTCTGGAGTACAATACAGGAGGTAACTCAGGATCAGTAATGTAATATATGTACACAGTGACTACACCAGCAGAATAGTGAGTGCAGCTCTGGAGTATAATACAGGAGGTAACTCAGGATCAGTAATGTATGTACACAGTGATTGCACCAGCAGAATAGTGAGTGCAGCTCTGGAGGATAATACAGGATGTAATGTATGTACACAGTGACTGCACCAGCAGAATAGTGAGTGCAGCTCTGGAGGATAATACAGGATGTAACTCAGGATCAGTAATGTATGTACACAGTGACTACACCAGCAGAATAGTAAGTGCAGCTCTGGAGTATAATACAGGATGTAACTCAGGATCAGTAATGTAATGTATGTACACAGTGACTGCACCAGCAGAATAGTGAGTGCAACTCTGCAGTATAATACAGGATGTAACTCAGGATCAGTAATGTAATGTATGTACACAGTGACTGCACCAGCAGAATAGTGAGTGCAGCTCTGGAATATAATACAGGATGTAACTCCGGATCAGTAATGTAATGTATGTACACAGTGACTGCATCAGCAGAATAGTGAGCGCAGCTCTGGAGTATAACACAGGATGTAACTCAGGATCAGTAATGTATGTACACAGTGATTGCACCAGCAGAATAGTGAATGCAGCTCTGGAGTATAATAAAGGATGTAACTCAGGATCAGTAATGTATGGACACAGTGACTGCACCAGCAGAATAGTGAGTGCAGCTCTGGAGGATAATACAGGATGTAACTCAGGATCAGTAATGTATGGACACAGTGACTGCACCAGCAGAATAGTGAGTGCAGCTCTGGAGGATAATACAGGATGTAACTCAGGATAAGTAATGTATGTACACAGTGACTGCACCAGCAGAATAGTGAGTGCAGCTCTGGAGGATAATACAGGATGTAACTCAGGATAAGTAATGTACGTACACAGTGACTGCACCAGCAGAATAGTGAGTGCAGCTCTGGAGTATAATACAGGAGGTAACTCAGGATCAGTAATGTAATGTACACAGTGACTGCATCAGCAGAATAGTGAGCGCAGCTCTGGAGTATAATACAGGATGTAACTCCGGATCAGTAATGTAATGTATGTACACAGTGACTGCACCAGCAGAATAGTGAGTGCAGCTCTGGGGTATAATACAGGATCAGTAATGTGTGTACACAGTGACTACACCAGCAGAATAGTGAGTGCAGCTCTGGAGTATAATACAGGATGTTACTCAGGATCAGTAATGTAATGTATGTACATAGTGACTACACCAGCAGAATAGTGAGTGCAGCTCTGGAGTATAATACAGGAGGTAACTCAGGATCAGTAATGTATGTACACAGTGATTGCACCAGCAGAATAGTGAGTGCAGCTCTGGAGTATAATACAGGATGTAACTCAGGATCAGTAATGTAATGTATGTACACAGTGATTGCACCAGCAGAATAGTGAGTGCAGCTCTGGAGTATAATACAGGATGTAACTCAGGATCAGTAATGTAATGTATGTACACAGTGACTGCACCAGCAGAATAGTGAGTGCAGCTCTGGAGGATAATACAGGATGTAACTCAGGATCAGTAATGTATGTACACAGTGACTGCACCAGCAGCGTAGTGAGTGCAGCTCTGGAGTATAATACAGGATGTAACTCAGGATCAGTGATGTAATGTATGTACATAGTGACTACACCAGCAGAATAGTGAGTGCAGCTCTGGAGTATAATACAGGAGGTAACTCAGGATCAGTAATGTAATGTAATGTATGTACACAGTGACTGCACCAGCAGAATAGTGAGCGCAGCTCTGGAGTATAATACAGGATATAACTCAGGATCAGTAATGTATGTACACAGTGATTGCACCAGCAGAATAGTGAGTGCAGCTCTGCAGTATAATACAGGATGTAACTCCGGATCAGTAATGTAATGTTTGCACACAGTGACTGCACCAGCAGAATAGTGAGCGCAGCTCTGGAGTATAATACAGGATATAACTCAGGATCAGTAATGTATGTACACAGTGACTGCACCAGCAGAATAGTGAGTGCAGCTCTGGAGTATAATACAGGATGTAACTCCGGATCAGTAATGTATGTACACAGTGACTGCACCAGCAGAATAGTGAGTGCAGCTCTGGAGGATAATACAGGATGTAACTCTGGATCAGTAATGTATGTACACAGTGATTGAACCAGCAGAATAGTGAGTGCAGCTCTGGGGTATAATACAGGATGTAACTCTGGATCAGTAATGTAATGTATGTACACAGTGATTGCACCATCAGAATAGTGAGTGCAGCTCTGGGGTATAATACAGGATGTAACTCTGGATCAGTAATGTAATGTATGTACACAGTGATTGCACCAGCAGAATAGTGAGTGCAGCTCTGGAGTATAATACAGGATGTAACTCAGGATCAGTAATGTAATGTATGTACACAGTGACTACACCAGCAGAATAGTGAGTGCAGCTCTGGGGTATAATACAGGATGTAACTCCGGATCAGTAATGTAACGTATGTACACAGTGACTGCACCAGCAGAATAGTGAGCGCAGCTCTGGAGTATAATACAGGATGTAACTCAGGATCAGTAATGTATGTACACAGTGATTGCACCAGCAGAATAGTGAATGCAGCTCTGGAGTATAATAAAGGATGTAACTCAGGATCAGTAATGTATGTACACAGTGACTGCACCAGCAGAATAGTGAGTGCAGCTCTGGAGGATAATACAGGATGTAACTCAGGATAAGTAATGTATGTACACAGTGACTGCACCAGCAGAATAGTGAGTGCAGCTCTGGAGTATAATACAGGAGGTAACTCAGGATCAGTAATGTAATGTAATTTATGTACACAGTGACTGCACCAGCAGAATAGTGAGCGCAGCTCTGGAGTATAATACAGGATATAACTCAGGATCAGTAATGTATGTACACAGTGATTGCACCAGCAGAATAGTGAGTGCAGCTCTGCAGTATAATACAGGATGTAACTCCGGATCAGTAATGTAATGTTTGTACACAGTGACTGCACCAGCAGAATAGTGAGCGCAGCTCTGGAGTATAATACAGGATGTAACTCAGGATCAGTAATGTAATGTATGTACACAGTGTTTCCACCAGCAGAATAGTGAGTGCAGCTCTGGAGTATAATACAGGAGGTAACTCAGGATCAGTAATGTAATGTAATGTATGTACACAGTGACTGCACCAGCAGAATAGTGAGTGCAGCTCTGCAGTATAATACAGGATGTAACTCCGGATCAGTAATGTAATGTATGTACACAGTGACTGCACCAGCAGAATAGTGAGTGCAGCTCTGGAGTATAATACAGGAGGTAACTCCGGATCAGTAATGTAATGTATGTACATAGTGACTACACCAGCAGAATAGTGAGTGCAGCTCTGGAGTATAATACAGGAGGTAACTCAGGATCAGTAATGTATGTACACAGTGACTGCATCAGCAGAATAGTGAGCGCAGCTCTGGAGTATAATACAGGATGTAACTCCGGATCAGTAATGTAATGTATGTACACAGTCACTCCACCAGCAGAATAGTGAGTGCAGCTCTGGAGTATAATACAGGATGTAACTCTGGATCAGTAATGTAATGTATGTACACAGTGACTGCACCAGCAGAATAGTGAGCGCAGCTCTGGAGTATAATACAGGATGTAACTCAGGATCAGTAATGTATGTACACAGTGATTGCACCAGCAGAATAGTGAATGCAGCTCTGGAGTATAATAAAGGATGTAACTCAGGATCAGTAATGTATGTACACAGTGATTCCACCAGCAGAATAGTGAGTGCAGCTCTGGAGTATAATACAGGATGTAACTCTGGATCAGTAATGTAATGTATGTACACAGTGACTGCACCAGCAGAATAGTGAGCGCAGCTCTGGAGTATAATACAGGATGTAACTCAGGATCAGTAATGTATGTACACAGTGATTGCACCAGCAGAATAGTGAATGCAGCTCTGGAGTATAATAAAGGATGTAACTCAGGATCAGTAATGTATGTACACAGTGACTGCACCAGCAGAATAGTGAGTGCAGCTCTGGAGGATAATACAGGATGTAACTCAGGATAAGTAATGTATGTACACAGTGACTGCACCAGCAGAATAGTGAGTGCAGCTCTGGAGTATAATACAGGAGGTAACTCAGGATCAGTAATGTAATGTAATTTATGTACACAGTGACTGCACCAGCAGAATAGTGAGTGCTGCTCTGGAGTGTAATACAGGATGTAACTCCGGATCAGTAATGTAATGTATGTACACAGTGACTGCACCAGCAGAATAGTGAGTGCTGCTCTGGAGTGTAATACTGGATGTAACCCAGGATCAGTAATGTAATGTATGTACACAGTGACTGCACCAGCAGAATAGTGAGTGCAGCTCTGGTGTATAATACTGGATGTAACCCAGGATCAGTTATGTATGTACACAGTGACTGCACCAGCAGAATAGTGAGTGCTCCTCTGGGGTATAATACAGGATGTAACTCAGGATCAGTAATGTATGTACACAGTGACTGCACCAGCAGAATAATGAGTGCAGCTCCGGAGTTCAATACTGGATAAATAATGCTGCTGGCTCATCTGGTTGGTGAGTTACTCTGCTACATTCTGGTCAGTTTGGAGTTTTCGGACCCCCTATCTATTGCTCCTCAGTACTATACCTATTAGACCAGCGCACACGCCCCAAGTCTTTTCCTGGGGTCAGACACACACAATTGGATAATTTTCAAAAAGTTTAATCCAGACAGAAAAATATGAACATTTACATCCCCCGGACCAGAAAATGAAAATCCTTCAAGAGGATAAAGAGCGTTCTTTCCCAAGGTCCAGCGGATCACCGCTTGCGCGGAGCAGTCTTCAGCGAGCGCCTCTGCTCGGGTCCTGTCTCCCGTTGCACAGATGTGCGGAGAGGGTCCTCTATAGTGATGGCACATCCCATATAAAAGTGCTGCCCCCCGATATTGGTAGCGTTACCGGAGGACACGGAGTAGGGGGAGGGAAGGTGCTAGGAGCGGAGCTGGCGGACGGGTCCCATGGGGCATCTGCGGGGGCCACCGTGCAAACAATGTAATAACAATAGTGATGGTGGCGGCCCCTGCAGGACGTGTAGTGTACCCATGTCCTGCTCCTCCAGGAGGTGGCACCATGCGCTGGATGGCGGCTGGCTGGTAACGGGCAGTGCCTGCAGGCGGGTTATACCATGGGTGCTGCCGCTGCACTCGGCTCCTGCGCGGCTGGAGGGTCCGCTTTACCACCAGCACTGCTACTGAAGGACGTCTCATGTGACGCATCGTCGTCTTCCTCCTCTTCTTCCTCCATGCTCGGCCATGATGTCTGGTCTTCTACTCGCTTCAACCGCTCGTTTAGCGCTTTCAGCGCCAGCTGCCTGCAGAGGGCGAGAGGAGAAGTAAGGGGGCGATCACCCACCAGCAACAATACATACACCCCAAACAGTGGCAGCACCGGGGACAGGCACCGGACTTATACTGCAGTCACACCCAGAGCAGCAACTGCCCTGGGGTCTGATAAGTCTCAGGCTGCTGGACCTCACTGCCCGGGATGTGACAGCAGAATAGTGACCGCAGCTCTGGAGGATAAGACACGATGTAACAGCAGAGTAGTGAGTGCAGCTCTGGAGGTGATGGAGGATAAGACAAAACATAACAGCAGAATAGTGGCCGCAGCTCAGGATGTGACTGGAGGATAGGACGTGCTGTGAGCACAATACAGGATAGTGATAGGGAAGTGTCACATTTTCAGTTTTCGACAATTCTTAGTCTCAGCGCCGACTTTAAGGAAAGCAAAAAATCTGCACAACTTATTATATTTAAAGGGCCGGTGTCCATACTGATGTCAGTAAACATTTCATTATAAGGCTGTGTTCCCACTATGCATTTTTTAAGCGCTTCCGCAGCGGCAATTCCACTGCAGAAACGCTTGGTACACGGTCTGCCATGTTCCCCAATGATAATCCACATGCTGTGCACATGCTGCGGAAATATCCGCTGCGGATTATCATTGCGGAAAAAAAAGCAGCACTACCAATTATTTTGCGGAAGCGCTGTGTTTTCGCCGCCATTGACTTGCACTGAATCACTTAATATCCGCATGACTACAAGTGCACATGCGGATATTAAGTGATTCAATGTGCGGATGGTACCCGAGTTTGGAGAAGAGGAGACTCATCCAGACTCGGGTACCATAGAAAAATTATATATATATATATATATATATATATATATATATATATATATATATATATATATATATATATACACACACACATTATACTCACCTTCTGATGGCCCCCGGTCTTCTCTCCGCTGCGTCTGGTCTCTTGTACGGCTCGCGGTGGTGTGAAAGGACCTTCCATGACGTCATTTAGTCATGTGACAGGTCACGCGACCTGTCACATGACTAAAATACGTCATGGAAGGTCCTTTCACACCACCGCGAGCCGTTTGGCACGCTGAGTTCGCATTGTCGTCTGGTTCTACCGACTTTTCCTTGTAGTTTTATATAAACCTGAGATTCTTTTCCATGTTCCCCTGAAGAGCAGCATCCCCCACCCTGACCTCTAATAAACCCACCAGCCTTCATGGCCGCACTAATGGGGCTGCGGGGGCTTAGAGCTTCACCAGCCACCGGCCCCTGCTTTCCAGTCCGTGCTTTCTTCTGAGGTCTTTTTGCATCTGTCTGGGGGGGTTTACAGAGAGCCCCTCCACGTTCTCTGCCAGGGCAGGAAATGCCTCTGGGGGGCGCTGCCAAATCTTATTAATCATCCCCTGAACGGCTTCATGCACAAGAAAAGATCATCCCGAGCGTGAAGAGGCCGCCCCAAGGCCCACCAGACACTGCAATCATCTGCCGCACTCTGCAGGGAGAGCGCCCCCCTGAGTGCGTCCAGGAAAGCTGCGTGACAACCAATATGGCCGCCACTAATGCCCCTGGGGCGCCCCCTCCATTACCTCTACTGCATCACAGACAAGCCATTCTGTACTCTGGGAAAGCCGGGTACACAGTGATGGCCGTCATGTAATTGCCAGTATTCATTACCTCTGCTCGCTGTCAGCGAATGTGAACATTACTGTTTATATCAGAAAGATGAAAAGCCGTCAGCACCTGACGCGGGAAGGAAGGCACCAGGCGAAATTCTGGAATTACCGGTCATGTCATTGCAGCTGAGGGTTTGTTACATTGTACTCTCCTACGCTGCAGCAATCTATCAGATCTGCGCTGCTCACAGACATCCTCTCCGCTGGATACATTATAACAAACCCTCAGCTGTGAGAAGCATCAGACCTGTATAACCAGGAATGTTTCCATTCATTGACAACAATCAGAAACATTGAACAGTGACGTGAAGACTACGAGAACGTTGCATCTTTACCTCCTGCGTTCGGCGTCTTGGGGATCGGTGCCCGGTAAGCTGATGGTGATGGAGGACGGCGCCCCCACGTCGTATCTCTTGACGGCCCGCGGGCAGAGTCGTAGTTTCACCAAGCCGGCATGTGTGAGGGTCCCCAGAAGGGCAGCGGCGGGCTGCAGGGGCGCCGGGAAGAAGCTGGCGAAGGAGAAGTGGTCAGACATGTCTCCCCGGCCGCGGCTGTGTCTCTGATAGAAGCGCAGGTACACCCATCCGGACAGCAGCCCCAGACTGTAGCCCACCAGCATCTGCCCCGGGATCAGCCCGGCTACCGTCAGGACTACAACCCCCAGCAGTGCCAGCTGAGGAAGGAGCCGCACCCAGCGCTGAGGCTCCACCAGCCCATCTCCAATCGTCTGTTTATGAGCCACCAGGACGGCGCCGGCAAAAGCTGGAAAGCCGTGGACCCGGGCGGAGAACAGGAAGTGCAGGTCTGAGGTGGCAGCGTAGGCCACCAGGAAGAAGAGGGAGCTCAGGACCCCCACAGACAGACTGACCACCCCATAGAACAGGAGCAGCTCCGGGGCCCCCCACAGTGGCTCCAGCCGCCGCCCGGCCCCCAGTGTCAGCAGCAGATTGGCCAGGATGTCCCAGAGGTGCAGCTCCACCAGTCCGTGTGTCACCAGCGTCCACAGCCACAGATTGGGGGGCAGCAGCAGTCCAGGGGTGACGGCCAGAAAGTGAGCGCTGTCCACCCAGAAGGAGAGAAGGTAAAGGAGGACGACCGCCCCCCACAGGCACTTCACCAGCACGCTGCTCCCGGACAGCGCCATCACCAGGCGGTTAGCGGGGATGGAGCGCAGCATGGCAGCACTGACCGGGCCACTAATGTCTAAACCAGGGGTCACCCTGTCCCCGACACCCCCAGATCCTCACACAGTCAATCGGCACAGAAGGAGGAGAGCCCCCCACAGTATGGGAACTACAACTCCAATCCTCCTGCCGGATCTGTCACTGCGTCCTCTACACAGGGTCCTAAATACAGTGACCCCAAAACTTCCCCTATAAAGGGTCCTAGATACAGGGTGACCCCAAAACTGCCCCTTTAAAGGGTCCAAAATTCAGGATGACCCCAAACCTGCCCCTATAAAGGGTCCAAGATGATTAATGATGACAGAACTGCACCTAAAGAGGGTCCTAGATATAGGGTGACCCCAAAACTGCCCCTATAGAGGATCCAAGATGCAGGGTGACCCCAAAACAGCCCCTATGAAGGGTCTTAAATACAGTGACCCCAATACTGCCCCTATAGAAAGTCCTAGATACAGGGTGACCCGAAAACTGCCCCTATGAAGTCCTCGGCACCATGTGACCCCAAAACTGCCCCTATAGAGGATCCAAGATGCAGGGTGACCCCAAAACAGCCCCTATGAAGGGTCTTAAATACAGTGACCCCAATACTGCCCCTATAGAAAGTCCTAGATACAGGGTGACCCGAAAACTGCCCCTATGAAGTCCCCGGCACCATGTGACCCTATAGAACCTGTGGGAGAAGCTGCTGCTGGCCTATAGAAAGCAAAGAGCACCTGAAGAGGGTCCAGACACAAGCTGCCTCTATGCCGCCCCCTATAGAGCCGCTCTGTGCTGTGACTTCCACTGTAGAGTCCGCACCATCAACTTCCCGGTCTGGGTGTCCCCGGCAATTCCTACCCCTATTTCCGGCCCCGCCTGTGTCCCTACACTGGTCTCCTCGGTTCCGCCCCCGGTGCTCGCGCTCCGGCCGCTCTCCCGCTCCGGGTTCCGGCCTGTTCCGGGGAGGCCGCCGGACCCTAACACCCGACAACGTCACCAGCCGCGCAGCGCACAAACACACAGCACGCATGCGCCGCCACCACCGCACAGACTTCTGGGAGCTGAAGTCCTAAGGAGCGGCCATGGGGCAGTCGTGCGCATGTGCAGAGCTGCAGCCGCGTTCATGAGTGTCATGTGGTGATGTTGGCGCCGGTGTAGGAGAGGCCAGGAAAGAGCACAGTCAGCAGGCAGAGTGGAAACCGTGAGGAAGCCGGGTACAGGGTGATTTACAGAAAACTGGAAATCCCTTTAATGCTCAGAATCTGCCCTCTCTGGGTATGAGACATCCGGGGCGCCGGATAGATTACAGCCGGTACCCGGGTGTGCAGCACCAGCGCCTCTGCCCCTACATTGTGCTGCCCCCTGGAGGCCGGGCGCTGAGCATGGGGGTCTGAGAGGGAACCGGGACCTGCGGATCACTACACCAGAGCCCAGGAGGTCACCCCCGATGTCCCAGCCTTGTGACCGCTGCAGCCGATCAGTACTGACACCTCCATCAGATGATGTCCCTGCTGGAAGAGAACGACTGGAGACCCCACAGTGATCAATACTGGACAAACCCCTCTATATATAAGCCGTACATATATAATTATATACAGAGGATGCCCAGGTTATACCAGCCGTACATATATAATTATATACAGGAGATGCCCAGGTTATACCAGCTGTACATATATAATTATATACAGAGGATGCCCAGGTTATACCAGCCGTACATATATAATTATATACAGGAGATGCCCAGGTTATACCAGCTGTACATATATAATTATATACAGAGGATGCCCCGGTTATACCAGCCGTACATATATAATTATATACAGGAGATGCCCAGGTTATACCAGCTGTACATATATAATTATATACAGGAGATGCCCAGGTTATACCGGCTGTACATATATAATTATATACAGGAGATGCCCAGGTTATACCAGCTGTACATATATAGTTATATACAGGAGATGCCCAGGTTATACCAGCCGTACATATATAGTTATATACAGGAGATGCCCAGGTTATACCAGCCGTACATATATAATTATATACAGGAGATGCCCAGGTTATACCAGCTGTACATATATAATTATATACAGGAGATGCCCAGGTTATACCAGCCGTACATAGTTATATACAGGAGATGCCCAGGTTATACCAGCTGTACATATATAATCATATACAGGAGATACCCAGGTTATACCAGCTGTACATATATAATTATATACAGGAGATGCCCAGATTATACCAGCCGTACATATATAATTATATACAGGAGATACCCAGGTTATACCAGCTATACATATATAATTATATACAGGAGATGCCCAGGTTATACCAGCTGTACATATATAATTATATACAGGAGATGCCCAGATTATACCAGCCGTACATATATAATTATATACAGGAGATACCCAGGTTATACCAGCTGTGCATATATAATTATATACAGGAGATACCCAGGTTATACCAGCCGTACATAGTTATATACAGGAGATGCCCAGGTTATACCAGCCGTACATATATAATTATATACAGGAGATACCCAGGTTATACCAGCCGTACATATATAATTATATACAGGAGATGCCCAGGTTATACCAGCCGTACATATATAATTATATACAGGAGATGCCCAGGTTATACCAGCTGTACATATATAATTATATACAGGAGATGCCCAGGTTATACCAGCTGTACATATATAATTATATACAGGAGATGCCCAGATTATACCAGCCGTACATATATAATTATATACAGGAGATACCCAGGTTATACCAGCTGTACATATATAATTATATACAGGAGATACCCAGGTTATACCAGCCGTACATAGTTATATACAGGAGATGCCCAGGTTATACCAGCCGTACATATATAATTATATACAGGAGATACCCAGGTTATACCAGCTGTACATATATAATTATATACAGGAGATACCCAGGTTATACCAGCTGTACATATATAATTATATGCAGGAGATACCCAGGTTATACCAGCCGTACATATATAATTATATACAGGAGATACCCAGGTTATACCAGCTGTACATATATAATTATATACAGGAGAGACCCAGGTTATACCAGCCGTACATATATAATTATATACAGGAGATACCCAGGTTATACCAGCCGTACATATATAATTATATACAGGAGATACCCAGGTTATACCAGCTGTACATATATAATTATATACAGGAGATACCCAGGTTATACCAGCCGTACATATATAATTATATACAGGAGATGCCCAGGTTATACCAGCCGTACATAGTTATATACAGGAGATGCCCAGGTTATACCAGCCGTACATATATAATTATATACAGGAGATGATACCAGCCGTACATATATAATTATATACAGGAGATGCCCAGGTTATACCAGCTGTACATATATAATTATATACAGGAGATGCCCAGGTTATACCAGCTGTACATATATAATTATATACAGGAGATGCCCAGATTATACCAGCCGTACATATATAATTATATACAGGAGATGCCCAGGTTATACCAGCCGTACAAATATAATTATATACAGGAGATACCCAGGTTATACCAGCCGTACATATATAATTATATACAGGAGATGCCCAGGTTATACCAGCTGTACATATATAATTATATACAGGAGATGCCCAGGTTATACCAGCTGTACATATATAATTATATACAGGAGATGCCCAGGTTATACCAGCCGTACATATATAATTATATACAGGAGATGCCCAGGTAATACCAGCTGTACATATATAATTATATACAGGAGATGCCCAGGTAATACCAGCCGTACATATATAATTATATACAGGAAATGCCCAGGTTATACCAGCTGTACATATATAATTATATACAGGAGATGCCCAGGTTATACCAGCTGTACATATATAATTATATACAGAAGATGCCCAGGTTATACCAGCCGTACATATATAATTATATACAGGAGATGCCCAGGTTATACCGGCTGTACATATATAATTATATACAGGAGATGCCCAGGTTATACCGGCTGTACATATATAATTATATACAGGAGATGCCCAGGTTATACCGGCTGTACATATATAATTATATACAGGAGATGCCCAGGTTATACCAGCTGTACATATATAATTATATACAGGAGATGCCCAGGTTATACCAGCCGTACATATATAATTATATACAGGAGATGCCCAGATTATACCAGCCGTACATATATAATTATATACAGGAGATGCCCAGGTTATACCAGCCGTACATATATAATTATATACAGGAGATGCCCAGGTTATACCAGCCGTACATATATAATTATATACAGGAGATGCCCAGGTTATACCAGCCGTACATATATAATTATATACAGGAGATGCCCAGGTTATACCAGCCGTACATATATAATTATATACAGGAGATGCCCAGGTTATACCAGCCGTACATATATATTTATATACAGGAGATGCCCAGGTTATACCAGCCGTACATATATAATTATATACAGGAGATGCCCAGGTTATACCAGCCGTACATATATAATTATATACAGGAGATGTCCAGGTTATACCAGCTGTACATATATAATTATATACAGGAGATGCCCAGGTTATACCAGCTGTACATGTATAATAATATACAGGAGATGCCCAGGTTACACCATCTGTACATATATAATTATATACAGGAGATGCCCAGGTTATACCAGCTGTACATATATAATTATATACAGGAGATGCCCAGGTTATACCGGCTGTACATATATAATTATACACAGGAGATGCCCAGGTTATACCAGCTGTACATATATAATAATATACAGGAGATGCCCAGGTTATACCAGCTGTACATATATAATTATATACAGGAGATGCCCAGGTTATACCAGCTGTACATATATAATTATATACAGGAGATGCCCAGGTTATACCGGCTGTACATATATAATTATATACAGGAGATACCCAGATTATACCAGCTGTACATGTATAATTATATACAGAAGATGCTCAGGTTATACCAGCCGTACATATATAATTATATACAGGAGATGCCCAGGTTATACCAGCTGTACATATATAATTATATACAGGAGGTGCCCAGGTTATACCAGCTGTACATATATAGTTATATACAGGAGATACCCAGGTTATACCAGCTGTACATATATAATTATATACAGGAGGTTCCCAGGTTATACCAGCCGTACATAGTTATATACAGGAGATGCCCCGGTTATACGGGCTGTACATATATAATTATATACAGGAGATACCCAGGTTATACCAGCTGTACATATATAATTATATACAGGAGATACCCAGGTTATACTGGCTGTACATATATAATTATATACAGGAGATGCCCCGGTTATACCAGCCGTACATAGTTATATACAGGAGATACCCAGGTTATACCGGCTGTACATATATAATTATATACAGGAGATACCCAGGTTATACGGGCTGTACATATATAATTATATACAGGAGATGCCCAGGTTATTCCAGCTGTACATATCTATAATATAACGGGAGATGTGTGCCTCTGTCTGAAGCCTCTATAGACTGCTCATGCGTGACGCGCAATCTGGCTCCAGACAGAAGAACGCATGCAGCCGTTACAGGTAAGAGGAGTGTATGGCGCCGGAGATCGCGGTATGTGTAGACACTGAACACATACCGTAATTTCCGGCACCATACTTGCATTCCAGGATTGGGGGGTGAGGGGACCATGCATACCAAGATGAGGGGTACCACACATACCAGGATAGGGTGGGTGAGGGGACCATGCGTACCAGGATTGGGGGGTGAGGGAACCATGCATACCCAGATTGGGGAGTGAGGATACCATGCATACCAGGATTGGGGGATGAGGGGACCATGGATACCAGGATTGGGGGATGAGGGGTACCACACATACCAGGATTGGGGGATAAGGGGACCATGCATGCCAGGATGAGGGGTACCACACATACCAGGATTTGGGGGGTAAGGGGACCATGCATACCAGGATTGAGGGGACCATACATACCAGGTTACGGGACCCTGCATACCAGGATTGGGGGGTGAGGGGACCATGCATACCAGGATTGGGGGGTGAGGGGTGCCATGCATACCAGGATTGGGGATGAGGGGTGCCATGCATACCAGGATTGGGGATGAGGGGTGCCATGCATACCAGGATTTGGGATGAGGGAGCCATGTATACCAGGATGGGGGTGAGGGGCCCATGCATACCAGGATTGGGTATAAGGGGTACCACACATACCAGGATTGGGGATGAGGGGTACCATGCATACCAGGATTGGGGGTGAGGGGTGCCATGCATACAAGGATTGGGGATGAGGGGAGCCATGCATACCAGGATTGGGGATGAGGGGTGTCTTGCATACCAGGATTGGGGATGAGGGAGCCATGTATACCAGGATGGGGGGTGAGGGGCCCATACATGCCAGGATTGGGTATAAGGGGTACCACACATACCAGTATTGGGTATAAGGGGTACCACACATACCAGGATTGGGGATGAGGGGTGCTCTGCATACCAGGATTGGGGGTGAGGGGTGCCATGCATGCAAGGATTGGGGATGAGGGGTGCTATGCATACCAGGATTGGGGGTGAGGGGTGCCATGCATACCAGGATTGGGGGTGAGGGGTGCCATGCATACTAGGATTGGAAGTGAGGGGTGCCATGCATATCAGGATGGGGATGAAGGGTGCCATGTATACTAGGATAGGATGGTGGGGACAGGATGGGGGCAGCACAAATACCAGGAGGGGGACTGTACATACCAGCATGGGAGACCATATACCAATAAAAATCCTCGCCTCCCGGGCGTAGAACGGGCTCAATAGCTAGTATAATTATATGCAGGAGATGCCCAGGTTATACCAGCTGTACATATATAGTTATATACAGGAGATACCCAGGTTATACGGGCTGTACATATATAATTATATACAGGAGATGCCCCGGTTATACTAGCCGTACATAGTTATATACAGGAGATACCCAGGTTATACCAGCTGTACATATATAGTTATATACAGGAGATACCCAGGTTATACGGGCTGTACATATATAATTATATACAGGAGATGCCCCGGTTATACCAGCCGTACATAGTTATATACAGGAGATACCCAGGTTATACCAGCTGTACATATATAATTATATACAGGAGATGCCCCGGTTATACCAGACATACATAGTTATATACAGGAGATACCCAGGTTATACCGGCTGTACATATATAATTATATACAGGAGATACCCAGGTTATACGGGCTGTACATATATAATTATATACAGGAGATGCCCCGGTTATACCAGCCGTACATAGTTATATACAGGAGATACCCAGGTTATACCGGCTGTACATATATAATTATATACAGGAGATACCCAGGTTATACGGGCTGTACATATATAATTATATACAGGAGATGCCCAGGTTATTCCAGCTGTACATATCTATAATATAACGGGAGATGTGTGCCTCTGTCTGAAGCCTCTATAGACTGCTCATGCGTGACGCGCAATCTGGCTCCAGACAGAAGAACGCATGGAGCCGTTACAGGTAAGAGGAGTGTATGGCGCCGGAGATCGCGGTATGTGTAGACACTGAACACATACCGTAATTTCCGGCGCCATACTTGCATTCCAGGATTGGGGGGTGAGGGGACCATGCATACCAAGATGAGGGGTACCACACATACCAGGATAGGGTGGGTGAGGGGACCATGCGTACCAGGATTGGGGGGTGAGGGAACCATGCATACCCAGATTGGGGAGTGAGGATACCATGCATACCAGGATTGGGGGATGAGGGGACCATGGATACCAGAATTGGGAGATGAGGGGTACCACACATACCAGGATTGGGGGATAAGGGGACCATGCATGCCAGGATGAGGGGTACCACACATACCAGGATTTGGGGGGTAAGGGGACCATGCATACCAGGATTGAGGGGACCATACATACCAGGTTACGGGACCATGCATACCAGGATTGGGGGGTGAGGGGACCATGCATACCAGGATTGGGGGGTGAGGGGTGCCATGCATACCAGGATTGGGGATGAGGGGTGCCATGCATACCAGGATTGGGGATGAGGGGTGCCATGCATACCAGGATTTGGGATGAGGGAGCCATGTATACCAGGATGGGGGTGAGGGGCCCATGCATACCAGGATTGGGTATAAGGGGTACCACACATACCAGGATTGGGGATGAGGGGTGCCATGCATACCAGGATTGGGGGTGAGGGGTGCCATGCATACAAGGATTGGGGATGAGGGGTGTCATACATACCAGGATTGGGGATGAGGGAGCCATGTATACCAGGATGGGGGGGTGAGGGGCCCATGCATGCCAGGATTGGGTATAAGGGGTACCACACATACCAGTATTGGGTATAAGGGGTACCACACATACCAGGATTGGGGATGAGGGGTGCCCTGCATACCAGGATTGGGGGTGAGGGGTGCCATGCATGCAAGGATTGGGGATGAGGGGTGCTATGCATACCAGGATTGGGGGTGAGGGGTGCCATGCATACCAGGATTGGGGGTGAGGGGTGCCATGCATACTAGGATTGGGGGTGAGGGGTGCCATGCATACTAGGATTGGAAGTGAGGGGTGCCATGCATATCAGGATGGGGATGAAGGGTGCCATGTATACTAGGAAAGGATGGTGGGGACAGGAGGGGGACTGCACATACCAGCATGGGAGACCATATACCAATAAAAATCCTCGCCTCCCGGGCGTAGAACGGGCTCAATAGCTAGTATAATTATATGCAGGAGATGCCCAGGTTATACCAGCTCTACATACAGTATATAATTATATACAGGAGATGCCCAGGTTATACCAGCTGTACATATATAATTATATACAGGAGATGCCCGGGTTATACCAGCTCTACATACAGTATATAATTATATACAGGAGATGCCCAGGTTATACCAGCTTTACATACAGTATATAATTATATACAGGAGATGCCCAGGTTATACCAGCTCTACATATATAATTATATACAGAAGATGCCCAAGTTATACCAGCTGTACATATATAGTTATGTACAGGAGAAGCCCAGGTTAAACCAGCTGTACATATATAGTTATGTACAGGAGAAGCCCAGGTTAAACCAGCTGTACATATATAGTTACAGTTATATGAAAAAGTTTGGGCACCCCTATTAATCTTAAGCTTAATGTTTTATATAAATTGGTGTTTTTGCAGCAGCTCTTTCAGTTTGATCTATGTAATAACTGTTGGACACAGTAATGTTTCTGCCTTGAAATGAGGTTTATTGTACTAACAGAAAATGTGCAATCTGCATTCAAACAAAATTTGACAGGTGCATAAGTATGGGCACCTCACCAGAAAAGTGACATTAATAGTTAGTAGATCCTCCTTTTGCCTCTAGTCGCTTCCTGTAGCTTTTAATGAGTTCCTGGATCCTGGAGGAAGGTATTTTTGACCATTCCTCTTTACAAAACAATTCCAGTTCAGTTAAGTTTGATGGTCGCCCCCGAGCATGGACAGCCCTCTTCAAATGATCCCACAGATGTTCAATGATATTCAGGTCTGGGGACTGGGATGGCCATTCCAGAACATTGTAATTGTTCCTCTGCATGAATGCCTGAGTAGATTTGGAGCGGTGTTTTGGATCATTGTCTTGCTGAAAGATCCATCCCCTGCGTAACTTCAACTTTATCAATGATTCTTGAACATTATTGTCAAGAATCTGCTGATACTGAGTGGAATCCATGCGTCCCTCAACTTTAACAAGATTCCCGGTGCCGGCATTGGCCACACAGCCCCAAAGCATGATGGAACCTCCACCAAATTTTACTGTGGGTAGCAAGTGTGTTTCTTGGAATACTGTGTTTTTTTGCCGCCATGCATAACGCCTTTTTGTATGACCAAACAACTCAATCTTGGTTTCATCAGTCCACAGGACCTTCTTCCAAAAAGAAATTGGCTTCTCCAAATGTGCTTTTGCATACCTCAGCCGACTCTGTTTGTGGCGTGCTTGCAGAAACGGCTTCTTTCGCATCACTCTCCCATACAGCTTCTCCTTGTGCAAAGTGCGTTGTATAGTTGACCGATGCACAGTGACACCATCTGCAGCAAGTTGATGCTGCAGCTCTCTGGAGGTGGTCTGAGGATTGTCCTTGACTGATCTCACCATTCTTCTTCTCTGCCTTACTGATGTTTTTCTTGGCCTGCCACTTCTGGCCTTAACAAGAACTGTCCCTGTGTTCTTCCATTTCCTTACTATGTTCCTCACAGTGGAAACTGACAGGTTAAATCGCTGAGACAGCTTTTTGTATCCTTCCCCTGAACAACTATGTTGAATAATCTTTGTTTTCAGATCATTTGACAGTTGTTTTGCGGAGCCCATGATGCCACTCTTCAGAGGAGATTCAAACAGGAGAACAACTTGCAAGTGGCCACTAAGTAGCTTTTCTCATGATTGCATACACCTGGCTATAAAGTTCAAAGCTCAATGAGGTTACAAAACCAAAAAAGTGCTTTAGTAAGTCAGTAAAAAGTAGGTAGGAGTATTTAAAACAAGAAAATGATAAGGGTGCCCATACTTATGCACCTGTCAAATTTTGTTTGAATGCAGATTGCACATTTTCTGTTAGTACAATAAACCTCATTTCAAGGCAGAAACATTACTGTGTCCAACAGTTATTACATAGATCAAACTGAAATAGCTGCTGCAAAAACACCAATTTTTATAAAACATTAAGCTTAAGATTAATAGGGGTGCCCAAACTTTTTCATATAACTGTATATACAGGAGATGCCAACGTTATACCGGCTGTACACATATAATAATGTACAGGAGATACCCAGTTTATACCAGCTGTACATATATAGTTATATACAGAAGATGCCCAGGTTATACCAGCTGTACATATATAGTTATATACAGGAGATACCCAGGTTATACCGGCTGTACATATATAGTTATATACAGAAGATGCCCAGGTTATACCAGCTGTACATATATAATTACATACAGGAGATGCCCAGGTTATACCAGCTGTACGTATATAGTTATATACATGAGATGCCTAGTTTATACCAGCTGTACATTTATAATTATATTCAGGAGATGCCCAGGTAATACCAGCTGTACATAATTATATACAGGAGATGCCCAGGTTATATCAGCTGTACTTATACAATTATATACAGGAGATGCCCAGGTTATACCAGCTGTACAAATATAATTATATACAGGAGATGCCCAGGTTATACCGGCTGTACATACAGTATATAATTATATACAGGAGATGCCCAGGTTATATCAGCTGTACATATACAATTATATACAGGAGATGCCCAGGTTATACCAGCTGTACATTTATAATTATATTCAGGAGATGCCCAGGTAATACCAGCTGTACATAAATAATAATATACAGGAGATGCCCAGGTTATATCAGCTGTACATATACAATTATATACAGGAGATGCCCAGGTTATATCAGCTGTACATATACAATTATATACAGGAGATGCCAGGGTTATACCAATTGCACATATATAATTATATAGAGGACATGCTGAGTTATACCAGCAGTACATGGATAATTACATACAGGAGATGCCCAGGTTATACCAGCTGTACATATAAATTATATACAGGAGATACCCAGGTTATACCAGTTGTACATATATAATTATATACAGGAGATGCCTGGGTTATATCAGCAGTACATTTATAATTATATACAGGAGATGACCAGGTTATACCAGCTATACATATATAATTATATACAGAAGATGCCCATGTTATACCAGCTGTCCATATATAATTATGTACAGGAGATGCCCAGATTATACCGGCTGTCCATATATAATTATATACAAGAGATGCCCAGGTTTTACTGGCTGTGCATATATAATTATATACAGGAGATGCCCAGGTTATACCAGCTGTACATGTATAATTATATACAGGAGATACCCAGGTTATACCAGCTGTACATATATAATTATATACAGGAGATACCCAGATTATACCAGCCGTACATATATAATTATGCACATTAGATGCCCAGATTATACCAACTGTACATATATAATTATATACAGGAGATGCCCATGTTATACCAGCCGTACATATATATTTATATAAAGGAGATACCCGGGTTATACCAGCCGTACATATATAATTATGTACAGGAGATGCCCAGATTATAACAACCGTACATATATAATTATGTACAGGAAATGCCCAGGCTATACCAGCTGTACATATATAATTATATACAGGAGATGCCCAGGTTATACCAGCTGTACATATATAATTATATACAGGAGATGCCCAGGTTATACCAGCCATACATATATAATTATATACAGGAGATGCCCAGGTTATTTCAGCCGTACATTTATAATTATGTACAGGAGATGCCCAGATTATACCAGCTGTACACATATAATTATATACAGGGGATGCCCAGGTTATACCAGCTGTGCATATATAATTATATACAGGAGATGCCCAGGATTTACCAGCTGTACATATATAATTATATACAGGAGATGCCCACGTTATACCAGCTGTACATATATAATTATATACAGGAAATGCCCAGGTTATACCAGCTGTACATATATAATTATATACAGTAGATGCCCAAGTTATACCAGCTGCACATATATAATTATATAAATGAGATGCCCAGGTTATACCAACTGTACGTATATAATTATATACAGGAGATGCCCAGGTTATACCAGCTGTACATATATAATTATATACAGGAGATGCCCAGGTTATACCACCTGTACCTATATAATTATATACAGGAGATGCCCAGGTTATACCAGCTGTGCCTATATAATTATATACAGGAGATGCCCAGGTTATACCAGCTGTGCCTATATAATTATATACAGGAGATGCCCAGGTTATACCAGCTGTACCTATATAATTATATACAGGAGATGCCCAGGTTATACCAGCTGTACATATATAACTATATACAGGAGATGCTCAGGTTATACCAGCTGTACATATATAATTATATACAGGAGATGCCCAGGTTATACCGGCTGTACATATATAATTATATAGAGGAGATACCCAGGTTATACCAGCTGTGCATATATAATTTTATACAGGAGATGCCCAGGTTATAAAAGCTATACATATATAATGATATACAGTAGATGCCCAGGTTATACCAGCTGTACATATATAATTATATACAGGAGATGCCCAGGTTATACCAGTTGTACATATATAATTATATACAGGAGATGCCCAGGTTATACTAGCTGTACATATATAACTATATACAGGAGATGCTCAGGTTATACCGGAGTACATATATAATTATTTACAGGAGATGCCCAGGTTATACCAGCTGTACATATATAATTATATACAGGAGATGCCCAGGTTATACCGGCGTACATATATAATTATTTACAGGAGATGCCCAGGTAATACCAGCTGTACATATATAATTATATACAGGAGATGCCCAGGTTATACCAGCTATACATATATAATGATATACAGTAGATGCCCAGGTTATACCAGCTGTACTTATATAATTATATAGAGGAGGTGCCCAGGTTATACCAGCTATACATATATAATTATATACAGGAGATGCCCAGGTTATACCGGCGTACATATATAATTATTTACAGGAGATGCCCAGGTTATACCAGCTGTACATATATAATTATATTCAGGAGATGCCCAGGTTATACCAGCTATACATATATAATGATACACAATAGATGCCCAGGTTATACCAGCTGTACAAATATAATTATATAGAGGAGGTGCCCAGGTTATACCAGCTATACATATATAATTATATACAGGAGATGCCCAGGTTATACCGGCTGTGCATATATAATTATATACAGGAGATGCCCAGGTTATACCAGCTGTACATATATAATTATATACAGGAGATGCCCAGGTTATACCAGTTGTACATATAAAATTATATACAGGAGATGCCCAGGTTATACCGGCGTACATATATAATTATTTACAGGAGATGCCCAGGTTATACCAGCTGTACATATATAATTATATTCAGGAGATGCCCAGGTTATACCAGCTATACATATATAATGATACACAATAGATGCCCAGGTTATACCAGCTGTACAAATATAATTATATAGAGGAGGTGCCCAGGTTATACCAGCTATACATATATAATTATATACAGGAGATGCCCAGGTTATACCGGCTGTGCATATATAATTATATACAGGAGATGCCCAGGTTATACCAGCTGTACATATATAATTATATACAGGAGATGCCCAGGTTATACCAGTTGTACATATAAAATTATATACAGGAGATGCCCAGGTTATACCGGCGTACATATATAATTATTTACAGGAGATGCCCAGGTTATACCAGTTGTACATATATAAATATATTCAGGAGATGCCCAGGTTATACCAGCTATACATATATAATGATACACAGTAGATGCACCGGTTATACCAGCTGTATATATATAATTATATAGGGGAGGTGCCCAGGTTATACCAGCTATACATATATAATTATATACAGGAGATGCCCAGGTTATACCGGCTGTGCATATATAATTATATACAGGAGATGTCCAGGTAATACCAGCTATACATATATAATGATATACAGTAGATGCCCAGGTTATACCAGTTGTACTTATATAATTATATAGAGGAGGTGCCCAGGTTATACCAGCTATACATATATAATTATATATAGGAGATGCCCAGTTTATACCGGCTGTGCATATATAATTATATACAGGAGATGCCCAGGTTATACCAGCTGTACATATATAATTATATACAGGAGATGCCCAGGTTATACCAGCTGTACATATAAAATTATATACAGGAGATGCCCAGGTTATACCGGCGTACATATATAATTATTTACAGGAGATGCCCAGGTTATACCAGCTGTACATATATAATTATATTCAGGAGATGCCCAGGTTATAACAGCTATACATATATAATGATACACAGTAGATGCCCAGGTTATACCAGCTGTACAAATATAATTATATAGAGGAGGTGCCCAGGTTATACCAGCTATAGATATATAATTATATACAGGAGATGCCCAGGTTATACCAGCTGTACATATATAATTATATACAGGAGATGCCCGGGTTATACCAGCTGTACATATATAATTATATACAGGAGGTGCCCAGGTAATACAAGCTGTACATATATAATTATATACAGTAGATGCCCAGGTTATACCAGCTGTACATATATAATTATATGCAGGAGATGCCCAGGTTATACCAGCTGCACATATCTAATTATATACAGGAGATGCCCAGGTTATACCAGCCGTAAATAGTTATATACAGGAGATGCCCAGGTTATACCAGCTGTACATATATAATTATATACAGGAGATGCCCGGGTTATACCAGCTGTACATATATAATTATATACAGGAGGTGCACAGGTAATACAAGCTGTACATATATAATTATATACAGTAGATGCCCAGGTTATACCAGCTGTACATATATAATTATATTCAGGAGATGCCCAGGTTATACCAGCCGTAAATAGTTATATACAGGAGATGCCCAGGTTATACCAGCTGTACATATATAATTATATACAGGAGGTGCTCAGGTAATACCAGCTGTACATATATAATTATATTCAGGAGATGCCCAGGTTATACCAGCTGCACATATCTAATTATATACAGGAGATGCCCAGGTTATACCAGCTGTACATATATAATTATATACAGGAGATGGCGAGGTTGTACCAGCTGTACATATACAGTATAATTATATACAGGAGATGCCCCGGTTATACCAGTCGTACATAGTTATATACAGGAGATGCCCAGGTTATACCAGCTGTACATATATAATTATATACCAGAGATGCCCAGGCTATACCAGCTGTACATATATAATTATATACAGGAGATGCCCAGGTTATACCAGCTGTACATATATAATTATATACAGGAGGTTCCCAGGTTATACCGGCTGTACATATATAATTATATACAGGAGATGCCCAGGCTATACCAGCTGTACATATATAATTATATACAGGAGATGCCCAGGTTATACCAGCTGTACATATATAGTTATATACAGGAGATACCCAGGTTATACCAGCTGTACTTATATAATTATATACAGGAGGTTCCCAGGTTATAACGGCTGTACATATATAATTATATACAGGAGGTTCCCAGGTTATACCGGCTGTACATATATAATTTTATACAGGAGATGCCCAGGTTATACCAGCTGTACATATATAATTATATACAGGAGATGCCCAGGTTATACCAGCTGTACATATATAATTATATACAGGCGGTGCCCAGGTTATAGCAGCTGTACATATATAGTTATATACAGGAGATACCCAGGTTATACCAGCTGTACATATATAATTATATACAGGAGGTTCCCAGGTTATACCAGCCGTACATAGTTATATACAGGAGATACCCAGGTTATACGGGCTGTACATATATAATTATATACAGGAGATGCCCCGGTTATACCAGCCGTACATAGTTATATACAGGAGATACCCAGGTTATACCGGCTGTACATATATAATTATATACAGGAGATACCCAGGTTATACCGGCTGTACATATATAATTATATACAGGAGATACCCAGGTTATACCGGCTGTACATATATAATTATATACAGGAGATACCCAGGTTATACAGGCTGTACATATATAATTATATACAGGAGATGCCCTAGTTATACCAGCTGTACATATATAATTATATACAGGAGATACCCAGGTTATACGGGCTGTACATATATAATTATATAGAGGAGATGCCCGGATTATACCAGCCGTACATAGTTATATACAGGAGATACCCAGGTTATACCGGCTGTACATATATAATTATATACAGGAGATACCCAGGTTATACGGGCTGTACATATATAATTATATACAGGAGATGCCCAGGTTATACCAGCTGTACATATATAATTATATACAGGAGATGCCCCGGTTATACCAGCCGTACATAGTTATATACAGGAGATACCCAGGTTATACCGGCTGTACATATATAATTATATACAGGAGATACCCAGGTTATACCGGCTGTACATATATAATTATATACAGGAGATACCCAGGTTATACCGGCTGTACATATATAATTATATACAGGAGATACCCAGGTTATACCGGCTGTACATATATAATTATATACAGGAGATGCCCTAGTTATACCAGCTGTACATATATAATTATATACAGGAGATACCCAGGTTATACGGGCTGTACATATATAATTATATACAGGAGATGCCCGGATTATACCAGCCGTACATAGTTATATACAGGAGATACCCAGGTTATACCGGCTGTACATATATAATTATATACAGGAGATACCCAGGTTATACCGGCTGTACATATATAATTATATACAGGAGATACCCAGGTTATACCAGCTGTACATATATAATTATATACAGGAGATGCCCGGGTTATTCCAGCTGTACATATATAATTATATACAGGAGATGCCCAGGTTATACGGGCTGTACATATATAATTATATACAGGAGATACCCAGGTTATACGGGCTGTACATATATAATTATATACAGGAGATGCCCAGGTTATTCCAGCTGTACATATATAATTATATACAGGAGATACCCAGGTTATACCGGCTGTACATATATAATTATATACAGGAGATACCCAGGTTATACGGGCTGTACATATATAATTATATACAGGAGATGCCCAGGTTATTCCAGCTGTACATATCTATAATATAACGGGAGATGTGTGCCTCTGTCTGAAGCCTCTATAGACTGCTCATGCGTGACGCGCAATCTGGCTCCAGACAGAAGAACGCATGCAGCCGTTACAGGTAAGAGGAGTGTATGGCGCCGGAGATCGCGGTATGTGTAGACACTGAACACATACCGTAATTTCCGGCGCCATACTTGCATTCCAGGATTGGGGGGTGAGGGGACCATGCATACCAAGATGAGGGGTACCACACATACCAGGATAGGGTGGGTGAGGGGACCATGCGTACCAGGTTTGGGGGGTGAGGGAACCATGCATACCCAGATTGGGGAGTGAGGATACCATGCATAACAGGATTGGGGGATGAGGGGACCATGGATACCAGGATTGGGGGATGAGGGGTACCACACATACCAGGATTGGGGGATAAGGGGACCATGCATGCCAGGATGAGGGGTACCACACATACCAGGATTTGGGGGGTAAGGGGACCATGCATACCAGGATTGAGGGGACCATACATACCAGGTTACGGGACCATGCATACCAGGATTGGGGGGTGAGGGGACCATGCATACCAGGATTGGGGGGTGAGGGGTGCCATGCATACCAGGATTGGGGATGAGGGGTGCCATGCATACCAGGATTTGGGATGAGGGAGCCATGTATACCAGGATGGGGGTGAGGGGCCCATGCATACCAGAATTGGGTAGAAGGGGTACCACACATACCAGGATTGGGGATGAGGGGTGCCATGCATACCAGGATTGGGGGTGAGGGTTGCCATGCATACAAGGATTGGGGATGAGGGGTGCCATGCATACCAGGATTGGGGATGAGGGGTGTCATGCATACCAGGATTGGGGATGAGGGAGCCATGTATACCAGGATGGGGGGTGAGGGGCCCATGCATGCCAGGATTGGGTATAAGGGGTACCACACATACCAGTATTGGGTATAAGGGGTACCACACATACCAGGATTGGGGATGAGGGGTGCCCTGCATACCAGGATTGGGGGGTGAGGGGTGCCATGCATGCAAGGATTGGGGATGAGGGGTGCTATGCATACCAGGATTGGGGGTGAGAGGTGCCATGCATACCAGGATTGGGGGTGAGGGGTGCCATGCATACTAGGATTGGAAGTGAGGGGTGCCATGCATATCAGGATGGGGATGAAGGGTGCCATGTATACTAGGATAGGATGGTGGGGACAGGAGGGGGACTGCACATACCAGCATGGGAGACCATATACCAATAAAAATCCTCGCCTCCCGGGCGTAGAACGGGCTCAATAGCTAGTATAATTATATGCAGGAGATGCCCAGGTTATACCAGCTGTACATATATAGTTATATACAGGAGATACCCAGGTTATACCAGCTGTACATATATAATTATATACAGGAGATACCCCGGTTATACCAGCCGTACATATATAATTATATTCAGGAGATGCCCAGGTTATACCAGCTATACATATATAATGATACACAGTAGATGCACAGGTTATACCAGCTGTACAAATATAATTATATAGAGGAGGTGCCCAGGTTATACCAGCTATACATATATAATTATATAGAGGAGATGCCCAGGTTATATCGGCTGTACATATATAATTATATACAGGCGATGCCCAGGTTATACCAGCTGTACATATATAATAATATACAGGAGATGCCCAGGTTATACCAGCTCTACATATATAATTAAATACAGGAGATGCCCAGGTTATACCGGCTGTGCATATATAATTATATACAGGAGATGTCCAGGTAATACCAGCTGTACATATATAATAATATACAGGAGATGCCCAGGTTATACCAGCTATACATATATAATTGTATACAGGAGATGCCCAGGTTATACCAGCCGTACATATAAAGTTATATACAGGAGATGCCCAGGTTATACCAGCTGTACATATATAATTATATACAGGCGATGCCCAGGTTATACCAGCTGTACGTATATAATAATATACAGGACATGCCCAGGTGATACCGGCTGTACATATATAATTATATACAGGAGATGCCCAGATTATACCAGCTGTACATATATAATTATATACAGGAGATGCCCAGGTTATACCGGCTGTACATATATAATGATATACAGGAGATGCCCAGGTTATACCAGCTGTACATATATAATTATATTCAGGAGATGCCCAGGTTATAACAGCTGTGCATGTATAATTATATACAGGAGATGCCAAGGTTAACCCTTATAGCTGTTGCGGTTTGTGCACACCAGGGGGCAGTGCATGTCTCAGACTCTTCCTTTATATTGCGGTCGTGTTCCTCCTCTCATCCTGCAGTCGCCGCTGTTCCTCTGGACTCTTGTTTTCTGCATTAACATTTTGCTCCAAATTGAGAGACTTTACTGAAGGGATTTGTTTCCATTATCATTAGTGAGACTCATCCTCCAGTCACCTCCAGTGCTGCACTCACTATTCTGCTGTTAAATCATTTCTAATACTCCAGTCAGCTCCAGAGCTGCACTCACTATTCTGCTGTTACATCGTGTATTATCCTCCAGTCACCTCCAGAGCTGCAGTCACTATTCTGCTGTTACATCGTGTCTTATCCTCCAGTCACCTCCAGTGCTGCACTCACTATTCTGCTGTTACATCATTTCTAATACTCCAGTCAGCTCCAGAGCTGCACTCACTATTCTGCTGTTACATTGTGTATTATCCTCCAGTCACCTCCAGAGCTGCAGTCACTATTCTGCTGTTACATCGTGTCTTATCCTCCAGTCACCTCCAGAGCTGCACTCACTATTCTGCTGTTACATCGTGTCTTATCCTCCAGTCACCTCCAGAGCTGCACTCACTATTCTGCTGTTACATCGTGTCTTATCCTCCAGTCACCTGCAGAGCTGCACTCACTATTCTGCTGTTACATCATGTCTTATCCTCCAGTCACCTCCAGAGCTGCAGTCACCATTCTGCTGTTACATCATGTCTTATCCTCCAGTCACCTCCAGAGCTGCACTCACTATTCTGCTGTTACATCATGTCTTATCCTCCAGTCAGCTCCAGAGCTGCACTCACTATTCTGCTGTTACATCATTTCTTATCCTCCAGTCACCTCCAGAGCTGCAGTCACTATTCTGCTGTTACATCATGTCTTATCCTCTAGTCACCTCCAGAGCTGCTGTCACTATTTTGCTGCTACCTCATGTCTTATCGTCCAGTCACCTGCAGAGCTGCAGTATCTATTCTGCTGTTACATCGTGTCTCATCCTCCAGTCACCTCCAGAGCTGCAGTCACTATTCTGCTGTTATATCTTATCTTTTCCTCCAGTCACCTCCAGAGCTGCAGTCACTATTCTGCTGATACATCATTCCTTATACTCCAGTCATCTCCAGAGCTGCAGTCACTATTCTGCTGTTACATTGTGTCTTATCCTCCAGTCTCCTCCAGAGCTGCACTCACTATTCTGCTGTTACATCGAGTCTTATCCTCCAGTCACCTCCAGAGCTGCAGTCACTATTCTGATGTTACATCATTTCTTATAATCCAGTCACCTCCAGAGCTGCAGTCATTATTCTGCTGTTACATCATGTCTTATCCTCTAGTCACCTCCAGAGCTGCTGTCACTATTTTGCTGCTACCTCATGTCTTATCCTCTAGTGACCTCCAGAGCTGCAGTCACTATTCTGCTGTTACATCATGTCTTATCCTCTAGTCACCTCCAGAGCTGCAGTCACTATTCTGCTGTTACATCGTGTCTTATCCTCCAATCTCCTCCAGAGCTGCACTCACTATTCTGCTGTTACATCGGGTCTTATCGTCCAGTCGCCTCCAGAGCTGCAGTTACTATTCTGCTGTTACATCGTGTCTTATCCTCCAGTCACCTCCAGAGCTGCGGTCACTATTCTGCTGTTACATCATGTCTTATCCTCCAGTCACCTCCAGAGCTGCAGTATCTATTCTGCTGTTACATCGTGTCTCATCCTCCAGTCGCCTCCAGAGCTGCAGTCACTATTCTGCAGTTATATCGTATCTTTTCCTCCAGTCACCTCCAGAGCTGCAGTCACTATTCTGCTGATACACCATTCCTTATACTCCAGTAATCTCCAGAGCTGCAGTCACTATTCTGCTGTTACATCATGTCTTATCCTGCAGTCACCTCCAGAGCTGCAGTCGCTATTCTGCTGTTACATCATGTCTTATCCTCTATTTACCCCCAGAGCTGCGGTCACTATTCTGCTGTCACATCGTGTGTTATCCTCCAGTCACTTCCAGAGCTGCACTCACTATTCTGCTGTTACATTGTGTCTTATCCTCCAGTCACTTCCAGAGCTGCAGTCACTATTCTGCTGTTACATTGTGTCTTATCCTCCAGTCACCTCCAGAGCTGCAGTCACTATTCTACTGTTACATCATGTCTTATCCTCTAGTTACCCCCAGAGCTGCGGTCACTATTCTGCTGTTACATCGTGTCTTATCCTCCAGTCACCTCGAGAGCTGCACTCACTATTCGGCTGTTACATCGTGTCTTATCCTCCAGTCACCTCGAGAGCTGCACTCACTCTTCTGCTCTCTGCTGTTACATCGTGTCTTACGCTCCAGTCACCTCCAGAGCTGCAGTCACTATTCTGCTGTTACATTGTGTCTTATCCTCCAGTCTCCTCCAGAGCTGCACTCACTATTCTGCTGTTACATCGAGTCTTATCCTCCAGTCACCTCCAGAGCTGCACTCACTATTCTGCTGTTACATCATTTCTTATCCTCCAGTCACCTTCAGAGCTGCAGTCACTATTCTGCTGTTACACCATGTCTTATCCTCTAGTCACCTCCAGAGCTGCTGTCACTATTTTGCTGCTACCTCATGTCTTATCCTCCAGTCACCTCCAGAGCTGCACTCACTATTCTGCTGTTACATCGTGTCTTATCCTCTAGTCACCTCCAGAGCTGCAGTCACTATTCTGCTGTTACATCATGTCTTATCCTCTAGTCACCTCCAGAGCTGCAGTCACTATTCTGCTGTTACATCATGTCTTATCCTCCAGTCACCTCCAGAGCTGCAGTCACTATTCTGCTGTTACATCGTGTATTATCCTCCAATCTCCTCCAGAGCTGCACTCACTATTCTGCTGTTACATCGAGTCTTATCCTCCAGTCACCTCCAGAGCTGCAGTCACTATTCTGCTGTTACATCACATCATGTCTTATCCTCTAGTCACCTCCAGAGCTGCAGTCACTATTCTGCTGTTACATCGTGTCTTATCCTCCAATCTCCTCCAGAGCTGCACTCACTATTCTGCTGTTTCATCGAGTCTTATCCTCCTGTCACCTCCTGAGCTGGAGTCAGTATTCTGCTGTTACATCATGTCTTATCCTCCAGTCACCTACAGAGCTGCAGTATCTATTCTGCTGTTACATCGTGTCTCATCCTCCAGTTACCTCCAGAGCTGCAGTCACTATTCTGCAGTTATATCTTATCTTTTCCTCCAGTCACCTCCAGAGCTGCAGTCACTATTCTGCTGATACATCATGTCTTATCCTGCAGTCACCTTCAGAGCTGCAGTCACTATTCTGCTGTTACATCACGTCTTATCTTCCAGTCACCTCCTGAGCTGCAGTCAGTATTCTGCTGTTACATCACATCATGTCTTATCCTCCAGTCACCTCCAGAGCTGTACTCACTATTCTGCTGTTAGATCATTTGTTATCCTCCAGTCACCTCCAGAGTTGCAGTCACAATTCTGCTGTTACATCGTGTCTAATCCTCCAGTCACCTCCAGAGCTGCAGTCACTATTCTGCTGTTAAATCGTGTCTTATCCTCCAGTCACCTCCAGAGCTGCCGTCACTATTCTGCTGTTACATCATGTCTTATCCTCCAGTCACCTCCAGTGCTGCAGTCACTATTCTGCTGTTACATCACGTCTTATCCTCCAGTCACCTCCTGAGCTGCAGTCACTATTCTGCTGTTACATCATGTCTTATCCTCCAGTCACCTCCAGTGCTGCAGTCACTATTCTGCTGTTACATCATGTCTTATCCTCCAGTCACCTCCAGTGCTGCAGTCACTATTCTGCTGTTACATAAGGTCTTATCCTCCAGTCACCTCCAGAGCTGCAATCACTATTCTGCTGTCACATTGTGTCTTATCCTCCAGTCACCTCCAGAGCTGCAGTCACTATTCTGCTGTTACATCATTTCTTATCCTCCTGTCACCTCCAGAGCTGCAGTCACCATTCTGCTGTTACATCGTGTCTTATCCACAAGTCACCTCCAAAGCTGCAGTCACTATTCTGCTGTTACATCATGTCTTATCCTCCAGTCACCTCCAAAGTTGCAGTTACTATTCTGCTGTTACATCATGTCTCATCCTCCAGTTACCCACAGAGCTGCGGTCACTATTCTGCTGTTACATCGTGTCTTTTCCTCCAGTCACCTCCAGAGCTGCAGTCACTATTCTGCTGTTTGCTGTTACATCGTGTGTTATCCTCCAGTCACTTCCAGAGCTGCACTCACTATTCTGCTGTGACATTGTGTCTTATCCTCCAGTCACCTCCAGAGCTGCCGTCACTATTCTGCTGTTTCATCGTGTCTTATCCTCCAGTCACCTCAAGAACTGCAGTCACTATTCTGCTGTTTCATCGTGTCTTATCCTCCAGTCACCTCCAGAGCTGCAGTCACTATTCTACTGTTACATTATGTCTTATCCTCTAGTTACCCCCAGAGCTGCACTCACTATTCTGCTGTTACATCGTGTATTATCCTCCAGTCACCTCCAGAGCTGCAGTCACTATTCTGCTGTTACATCGTGTCTTATCCTCCAGTCACCTCCAGTGCTGCACTCACTATTCTGCTGTTACATCATTTCTAATACTCCAGTCAGCTCCAGAGCTGCACTCACTATTCTGCTGTTACATTGTGTATTATCCTCCAGTCACCTCCAGAGCTGCAGTCACTATTCTGCTGTTACATCGTGTCTTATCCTCCAGTCACCTCCAGAGCTGCACTCACTATTCTGCTGTTACATCGTGTCTTATCCTCCAGTCACCTCCAGAGCTGCACTCACTATTCTGCTGTTACATCGTGTCTTATCCTCCAGTCACCTGCAGAGCTGTACTCACTATTCTGCTGTTACATCATGTCTTATCCTCCAGTCACCTCCAGAGCTGCAGTCACCATTCTGCTGTTACATCATGTCTTATCCTCCAGTCACCTCCAGAGCTGCACTCACTATTCTGCTGTTACATCATGTCTTATCCTCCAGTCAGCTCCAGAGCTGCACTCACTATTCTGCTGTTACATCATTTCTTATCCTCCAGTCACCTCCAGAGCTGCAGTCACTATTCTGCTGTTACATCATGTCTTATCCTCTAGTCACCTCCAGAGCTGCTGTCACTATTCTGCTGTTACATAAGGTCTTATCGTCCAGTCACCTGCAGAGCTGCAGTATCTATTCTGCTGTTACATCGTGTCTCATCCTCCAGTCACCTCCAGAGCTGCAGTCACTATTCTGCTGTTATATCTTATCTTTTCCTCCAGTCACCTCCAGAGCTGCAGTCACTATTCTGCTGATACATCATTCCTTATACTCCAGTCATCTCCAGAGCTGCAGTCACTATTCTGCTGTTACATTGTGTCTTATCCTCCAGTCTCCTCCAGAGCTGCACTCACTATTCTGCTGTTACATCGAGTCTTATCCTCCAGTCACCTCCAGAGCTGCAGTCACTATTCTGATGTTACATCATTTCTTATAATCCAGTCACCTCCAGAGCTGCAGTCATTATTCTGCTGTTACATCATGTCTTATCCTCTAGTCACCTCCAGAGCTGCTGTCACTATTTTGCTGCTACCTCATGTCTTATCCTCTAGTGACCTCCAGAGCTGCAGTCACTATTCTGCTGTTACATCATGTCTTATCCTCTAGTCACCTCCAGAGCTGCAGTCACTATTCTGCTGTTACATCGTGTCTTATCCTCCAATCTCCTCCAGAGCTGCACTCACTATTCTGCTGTTACATCGGGTCTTATCGTCCAGTCGCCTCCAGAGCTGCAGTTACTATTCTGCTGTTACATCGTGTCTTATCCTCCAGTCACCTCCAGAGCTGCGGTCACTATTCTGCTGTTACATCATGTCTTATCCTCCAGTCACCTACAGTGCTGCAGTATCTATTCTGCTGTTACATCGTGTCTCATCCTCCAGTCGCCTCCAGAGCTGCAGTCACTATTCTGCAGTTATATCGTATCTTTTCCTCCAGTCACCTCCAGAGCTGCAGTCACTATTCTGCTGATACACCATTCCTTATACTCCAGTAATCTCCAGAGCTGCAGTCACTATTCTGCTGTTACATCATGTCTTATCCTGCAGTCACCTCCAGAGCTGCAGTCGCTATTCTGCTGTTACATCATGTCTTATCCTCTATTTACCCCCAGAGCTGCGGTCACTATTCTGCTGTCACATCGTGTGTTATCCTCCAGTCACTTCCAGAGCTGCACTCACTATTCTGCTGTTACATTGTGTCTTATCCTCCAGTCACTTCCAGAGCTGCAGTCACTATTCTGCTGTTACATTGTGTCTTATCCTCCAGTCACCTCCAGAGCTGCAGTCACTATTCTACTGTTACATCATGTCTTATCCTCTAGTTACCCCCAGAGCTGCGGTCACTATTCTGCTGTTACATCGTGTCTTATCCTCCAGTCACCTCGAGAGCTGCACTCACTATTCGGCTGTTACATCGTGTCTTATCCTCCAGTCACCTCGAGAGCTGCACTCACTCTTCTGCTCTCTGCTGTTACATCGTGTCTTACGCTCCAGTCACCTCCAGAGCTGCAGTCACTATTCTGCTGTTACATTGTGTCTTATCCTCCAGTCTCCTCCAGAGCTGCACTCACTATTCTGCTGTTACATCGAGTCTTATCCTCCAGTCACCTCCAGAGCTGCACTCACTATTCTGCTGTTACATCATTTCTTATCCTCCAGTCACCTTCAGAGCTGCAGTCACTATTCTGCTGTTACACCATGTCTTATCCTCTAGTCACCTCCAGAGCTGCTGTCACTATTTTGCTGCTACCTCATGTCTTATCCTCCAGTCACCTCCAGAGCTGCACTCACTATTCTGCTGTTACATCGTGTCTTATCCTCTAGTCACCTCCAGAGCTGCAGTCACTATTCTGCTGTTACATCATGTCTTATCCTCTAGTCACCTCCAGAGCTGCAGTCACTATTCTGCTGTTACATCATGTCTTATCCTCCAGTCACCTCCAGAGCTGCAGTCACTATTCTGCTGTTACATCGTGTATTATCCTCCAATCTCCTCCAGAGCTGCACTCACTATTCTGCTGTTACATCGAGTCTTATCCTCCAGTCACCTCCAGAGCTGCAGTCACTATTCTGCTGTTACATCACATCATGTCTTATCCTCTAGTCACCTCCAGAGCTGCAGTCACTATTCTGCTGTTACATCGTGTCTTATCCTCCAATCTCCTCCAGAGCTGCACTCACTATTCTGCTGTTTCATCGAGTCTTATCCTCCTGTCACCTCCTGAGCTGGAGTCAGTATTCTGCTGTTACATCATGTCTTATCCTCCAGTCACCTACAGAGCTGCAGTATCTATTCTGCTGTTACATCGTGTCTCATCCTCCAGTTACCTCCAGAGCTGCAGTCACTATTCTGCAGTTATATCTTATCTTTTCCTCCAGTCACCTCCAGAGCTGCAGTCACTATTCTGCTGATACATCATGTCTTATCCTGCAGTCACCTTCAGAGCTGCAGTCACTATTCTGCTGTTACATCACGTCTTATCTTCCAGTCACCTCCTGAGCTGCAGTCAGTATTCTGCTGTTACATCACATCATGTCTTATCCTCCAGTCACCTCCAGAGCTGTACTCACTATTCTGCTGTTAGATCATTTGTTATCCTCCAGTCACCTCCAGAGTTGCAGTCACAATTCTGCTGTTACATCGTGTCTAATCCTCCAGTCACCTCCAGAGCTGCAGTCACTATTCTGCTGTTAAATCGTGTCTTATCCTCCAGTCACCTCCAGAGCTGCCGTCACTATTCTGCTGTTACATCATGTCTTATCCTCCAGTCACCTCCAGTGCTGCAGTCACTATTCTGCTGTTACATCACGTCTTATCCTCCAGTCACCTCCTGAGCTGCAGTCACTATTCTGCTGTTACATCATGTCTTATCCTCCAGTCACCTCCAGTGCTGCAGTCACTATTCTGCTGTTACATCATGTCTTATCCTCCAGTCACCTCCAGTGCTGCAGTCACTATTCTGCTGTTACATAAGGTCTTATCCTCCAGTCACCTCCAGAGCTGCAATCACTATTCTGCTGTCACATTGTGTCTTATCCTCCAGTCACCTCCAGAGCTGCAGTCACTATTCTGCTGTTACATCATTTCTTATCCTCCTGTCACCTCCAGAGCTGCAGTCACCATTCTGCTGTTACATCGTGTCTTATCCACAAGTCACCTCCAAAGCTGCAGTCACTATTCTGCTGTTACATCATGTCTTATCCTCCAGTCACCTCCAAAGTTGCAGTTACTATTCTGCTGTTACATCATGTCTCATCCTCCAGTTACCCACAGAGCTGCGGTCACTATTCTGCTGTTACATCGTGTCTTTTCCTCCAGTCACCTCCAGAGCTGCAGTCACTATTCTGCTGTTTGCTGTTACATCGTGTGTTATCCTCCAGTCACTTCCAGAGCTGCACTCACTATTCTGCTGTGACATTGTGTCTTATCCTCCAGTCACCTCCAGAGCTGCCGTCACTATTCTGCTGTTTCATCGTGTCTTATCCTCCAGTCACCTCAAGAACTGCAGTCACTATTCTGCTGTTTCATCGTGTCTTATCCTCCAGTCACCTCCAGAGCTGCAGTCACTATTCTACTGTTACATTATGTCTTATCCTCTAGTTACCCCCAGAGCTGCGGTCACTATTCTGCTGTTACATCGTGTCTTATCCTCCAGTCACCTCCAGAGCTGCACTCACTATTTGGCTGTTACATCGTGTCTTATCCTCCAGTCACCTCGAGAGCTGCACTCACTCTTCTGCTCTCTGCTGTTACATCGTGTCTTATGCTCCAGTCAACTCCAGAGCTGCAGTCACTATTCTGCTGTCTGCTGTTACATAGTATCATATCCTCAAGTTAACTCCAGAGCTGCAGTCACTATTCTGCTGTTACATCATGTCTTATCCTCCAGCTACCCCCAGAGCTGCGGTCACTATTCTGCTGTTACATCATGTCTTATCCTCCAGTCACCTCCAGAGCTGCAGTCACTATTCTGCTGTTACATCGTGTCTTATCCTCCAGTCACCTCCAGAACTGCGGTCACTATTCTGCTGTTACATCATGTCTTATCCTCTTGTCACCTCCAGAGCTGCGGTCACTATTTTGCTGTTACATCATGTCTTATCCTCCAGTTACCCGCAGAGCTGCGGTCACTATTCTGCTGTTACATCATGTCTTATCCTCCAGTCACCTCCAGAGCTGCAGTCACTATTCTGCTGTTACATCGTGTCTTATCCTCCAGTCACCTCCAGAACTGCAGATACTATTCTGCTGTTACATCATGTCTTATCCTCTAGTCACCTCCAGAGCTGCGGTCACTATTTTGCTGTTATATCATGTCTTATCCTCCAGTTACCCCCAGAGCTGCACTCACTATTCTGCTGTTACATCATGTCTTATCCTCCAGTCACCTCCAGAGCTGCAGTCACTATTCTGCCGTTATATCTTGTCTTTTCCTCCAGTCATCTCCAGTGCTGCACTCACTATTCTGCTGATACATCATTCCTTATCCTCCAGTCACATCCAGAGCTGCACTCACTATTCTGCTGTTACATCGTGTCTTATCCTCCTGTCACCTCCAGAGCTGCAGTCACTATTCTGCTGTTGCATCGTGTCTTATCCTCCAGTCACCTCCAGTGCTGCAGTCACTATTCTGCTGTTACATAAGGTCTTATCCTCCAGTCACCTCCAGAGCTGCAATCACTATTCTGCTGGCACATTGTGTCTTATCCTCCAGTCACCTCCAGAGCTGCAGTCACTATTCTGCTGTTACATAAGGTCTTATCCTCCAGTCACCTCCAGATCTGCAATCACTATTCTGCTGGCACATTGTGTCTTATCCTCCAGTCACCTCCAGAGCTGCACTCACTATTCTGCTGTTACATCATGTCTTATCCTCCAGTCACCTCCAGAGCTGCAGTCACTATTCTGCTGTTACATCCTGTCTTATCCACCAGTCACCTCGAGATCTGCAGTCACTATTCTGCTGTTAAATCCTGTCTTATCCTCCAGTCACCTCCAGACCTGCGGTCACTATTCTGCTGTTATATCATGTCTTATCCTCCAGTCACCTCTAGAGCTGCGGTCACTATTCCGATGTTACATTATGTCTTATCCTCCAGTCACCTCCAAAGCTGCAGTTACTATTCTGCTGTTATATCATGTCTTATCCTCCAGTCACCTCCAGAGCTGCAGTCACTATTCTGCTGTTACATCGTGTCTTATCCACCAGTCACCTCCAGAGCTGCACTCACTATTCTGCTGTTACATCGTGTCTTATCCACCAGTCACCTCGAGATCTGCAGTCACTATTCTGCTGTTAAATCCTGTCTTATCCTCCAGTCACCTCCAGACCTGCGGTCACTATTCTGCTGTTATATCATGTCTTATCCTCCAGTCACCTCTAGAGCTGCGGTCACTATTCCGATGTTACATTATGTCTTATCCTCCAGTCACCTCCAAAGCTGCAGTTACTATTCTGCTGTTATATCATGTCTTATCCTCCAGTCACCTCCAAAGCTGCAGTTACTATTCTGCTGTTACATCGTGTCTTATCCTCCAGTCACCTTGAGAGCTGCGGTCACTATTCTGCTGTTATGTCTTATCCACCAGTCACCTCCAGAGCTGCACTCACTATTCTGCTGTTACATCGTGTCTTATCCACCAGTCACCTCCAGAGCTGCACTCACTATTCTGCTGTTACATCGTGTCTTATCCTCCAGTCACCTTGAGAGCTGCGGTCACTATTCTGCTGTTATATCATGTCTTATCCACCAGTCACCTCCAGAGCTGCACTCACTATTCTGCTGTTACATCGTGTCTTATCCTCCAGTCACCTCCAGAGCTGCAGTCACTAGTCTGCTGTTACATCATGTCTTATCCTCCAGTCACCTCCAGAGCTGCGGTCACTATTCCGCTGTTACATCATGTCTTATCCTCCAGTCACCTCCAAAGCTGCAGTTACTATTCTGCTGTTACATCATGTCTTTTCCTCCAGTTACCCACAGAGCTGCAGTCACTATTCTGCTGTTACATCGTGTCTTATCCTCCAGTCACCTCCAGAGCTGCGGTCACTATTCTGCTATTACATCATGTCTTATCCTCCAGTCACCTCCAGAGCTGCGGTCACTATTCCGCTGTTACATCATGTCTTATCCTCCAGTCACCTCCAAAGATGCAGTTACTATTCTGCTGTTACATCATGTCTTTTCCTCCAGTTACCCACAGAGCTGCGGTCACTATTCTGCTATTACATCGTGTCTTATCCTCCAGTCACCTCCAAAGCTGCAGTCACTATTCTGCTGTTACATCATGTCTTATCCTCCAGTCACCTCCAAAGCTCCAGTTATTATTCTGCTGTTACATCACGTCTCATCCTCCAGTTACCCTCAGAGCTGCGGTCACTATTCTGCTGTTACATCATGTCTTTTCCTCCAGTTACCCACAGAGCTGCGGTCACTATTCTGCTATTACATCGTGTCTTATCCTCCAGTCACCTCCAAAGCTGCAGTCACTATTCTGCTGTTACATCATGTCTTATCCTCCAGTCACCTCCAAAGCTGCAGTTACTATTCTGCTGTTACATCATGTCTCATCCTCCAGTTACCCACAGAGCTGCGGTCACTATTCTGCTGTTACATCATGTCTTTTCCTCCAGTTACCCACAGAGCTGCGGTCACTATTCTGCTCTTACATTGTGTCTTATCCTCCTGTCACCTCCAGAGCTGCAGTCACTATTCTGCTGTCTGCTGTTACATCGTGTGTTATCCTCCAGTCACCTCCAGAGCTGCAGTCGCTATTCTGCTGTTACATCATGTCTTATCCTCTAGTTACCCCCAGAGCTGCGGTCACTATTCTGCTGTTACATCGTGTCTTATCCTCCAGTCACCTCCTGAGCTGCAGTCACTATTCTGCTGTTACATCATGTCTTATCCTCCAGTTACCCCCAGAGCTGCGGTCACTATTCTACTGTTACATCGTGTCTTATCCTCTAGTCATCTCTAGAGCTGCAGTTACTCTTCTGCTGTTACATCATGTCTTACCCTCCAGTCACCTCCAGAGCTGCACTCACTATTCTGCGGTTACATCGTGTCTTATCCTCTAGTCACCTCCAGAGCTGCAGTCACTATTCTGCTGTTGCATCATGTCTTATCCTCCAGTCACCTTCACAGCTGCAGTATCTATTCTGCTGTTACATCATGTCTTATCCTCCAGTCACCTCCAGAGCTGCAGTCACTATTCTGCTGTTATATCTTGTCTTTTCCTCCAGTCACCTCCAGAGCTGCAGTCACTATTCTGCTGATACATCATTCCTTATACTCCAGTCATCTCCAGAGCTGCAGTTACTATTCTGCTGTTACATCATTCCTTATCCTCCAGTCACCTCCAGAGCTGCTCTCACTATTCTGCTGTTACATCGTGTCTTATCCTCCAGTCACCTTCAGAGCTGCAGTCACTATTCTGCTGTTACATCACGTCTTATCCTCCAGTCACCTCCTGAGCTGCAGTCACTATTCTGCTGTTACATCATGTCTTATCCTCCAGTCACCTCACGAGCTGCAGTCTCTATTCTGCTGTTACATCATGTCTTATCCTCCAGTAACCTCCAAAGCTGCAGTCACTATTCTGCTGTTACATAAGGTCTTATCCTTCAGTCACCTCCAGAGCTGCAATCACTATTCTGTTGGCACATTGTGTCTTATCCTCCAGTCACCTCGAGAGCTGCAGTCACTATTCTGCTGTTACATAAGGTCTTATCCTCCAGTCACCTCCAGATCTGTACTCACTATTCTGCTGTTACATCATTTCTTATCCTCCTGTCACCTCCAGAGCTGCGGTCACTTTTCTGCTGTTACATCACGTCTTATCCTCCAGTCACCTCCAAAGCTGCAGTTACTATTCTGCTGTTATATCATGCCATCCTCCAGTCACCTCCAGAGCTGCAGTCACCATTCTGCTGTTACATCGTGTCTTATCCTCCAGTCACCTCCAGAGCTGCGGTCACTAATCTGCTGTTACATCATGTCTTATCCTCCAGTCACCTCCAGAGCTGCGGTCACTATTCCGCTGTTACATCATGTCTTATCCTCCAGTCACCTCAAAAGCTGCAGTTACTATTTTGCTGTTACATCATGTCTTTTCCTCCAGTTACCCACAGAGCTGCGGTCACTATTCTGCTGTTGCATCGTGTCTTATCCTCCAGTCACCTCCAAAGCTGCAGTCACTATTCTGCTGTTACATCATGTCTTATCCTCCAGTCACCTCCAAAGCTGCAGTTACTATTCTGCTGTTACATCATGTCTTATCCTCCAGTCACCTCCAGAGCTGCAGTCACTATTCTGCTGTTACATCGTGTCTTATCCTCCAGTCACCTCCAAAGCTGCAGTCACTATTCTGCTGTTACATCATGTCTTATCCTCCAATCACCTCCAAAGCTGCAGTTACTATTCTGCTGTTACATCATGTCTTATCCTCCAGTCACCTCCAGAGCTGCAGTCACCATTCTGCTGTTACATCGTGTCTTATCCTCCAGTCACCTCCAAAGCTGCAGTCACTATTCTGCTGTTACATCATGTCTTATCCTCCAGTCACCTCCAAAGCTGCAGTTACTATTCTGCTGTTATATCATGTCTAATCCTCCTGTCACCTCCAGAGCTGCAGTCACCATTCTGCTGTTACATCATGTCTTATCCTCCAGTCACCTCCAGAGCTGTACTCACTATTCTGCTGTTATATCATATCTTATCCTCCAGTCACCTCCAGAGCTGCAGTTACCATTCTGCTGTTACATCGTGTCTTATCCACCAGTCACCTCGAGATCTGCAGTCACTATTCTGCTGTTACATCACGTCTTATCCTCCAGTCACCTCCAGAGCTGCAGTCACTATTCTGCTGTTACATCATGTATTATTCTCCAGTCACCTCCAGAGCTGCGGTCACTATTCCGCTGTTACATCATGTTTTAACCTCCAGTCACCTCCAAAGCTGCAGTTACTATTCTGCTGTTACATCATGTCTTATCCTCCAGTCACCTCCAAAGCTGCAGTTACTATTCTGCTGTTACATCATGTCTTATCCTCCAGTCACCTCCAGAGCTGCAGTCACTATTCTGCTGTTACATCGTGTCTTATCCTCCAGTCACCTCCAAAGCTGCAGTCACTATTCTGCTGTTACATCATGTCTTATCCTCCAATCACCTCCAAAGCTGCAGTTACTATTCTGCTGTTACATCATGTCTTATCCTCCAGTCACCTCCAGAGCTGCAGTCACCATTCTGCTGTTACATCGTGTCTTATCCTCCAGTCACCTCCAAAGCTGCAGTCACTATTCTGCTGTTACATCATGTCTTATCCTCCAGTCACCTCCAAAGCTGCAGTTACTATTCTGCTGTTATATCATGTCTAATCCTCCTGTCACCTCCAGAGCTGCAGTCACCATTCTGCTGTTCCATCATGTCTTATCCTCCAGTCACCTCCAGAGCTGTACTCACTATTCTGCTGTTATATCATATCTTATCCTCCAGTCACCTCCAGAGCTGCAGTTACCATTCTGCTGTTACATCGTGTCTTATCCACCAGTCACCTCCAGAGCTGTACTCACTATTCTGCTGTTATATCATATCTTATCCTCCAGTCACCTCCAGAGCTGCAGTTACCATTCTGCTGTTACATCGTGTCTTATCCACCAGTCACCTCGAGAACTGCAGTCACTATTCTGCTGTTACATCACGTCTTATCCTCCAGTCACCTCCAGAGCTGTACTCACTATTCTGCTGTTATATCATATCTTATCCTCCAGTCACCTCCAGAGCTGCAGTTACCATTCTGCTGTTACATCGTGTCTTATCCACCAGTCACCTCGAGAACTGCAGTCACTATTCTGCTGTTACATCGTGTCTTATCCTCCAGTCACCTCCAGAGCTCCAGTCACCATTCTGCTGTTACATCATGTATTATTCTCCAGTCACCTCCAGAGCTGCGGTCACTATTCCGCTGTTACATCATGTTTTAACCTCCAGTCACCTCCAAAGCTGCAGTTACTATTCTGCTGTTACATCGTGTCTTATCCTCCAGTTACCCACAGAGCTGCGGTCACTATTCTGCTGTTACATCATGTCTTTTCCTCCAGTTACCCACAGAGCTGCAGTCACTATTCTGCTGTTACATCGTGTCTTATACTCCAGTCACCTCTAGAGCTGCGGTCACTATTCCGCTGTTACATCATGTCTTATCCTCCAGTCACCTCCAAAGCTGCAGTTACTATTCTGCTGTTACAACATATCTTATCCTCCAGTTACCCACAGAGCTGCGGTCACTATTCTGCTGTTACATCATGTCTTATCCTCCAGTCACCTCCAGAGCTGCGGTCACTATTCTGCTATTACATCGTGTCTTATCCTCCAGTCATCTCCAAAGCTGCAGTCACTATTCTGCTGTTACATCATGTCTTATCCTCCAGTCACCTCCAAAGCTGCAGTTACTATTCTGCTGTTACATCATGTCTCATCCTCCAGTTACCCACAGAGCTGCGGTCACTATTCTGCTGTTACATCATGTCTTTTCCTCCAGTTACCCACAGAGCTGCAGGCACTATTCTGCTGTTACATTGTGTCTTATCCTCCTGTCACCTCCAGAGCTGCAGTCACTATTCTGCTCTTACATTGTGTCTTATCCTCCAGTCACCTCCAGAGCTGCAGTCGCTATTCTGCTGTTACATCATGTCTTATCCTCTAGTTACCCCCAGAGCTGCAGTCACTATTCTGCTGTTACACCATGTCTTATCCTCTAGTCACCTCCAGAGTTGCGGTCACTATTTTGCTGCTCCCTCATGTCTTATCCTCCAGTCACCTCCTGAGCTGCAGTCACCATTCTGCTGTTGCATCATGTCTTATCCTCCAGTCACCTCCAAAGCTGCAGTTACTATTCTGCTGTTACATTGTGTCTTATCCTTCAGTCACCTCCAAAGCTGTAGTATCTATTCTGCTGTTACATCATGTCTTATCCTCCAGTCACCTCCAGAGCTGCAGTCACTATTCTGCTGTTATATCTTGTCTTTTCCTCCAGTCTCCTCCAGAGCTGCAGTCACTATTCTGCTGATACATCATTCCTTATCCTCCAGTCACCTCCAGAGCTGCACTCACTATTCTACTGTTACATCGTGTCTTATCCTCCAGTCACCTCCAGAGCTGCAGTCACTATTCTGCTGTTACATCGTGTCTTATCCTCCAGTCACCTCCTGAGCTACAGTCACTATTCTGCTGTTACATCATGTCTTATCCTCCAGTCACCTCCAGAGCTGCAGTCACTATTCTGCTGTTATATCTTGTCTTTTCCTCCAGTCATCTCCAGAGCTGCAGTTACTATTCTGCTGTTACATCATTCCTTATCCTCCAGTCACCTCCAGAGCTGCACTCACTATTCTGCTGTTACATCGTGTCTTATCCTCCAGTCACCTCCAGAGCTGCAGTCACTATTCTGCTGTTACATCATGTCTTATCCTCCAGTCACCTCACGAGCTGTACTCACTATTCTGCTGTTAGATCATTTCTTATCCTCCAGTCACCTCCTGAGCTGCAGTCACCATTCTGCTGTTACATCGTGTCTTATCCTCCAGTCACCTCCAGAGCTGCAGTCACTATTCTGCTATTACATAAGGTCGTATCCTCCAGTCACCTCCAGAGCTGCAGTCACTATTCTGCTGATACATCATTCCTTATCCTCCAGTCACCTCCAGAGCTGCACTCACTATTCTGCTGTTACATCGTGTCTTATCCTCCAGTCACCTCCAGAGCTGCAGTCACTATTCTGCTGTTACATCGTGTCTTATCCTCCAGTCACCTCCTGAGCTGCAGTCACTATTCTGCTGTTACATCATGTCTTATCCTCTAGTCACCTCCAGAGCTGCGGTCACTATTTTGCTGCTACCTCATGTCTTATCCTCCAGTCACCTCCTGAGCTGCAGTCACTATTCTGCTGTTGCATCATGTCTTATCCTCCAGTCACCTCCAAAGCTGCAGTTACTATTCTGCTGTTACATTGTGTCTTATCCTTCAGTCACCTCCAGAGCTGCAGTCACTATTCTGCTGTTATATCTTGTCTTTTCCTCCAGTCTCCTCCAGAGCTGCAGTCACTATTCTGCTGATACATCATTCCTTATCCTCCAGTCACCTCCAGAGCTGCAGTCACTATTCTGCTGTTATATCTTGTCTTTTCCTCCAGTCTCCTCCAGAGCTGCAGTCACTATTCTGCTGTTACATCATGTCTTATCCTCCAGTCACCTCCAGAGCTGCAGTCACTATTCTGCTGTTATATCTTGTCTTTTCCTCCAGTCTCCTCCAGAGCTGCAGTCACTATTCTGCTGATACATCATTCCTTATCCTCCAGTCACCTCCAGAGCTGCACTCACTATTCTGCTGTTACATCGTGTCTTATCCTCCAGTCACCTCCAGAGCTGCAGTCACTATTCTGCTGTTACATCGTGTCTTATCCTCCAGTCACCTCCTGAGCTGCAGTCACTATTCTGCTGTTACATCGTGTCTTATCCTCCAGTCACCTCCAGTGCTGCAGTCACTATTCTGCTGTTACATAAGGTCTTATCCTCCAGTCACCTCCTGAGCTGCAGTCACTATTCTGCTGTTACATTGTGTCTTATCCTCCAGTCACCTCGAGATCTGCAGTCACTATTCTCCTGTTACATCATGTCTTATCCTCCAGTCACCTCCAGATCTGTACTCACTATTCTGCTGTTACATCATTTCTTATTCTCCTGTCACCTCCAGAGCTGCGGTCACTATTCTGCTGTTACATCATGTCTTATCCTCCAGTCACCTCCAAAGCTGCAGTTACTATTCTACTGTTATATCATATCTTATCCTCCAGTCACCTCCAGAGCTGCAGTCACCATTCTGCTGTTACATCGTGTCTTATCCACCAGTCACCTCGAGATCTGCAGTCACTATTCTGCTGTTACATCGTGTCTTATCCTCCAGTCACCTCCAGAGCTGCAGTTACTATTCTGCTGTTACATCATGTCTTTTCCTCCAGTCACCTCCAGAGCTGCGGTCACTATTCCGCTGTTACATCATGTCTTATCCTCCAGTCACCTCCAAAGCTGCAGTTACTATTCTGCTGTTACATCATGTCTTTTCCTCCAGTTACCCACAGAGCTGCGGTCACTATTCTGCTGTTACATCGTGTCTTATCCAGTCACCTCCAAAGCTGCAGTCACTATTCTGCTGTTACATCATGTCTTATCCTCCAGTCACCTCCAAAGCTGCAGTTACTATTCTGCTGTTACATCATGTCTTATCCTCCAGTCACCTCCAGAGCTGCAGTCACTATTCTGCTGTTACATCGTGTCTTATCCTCCAGTCACCTCCAAAGCTGCAGTCACTATTCTGCTGTTACATCATGTCTTATCCTCCAATCACCTCCAAAGCTGCAGTTACTATTCTGCTGTTACATCATGTCTTATCCTCCAGTCACCTCCAGAGCTGCCATCACCATTCTGCTGTTACATCGTGTCTTATCCTCCAGTCACCTCCAAAGCTGCAGTCACTATTCTGCTGTTACATCATGTCTTATCCTCCAGTCACCTCCAAAGCTGCAGTTACTATTCTGCTGTTATATCATGTCTAATCCTCTTGTCACCTCCAGAGCTGCAGTCACCATTCTGCTGTTACATCATGTCTTATCCTCCAGTCACCTCCAGAGCTGTACTCACTATTCTGCTGTTATATCATGTCTTATCCTCCAGTCACCTCCAGAGCTGCAGTCACAATTCTGCTGTTACATCATGTCTTATCCTCCAGTCACCTCCAAAGCTGCAGTTACTATTCTGCTGTTATATCATGTCTTTTCCTCCAGTTACCCACAGAGCTGCAGTCACTATTCTGCTGTTACATCGTGTCTTATTCTCCAGTCACCTCCAGAGCTGCGGTCACTATTCTGCTATTACATCATGTCTTATCCTCCAGTCACCTCCAGAGCTGCGGTTAACATTCCGCTGTTACATCATGTCTTATCCTCCAGTCACCTCCAAAGCTGCAGTCACTATTCTGCTGTTACATCGTGTCTTATTCTCCAGTCACCTCCAGAGCTGCGGTCACTATTCTGCTGTTACATCATGTCTTATCCTCCAGTCACCTCCAAAGCTTCAGTGACTATTCTGCTGTTACATCATGTCTTATCCTCCAGTCACCTCCAGTGCTGCACTCACTATTCTGCTGTTACATCATGTCTTATCCTCCAGTCACCTCCAAAGCTGCAGTTATTATTCTGCTGTTACATCATGTCTCATCCTCCAGTTACCCTCAGAGCTGCGGTCACTATTCTGCTGTTACATCATGTCTTTTCCTCCAGTTACCCACAGAGCTGCGGTCACTATTCTGCTATTACATCGTGTCTTATCCTCCAGTCACCTCCAAAGCTGCAGTCACTATTCTGCTGTTACATCATGTCTTATCCTCCAGTCACCTCCAAAGCTGCAGTTACTATTCTGCTGTTACATCATGTCTCATCCTCCAGTTACCCACAGAGCTGCGGTCACTATTCTGCTGTTACATCATGTCTTTTCCTCCAGTTACCCACAGAGCTGCAGTCACTATTCTGCTGTTACATTGTGTCTTATCCTCCTGTCACCTCCAGAGCTGCCGTCACTATTCTGCTCTTACATTGTGTCTTATCCTCCAGTCACCTCCAGAGCTGCAGTCGCTATTCTGCTGTTACATCATGTCTTATCCTCTAGTTACCCCCAGAGCTGCAGTCACTATTCTGCTGTTACATCATGTCTTTTCCTCCAGTCACCTCCAGAGCTGCAGTCACTATTCTGCTGTTACATTGTGTCTTATCCTCCTGTCACCTCCAGAGCTGCAGTCACTATTCTGCTCTTACATTGTGTCTTATCCTCCAGTCACCTCCAGAGCTGCAGTCGCTATTCTGCTGTTACATCATGTCTTATCCTCTAGTTACCCCCAGAGCTGCAGTCACTATTCTGCTGTTGCATCGTGTCTTATCCTCCAGTCACCTCCAAAGCTGCAGTCACTATTCTACTGTTACATCATGTCTTATCCTCCAATCACCTCCAAAGCTGCAGTTACTATTCTGCTGTTACATCATGTCTTATCCTCCAGTCACCTCCAGAGCTGCAGTCACCATTCTGCTGTTACGTCGTGTCTTATCCTCCAGTCACCTCCAAAGCTGCAGTCACTATTCTGCTGTTACATCATGTCTTATCCTCCAGTCACCTCCAAAGCTGCAGTTACTATTCTGCTGTTATATCATGTCTAATCCTCCTGTCACCTCCAGAGCTGCAGTCACCATTCTGCTGTTACATCATGTCTTATCCTCCAGTCACCTCCAGAGCTGTACTCACTATTCTGCTGTTATATCATATCTTATCCTCCAGTCACCTCCAGAGCTGCAGTTACCATTCTGCTGTTACATCGTGTCTTATCCACCAGTCACCTCGAGAACTGCAGTCACTATTCTGCTGTTACATCATGGCTTATCCTCCAGTCACCCCCAGAGCTGTACTCACTATTCTGCTGTTATATCATGTCTTATCCTCCAGTCAGCTCCAGAGCTGCAGTCACCATTCTGCTGTTACATCGTGTCTTATCCTCCAGTCACCTCCAGAGCTGCAGTCACTATTCTGCTGTTACATCGTGTCTTATCCTCCAGTCACCTCCAGAGCTGCAGTCACTATTCTGCTGTTACATCATGTTTTAACCTCCAGTCACCTCCAAAGCTGCAGTTACTATTCTGCTGTTACATCGTGTCTTATCCTCCAGTTACCCACAGAGCTGCGGTCACTATTCTGCTGTTACATCATGTCTTTTCCTCCAGTTACCCACAGAGCTGCAGTCACTATTCTGCTGTTACATCATATCTTATCCTCCAGTTACCCACAGAGCTGCGGTCACTATTCTGCTGTTACATCATGTCTTTTCCTCGAGTTACCCACAGAGCTGCGGTCACTATTCTGCTATTACATCGTGTCTTATCCTCCAGTCACCTCCAAAGCTGCAGTCACTATTCTGCTGTTACATCATGTCTTATCCTCCAGTCACCTCCAAAGCTGCAGTTACTATTCTGCTGTTACATCATGTCACATCCTCCAGTTACCCACAGAGCTGCGGTCACTATTCTGCTGTTGCATCATGTCTTTTCCTCCAGTTACCCACAGAGCTGCAGGCACTATTCTGCTGTTACATTGTGTCTTATCCTCCAGTCACCTCCAGAGCTGCAGTCGCTATTCTGCTGTTACATCATGTCTTATCCTCTAGTTACCCCCAGAGCTGCAGTCTCTATTCTGCTGTTACATCGTGTCTTATCCTCCAGTCACCTCCTGAGCTGCAGTCACTATTCTGCTGTTGCATCGTGTCTTATCCTCCAGTCACCTCCAAAGCTGCAGTCACTATTCTGCTGTTACATCATGTCTTATCCTCCAGTCACCTCCAAAGCTGCAGTTACTATTCTGCTGTTACATCATGTCTTATCCTCCAGTCACCTCCAGAGCTGCAGTCACTATTCTGCTGTTACATCGTGTCTTATCCTCCAGTCACCTCCAAAGCTGCAGTCACTATTCTGCTGTTACATCATGTCTTATCCTCCAATCACCTCCAAAGCTGCAGTTACTATTCTGCTGTTACATCATGTCTTATCCTCCAGTCACCTCCAGAGCTGCAGTCACCATTCTGCTGTTACATCGTGTCTTATCCTCCAGTCACCTCCAAAGCTGCAGTCACTATTCTGCTGTTACATCATGTCTTATCCTCCAGTCACCTCCAAAGCTGCAGTCACTATTCTGCTGTTACATCACGTCTTATCCTCCAGTCACCTCCTGAGCTGCAGTCACTATTCTGCTGTTACATCGTGTCTTATCCTCCAGTCACCTCACGAGCTGTACTCACTATTCTGCTGGTAGATCATTTCTTATCCTCCAGTCACCTCCTGAGCTGCAGTCACCATTCTGCTGTTACATCGTGTCTTATCCTCCAGTCACCTCCAGTGCTGCAGTCACCATTCTGCTATTACATCGTGTCTTATCCTCCAGTCACCTCCAAAGCTGCAGTCACTATTCTGCTGTTACATCATGTCTTATCCTCCAATCACCTCCAAAGCTGCAGTTACTATTCTGCTGTTACATCATGTCTTATCCTCCAGTCACCTCCAGAGCTGCAGTCACCATTCTGCTGTTACATCGTGTCTTATCCTCCAGTCACCTCCAAAGCTGCAGTCACTTTTCTGCTGTTACATCATGTCTTATCCTCCAGTCACCTCCAAAGCTGCAGTCACTATTCTGCTGTTACATCACGTCTTATCCTCCAGTCACCTCCTGAGCTGCAGTCACTATTCTGCTGTTACATCGTGTCTTATCCTCCAGTCACCTCACGAGCTGTACTCACTATTCTGCTGTTAGATCATTTCTTATCCTCCAGTCACCTCCTGAGCTGCAGTCACCATTCTGCTGTTACATCGTGTCTTATCCTCCAGTCACCTCCAGAGCTGCAGTCACTATTCTGCTGATACATCATTCCTTATCCTCCAGTCACCTCCAGAGCTGCACTCACTGTTCTGCTGTTACATCGTGTCTTATCCTCCAGTCACCTCCAGAGCTGCAGTCACTATTCTGCTGTTACATCGTGTCTTATCCTCCAGTCACCTCCTGAGCTGCAGTCACTATTCTGCTGTTACATCATGTCTTATCCTCTAGTCACCTCCAGAGCTGCGGTCACTATTTTGCTGCTACCTCATGTCTTATCCTCCAGTCACCTCCTGAGCTGCAGTCACTATTCTGCTGTTGCATCATGTCTTATCCTCCAGTCACCTCCAAAGCTGCAGTTACTATTCTGCTGTTACATTGTGTCTTATCCTTCAGTCACCTCCGGAGCTGCAGTATCTATTCTGCTGTTACATCATGTCTTATCCTCCAGTCACCTCCAGAGCTGCAGTCACTATTCTGCTGTTATATCTTGTCTTTTCCTCCAGTCTCCTCCAGAGCTGCAGTCACTATTCTGCTGATACATCATTCCTTATCCTCCAGTCACCTCCAGAGCTGCACTCACTATTCTGCTGTTACATCGTGTCTTATCCTCCAGTCACCTCCAGAGCTGCAGTCACTATTCTGCTGTTAGATCGTGTCTTATTCTCCAGTCACCTCCTGAGCTGCAGTCACTATTCTGCTGTTACATCATGTCTTATCCTCCAGTCACCTCCAGAGCTGCAGTCACTATTCTGCTGTTATATCTTGTCTTTTCCTCCAGTCATCTCCAGAGCTGCAGTCACTATTCTGCTGTTACATAAGGTCTTATCCTCCAGTCACCTCCAGAGCTGCAATCACTATTCTGTTGGCACATTGTGTCTTATCCTCCAGTCACCTCGAGAGCTGCAGTCACTATTCTCCTGTTACATAAGGTCTCATCCTCCAGTCACCTCCAGATCTGTACTCACTATTCTGCTGTTACATCATTTCTTATTCTCCTGTCACCTCCAGAGCTGCGGTCACTATTCTGCTGTTACATCATGTCTTATCCTCCAGTCACCTCCAAAGCTGCAGTTACTATTCTGCTGTTATATCATATCTTATCCTCCAGTCACCTCCAGAGCTGCAGTCACCATTCTGCTGTTACATCGTGTCTTATCCACCAGTCACCTCGAGATCTGCAGTCACTATTCTGCTGTTACATCGTGTCTTATCCTCCAGTCACCTCCAGAGCTGCGTTCACTAATCTGCTGTTACATCATGTCTTATCCTCCAGTCACCTCCAGAGCTGCGGTCACTATTCCGCTGTTACATCATGTCTTATCCTCCAGTCACCTCCAAAGCTGCAGTTACTATTCTGCTGTTACATCATGTCTTTTCCTCCAGTTACCCACAGAGCTGCGGTCACTATTCTGCTGTTACATCGTGTCTTATCCAGTCACCTCCAAAGCTGCAGTCACTATTCTGCTGTTACATCATGTCTTATCCTCCAGTCACCTCCAAAGCTGCAGTTACTATTCTGCTGTTACATCATGTCTTATCCTCCAGTCACCTCCAGAGCTGCAGTCACTATTCTGCTGTTACATCGTGTCTTATCCTCCAGTCACCTCCAAAGCTGCAGTCACTATTCTGCTGTTACATCATGTCTTATCCTCCAATCACCTCCAAAGCTGCAGTTACTATTCTGCTGTTACATCATGTCTTATCCTCCAGTCACCTCCAGAGCTGCCATCACCATTCTGCTGTTACATCGTGTCTTATCCTCCAGTCACCTCCAAAGCTGCAGTCACTATTCTGCTGTTACATCATGTCTTATCCTCCAGTCACCTCCAAAGCTGCAGTTACTATTCTGCTGTTATATCATGTCTAATCCTCTTGTCACCTCCAGAGCTGCAGTCACCATTCTGCTGTTACATCATGTCTTATCCTCCAGTCACCTCCAGAGCTGTACTCACTATTCTGCTGTTATATCATGTCTTATCCTCCAGTCACCTCCAGAGCTGCAGTCACAATTCTGCTGTTACATCATGTCTTATCCTCCAGTCACCTCCAAAGCTGCAGTTACTATTCTGCTGTTATATCATGTCTTATCCTCCAGTCACCTCCAGAGCTGCAGTCACTATTCTGCTGTTACATCGTGTCTTATTCTCCAGTCACCTCCAGAGCTGCGGTCACTATTCTGCTATTACATCATGTCTTATCCTCCAGTCACCTCCAGAGCTGCGGTTAACATTCCGCTGTTACATCATGTCTTATCCTCCAGTCACCTCCAAAGCTGCAGTTACTATTCTGCTGTTACATCATGTCTTAAACTCCAGTTACCCACAGAGCTGCGGTCACTATTCTGCTGTTACATCATGTCTTATCCTCCAGTCACCTCCAAAGCTGCAGTGACTATTCTGCTGTTACATCATGTCTTATCCTCCAGTCACCTCCAGTGCTGCACTCACTATTCTGCTGTTACATCATGTCTTATCCTCCAGTCACCTCCAAAGCTGCAGTTATTATTCTGCTGTTACATCATGTCTCATCCTCCAGTTACCCTCAGAGCTGCGGTCACTATTCTGCTGTTACATCATGTCTTTTCCTCCAGTTACCCACAGAGCTGCTGTCACTATTCTGCTATTACATCGTGTCTTATCCTCCAGTCACCTCCAAAGCTGCAGTCACTATTCTGCTGTTACATCATGTCTTATCCTCCAGTCACCTCCAAAGCTGCAGTTACTATTCTGCTGTTACATCATGTCTCATCCTCCAGTTACCCTCAGAGCTGCGGTCACTATTCTGCTGTTACATCATGTCTTTTCCTCCAGTTACCCACAGAGCTGCAGGCACTATTCTGCTGTTACATTGTGTCTTATCCTCCTGTCACCTCCAGAGCTGCAGTCACTATTCTGCTCTTACATTGTGTCTTATCCTCCAGTCACCTCCAGAGCTGCAGTCGCTATTCTGCTGTTACATCATGTCTTATCCTCTAGTTACCCCCAGAGCTGCAGTCACTATTCTGCTGTTACATCGTGTCTTATCCTCCAGTCACCTCCTGAGCTGCAGTCACTATTCTGCTGTTGCATCGTGTCTTATCCTCCAGTCACCTCCAAAGCTGCAGTCACTATTCTGCTGTTACATCATGTCTTATCCTCCAGTCACCTCCAAAGCTGCAGTTACTATTCTGCTGTTACATCATGTCTTATCCTCCAGTCACCTCCAGAGCTGCAGTCACTATTCTGCTGTTACATCGTGTCTTATCCTCCAGTCACCTCCAAAGCTGCAGTCACTATTCTGCTGTTACATCATGTCTTATCCTCCAATCACCTCCAAAGCTGCAGTTACTATTCTGCTGTTACATCATGTCTTATCCTCCAGTCACCTCCAGAGCTGCTGTCACCATTCTGCTGTTACATCGTGTCTTATCCTCCAGTCACCTCCAAAGCTGCAGTCACTATTCTGCTGTTACATCATGTCTTATCCTCCAGTCACCTCCAAAGCTGCAGTTACTATTCTGCTGTTATATCATGTCTAATCCTCCTGTCACCTCCAGAGCTGCAGTCACCATTCTGCTGTTACATCATGTCTTATCCTCCAGTCACCTCCAGAGCTGTACTCACTATTCTGCTGTTATATCATATCTTATCCTCCAGTCACCTCCAGAGCTGCAGTTACCATTCTGCTGTTACATCGTGTCTTATCCACCAGTCACCTCGAGAACTGTAGTCACTATTCTGCTGTTACATCATGGCTTATCCTCCAGTCACCCCCAGAGCTGTACTCACTATTCTGCTGTTATATCATGTCTTATCCTCCAGTCAGCTCCAGAGCTGCAGTCACCATTCTGCTGTTACATCGTGTCTTATCCTCCAGTCACCTCCAGAGCTGCAGTCACTATTCTGCTGTTACATCGTGTCTTATCCTCCAGTCACCTCCAGAGCTGCAGTCACTATTCCGCTGTTACATCATGTTTTAACCTCCAGTCACCTCCAAAGCTGCAGTTACTATTCTGCTGTTACATCGTGTCTTATCCTCCAGTTACCCACAGAGCTGCGGTCACTATTCTGCTGTTACATCATGTCTTTTCCTCCAGTTACCCACAGAGCTGCAGTCACTATTCTGCTGTTACATCATATCTTATCCTCCAGTTACCCACAGAGCTGCGGTCACTATTCTGCTGTTACATCATGTCTTTTCCTCGAGTTACCCACAGAGCTGCGGTCACTATTCTGCTATTACATCGTGTCTTATCCTCCAGTCACCTCCAAAGCTGCAGTCACTATTCTGCTGTTACATCATGTCTTATCCTCCAGTCACCTCCAAAGCTGCAGTTACTATTCTGCTGTTACATCATGTCTCATCCTCCAGTTACCCACAGAGCTGCGGTCACTATTCTGCTGTTGCATCATGTCTCTTCCTCCAGTTACCCACAGAGCTGCGGTCACTATTCTGCTGTTGCATCATGTCTTTTCCTCCAGTTACCCACAGAGCTGCAGGCACTATTCTGCTGTTACATTGTGTCTTATCCACCAGTCACCTCCAGAGCTGCAGTCACTATTCTGCTGTTACATTGTGTCTTATCCTCCTGTCACCTCCAGAGCTGCAGTCACTATTCTGCTCTTACATTGTGTCTTATCCTCCAGTCACCTCCAGAGCTGCAGTCGCTATTCTGCTGTTACATCATGTCTTATCCTCTAGTTACCCCCAGAGCTGCAGTCACTATTCTGCTGTTACATCGTGTCTTATCCTCCAGTCACCTCCTGAGCTGCAGTCACTATTCTGCTGTTGCATCGTGTCTTATCCTCCAGTCACCTCCAAAGCTGCAGTCACTATTCTGCTGTTACATCATGTCTTATCCTCCAGTCACCTCCAAAGCTGCAGTTACTATTCTGCTGTTACATCATGTCTTATCCTCTAGTCACCTCCAGAGCTGCAGTCACTATTCTGCTGTTACATCGTGTCTTATCCTCCAGTCACCTCCAAAGCTGCAGTCACTATTCTGCTGTTACATCATGTCTTATCCTCCAATCACCTCCAAAGCTGCAGTTACTATTCTGCTGTTACATCATGTCTTATCCTCCAGTCACCTCCAGAGCTGCAGTCACTATTCTGCTGTTACATCATGTCTTATTCTCCAGTCACCTCCAAAGCTGCAGTTACTATTCTGCTGTTACATCATGTCTCATCCTCCATTTACCCATAGAGCTGCGGTCACTATTCTGCTGTTACATCATGTCTTTTCCTCTAGTTACACATAGAGCTGCGGTCACTATTCCGCTGTTACATCGTGTCTTATCCTCCTGTCACCTCCAGAGCTGTACTCACTATTCTGCTGTTATATTATGTCTTATCTTCCAGTCACCTCCAGAGCTGCAGTCACTATTCTGCTGTTACATCATGTCTTATCCTCCAGTCACCTCCAGAGCTGCAGTCACCATTCTGCTGTTACATCATATCTTATCCTCCAGTCACCTCCAAAGCTGCAGTTACTATTCTGCTGTTACATCATGTCTTTTCCTCCAGTTACCCACAGAGCTGCGGTCACTATTCTGCTGTTACATCATGTCTTATCCTCCAGTCACCTCCAGAGCTGCAGTCACTATTCTGCTGTTGCATCATGTCTTATCCTCTAGTTACCCCCAGAGCTGCGGTAACTATTCTGCTATTACATCGTGTCTTATCCTCCAGTCACCTCCAGAGCTGCAGTCACTATTCTGCAGTCTGCTGTTACATCGTGTCTTTTCCTCCAGTCACCTCCAGAGCTGCAGCCACTATTCTGCTGTCTGCTGTTACATTGTGTCTTATCCTCCAGTCACCTCCAGAGCTGCAGTCACTATTCTGCTGTTACATCATGTCTTATCCTCCAGTTACCCCTAGAGCTGCGTTCACTATTCTGCTGTTACATCATGTCTTATCCTCCTGTAACCTCCAGAGCAGCAGTCTTTTTTCTACTGTTACATCATGTCTTATCCTCCAGTCACCTCGAGAGCTGCAGTCACTATTCTGCTGTTACATCGAGTCTTATCCTCCTGTTGCCTCCCGAGCTGCACTCACTATTCTGCTGTTACATCATGTCTTATCCTCCAGTCACCTCCAGAGCTGCGGTCACTATTCTACTGTTACATCTTGTTTCATCCTCCAGTCACCTCCAGAGCTGCACTCACTATTCGGCTGTTACATTGTATCTTATCCTCCAGTCACCTCGAGAGCTGCACTCACTCTTCTGCTGTCTGCTGTTACATTGTGTCTTATCCTCCAGTCACCTCCAGAGCTGCAGTCACTATTCTGCTGTCCGCTGTTACATCGTGTCTTATCCTCCAGTTACCTCCAGAGCTGCAGTCACTATTCTGCTGTTACATCATGTCTTATCCTCCAGTTACCCCCAGAGCTGCGGTCACTATTCTGCTGTTACATCATGTCTCATCCTCCAGTCACCTCCAGAGCTGCAGTCACTATTTTGCTGTTACATCGTGTCTTATCCTCCAGTCACCTCCAAAGCTGCAGTCACTATTCTACTGTTACATCATGTCTTATCCTCTAGTCACCTCCAGAGCTGTGGTCACTATTTTGTTGCTACCTCATGTCTTATCCTCCAATCACCTGCAGAGCTGCACTCACTATTCTGCTGTTACATCAAGTCTTATCCTCCAGTCACCTCCAGAGCTGCAGTCACTATTCTGCTGTTACATCATGTCTTATCCTCCAGTTACCCCCAGAGCTGCGGTCACTATTCTGCTGTTACATCATGTCTTTTCCTCCAGTTACCAACAGAGCTGCGGTCACTATTCTGCTGTTACATTGTGTCTTATCCTCCAGTCACCTCCAGAGCTGCAGTCACTATTCTGCTGTCTGCTCTTACATCTTGTGTTATCCTCCAGTCACCGCCAGAGCAGCACTCTCTTTTCTGGTATTACATTGTGTCTTATCCTCCAGTCACCTCCAGAGCTGCAGTCACTATTCTGCTGTTACATCATGTCTTATCCTCTAGTTACCCCCAGAGCTGCGGTAACTATTCTGCTGTTACATCGTGTCTTATCCTCCAGTTACCTCCAGAGCTGCACTCACTATTCTACTGTAACATCGTGTCTTATCCTCCAGTCACCTCGAGAGCTGAACTCACTATTCTGCAGTCTGCTGTTACATCGTGTCTTTTCCTCCAGTCACCTCCAGAGCTGCAGCCACTATTCTGCTGTCTGCTGTTACATTGTGTCTTATCCTCCAGTCACCTCCAGAGCTGCAGTCACTATTCTGCTGTTACATCATGTCTTATCCTCCAGTTACCCCTAGAGCTGCGTTCACTATTCTGCTGTTACATCATGTCTTATCCTCCTGTCACCTCCAGAGCAGCAGTCTTTATTCTACTGTTACATCATGTCTTATCCTCCAGTCACCTCGAGAGCTGCAGTCACTATTCTGCTGTTACATCGAGTCTTATCCTCCTGTTGCCTCCAGAGCTGTGGTCACTATTCTGCTGTTACATCATGTCTTATCCTCCAGTCACCTCCAGAGCTGCGGTCACTATTCTACTGTTACATCTTGTCTTATCCTCCAGTCACCTCGAGAGCTGCACTCACTATTCTACTGTTACATCGTGTCTTTTCCTCCAGTCACCTCCAGAGCTGCACTCACTATTCTGCTGTTAAATCGTGTCTTATCCTCCAGTCACCTCCAGAGCTGCACTCACTATTCTGCTGTTACATCGTGTCTTATCCTTCAGTCACCTCCAGAGCTGTAGTCTCTATTCTACTGTTACATCGCGTCTTATCCTCCAGACACCTCCGGAGCTGCATTTACTATTCTGCTGTTATATCATGTCTTATCCTTTAGTCACCTCCACAGCTGCGGTCACTATTCTGCTGTTACATCAGGTCTTATCCTCCAGTCACCTCCAGAACGGCAGTCACTATTCTGCTGTTACATCGTGTCTTATCCTCCAGTCACCTCCAAAGCTGCCGTCACTATTCTGCTGTTATATCATGTCTAATCCTCCAGTCACCTCCAGAGCTGCAGTCACCATTCTGCTGTTACATCGTTTCTTATCCACCAGTCACCTCCAGAGCTGTACTCACTATTCTGCTGTTATTTCATGTCTTATCCTCCAGTCTCCTCCAGAGCTGCAGTCACTATTCTGCTGTTACATCATGTCTTATCCTCCAGTCACCTCCAGAGCTGCGGTCACTATTCTGCTGTTACATCAGGTCTTATCCTCCAGTCACCTCCAGAGCTGCGGTCACTATTCCGCTGTTACATCATGTTTTAACCTCCAGTCACCTCCAAAGCTGCAGTTACTATTCTGCTGTTACATCATGTCTTATCCTCCAGTTACCCACAGAGCTGCGGTCACTATTCTGCTGTTACATCGTGTCTTATCCTCCAGTCACCTCCAAAGCTGCAGTAACGATTCTGCTGTTACATCATGTCTTATCCTCCAGTCACCTCCAAAGCTGCAGTCACTATTCTGCTGTTACATCGTGTCTTATCCTCCAGTCACCTCCAAAGCTGCAGTAACGATTCTGCTGTTACATCATGTCTTATCCTCCAGTCAACTCCAAAGCTGCATTTACTATTCTGCTGTTACATCATGTCTCATCCTGCAGTTACCCATAGAGCTGCGGTCACTATTCTGCTGTTACATCATGTCTTATCCTCCTGTCACCTCCAGAGCTGCACTCACTATTCGGCTGTTACATCATATCTTATCCTCCAGTCACCTCCAGAGCTGTACTCACTATTCTGCTGTTATATTATGTCTTATCCTCCAGTCACCTCCAGAGCTGCAGTCACTATTCTGCTGTTACATCATGTCTTATCCTCCAGTCACCTCCAGAGCTGCAGTCACCATTCTGCTGTTACATCATGTCTTATCCTCCAGTCACCTCCAAAGCTGCAGTTACTATTCTGCTGTTACATCATGTCTCATCCTCCAGTTTCCCACAGAGCTGCGGTCACTATTCTGCTGTTACATTGTGTCTTATCCTCCTGTCACCTCCAGAGCTGCAGTCACTATTCTGCTCTCTGCTGTTACATCGTGTGTTATCCTCCAGTCACCTCCAGAGCTGCACTCACTATTCTGCTGTTACATCGTGTCTTATCATCCAGTCACCTCCAGAACTGCAGTTACTATTTTGCTGTTATATCTTGTCTTTTCCTCCAGTCACCTCCAGAGCTGCAGTCACTATTCTGCTGATACATCATTCCTTATACTCCAGTTACCTCCAGAGCTGCAGTCACTATTCTGCTGATACATCATTGCTTATCCTCCAGTCACCTCCAGAGCTGCACTCACTATTCTGCTGTTACATCACGTCTTATCCTCCAGTCACCTCCTGAGCTGCAGTCACTATTCTGCTGTTACATCATGTCTTATCCTCCAGTCACCTCCAGTGCTGCAGTCACTATTCTGCTGTTACATAAGGTCTTATCCTCCAGTCACCTCCAGAGCTGCAAACACTATGCTGCTGTTACATCATGTCTTATCCTCCAGTCACCTCCAGAGCTGCAGTCACCATTCTGCTGTTACATCGTGTCTTATCCTCCAGTCACCTCCAGTGCTGCAGTCACTATTCTGCTGTTACATATGGTCTTATCCTCCAGTCACCTCCAGAGCTGCAATCACTATTCTGCTGGCACATTGTGTCTTATCCTCCAGTCACCTCCAGAGCAGCAGTCACTATTCTGCTGTTACATCATTTCTTATCCTCCTGTCACCTCCAGAGCTGCGGTCACTATTCTGCTGTTACATCATGTCTTATCCTCCATTCACCTCTAAAGCTGCAGTTACTATTCTGCTGTTATATCATGTCTTATCCAACAGTCACCTCGAGATCTGCGGTCACTATTCTGCTGTTACATCATGTCTTATCCTCCAGTCACCTCCAGAGCTGCGGTCACTATTCCGCTGTTACATCATGTCTTATCCTCCATTCACCTCTAAAGCTGCAGTTACTATTCTGCTGTTATATCATGTCTTATCCTCCAGTCACCTTCAGAGCTGCAGTCACCATTCTGCTGTTACATCGTGTCTTATCTACCAGTCACCTCCAAAGCTGCAGTCACTATTCTGCTGTTACATCATGTCTTATCCTCCAGTCACCTCCAAAGCTGCAGATAGTATTCTGCTGTTACATCATTTCTTATCCTCCTGTCACCTCCAGAGCTGCGGTCACTATTCTGCTGTTACATCATGTCTCATCCTCCAGTTACCCACAGAGCTGCGGTCACTATTCTGCTGTTACATCATGTCTTTTCCTCCAGTTACCCACAGAGCTGCGGTCACTATTCTGCTTTTACATTGTGTCTTATCCTCCAGTCACCTCCAGAGCTGCAGTCGCTATTCTGCTGTTACATCATGTCTTATCCTCTATTTACCCCCAGAGCTGCGGTCACTATTCTGCTGTTCCATCGTGTCTTATCATCCAGTCACCTCCAGAGCTGTACTCACTATTCTGCTGTTATATTATGTCTTATCCTCCAGTCACCTCTAGAGCTGCAGTCACTCTTCTGCTGTTACATCATGTCTTATCCTCCAGTCACCTCCAGAGCTGCGGTCACTATTCTGCTGTTACATCATGTCTTTTCCTCCAGTTACCCACAGAGCTGCGGTCACTATTCTGCTGTTACATTGTGTCTTATCCTCCAGTCACCTCCAGAGCTGCAGTCACTATTCTGCTGTCTGCTGTTACATCGTGTGTTATCCTCCAGTCACCTCCAGAGCAGCACTCTCTTTTCTGGTGTTACATTGTGTCTTATCCTCCAGTCACCTCGAGAGCTGCGGTCACTATTCTGCTGTTACATCGAGTCTTATCCTCCTGTTGCCTCCAGAGCTGCGGTCACTATTCTGCAGTTACATCGTGTCTTATCCTCCAGTCACCTCCAGAGCTGCAGTCACTATTCTGCTGTTACATCATGTCTTATCCTCCAGTCACCTCCAGAGCTGCGGTCACTATTCTGCTGTTACATCGTGTCTTATCCTCCAGTCACCTCCAGAGCTGCAGTCACTATTCTGCTGTTACATCATGTCTTATCCTCCAGTCACCTCCAGAGCTGCAATCACTATTCTGCTGTTACATTATGTCTTATCTTCCAGTCACCTCCAGAGCTGCAGTCACTATTCTACTGTTACATCATGTCTTATCCTCCAGTCACCTCGAGAGCTGCAGTCACTATTCTGCTGTTACATCGAGTCTTATCCTCCTGTTGCCTCAAGAGCTGCGGTCACTATTCTGCTGTTACATCATGTCTTATCCTCCAGTCACCTCCAGAGCTGCGGTCACTATTCTACTGTTACATCTTGTCTTATCCTCCAGTCACCTCCAGAGCTGCAGTCACTATTCTCCTGTTACATCATTCCTTATACTCCAGTCAGTTCCAGAGCTGCAGTCACTATTCTGCTGTCTGCTGTTACATCGTGTCTTATCCTCCAGTCACCTCCAGAGCTGCACTCACTATTCTGCTGTCTGCTGTTACATCGTGTGTTATCCTTAAGTCACCTCCAGAGCTGTAGTCTCTATTCTACTGTTACATCGCGTCTTATCCTCCAGACACCTCCAGAGCTGCAGTTACTATTCTGCTGTTACATCATGTCTTATCCTCCAGTCACCTCCAGAGCTGCAGTCACCATTCTGCTGTTGCATCATGTCTTATCCTTTAGTCACCTCCAGAGCTGCAGTCACCATTCTGCTGTTGCATCATGTCTTATCCTCCAGACACCTCCAGAGCTGCACTCACTATTCTGCTGTTACATCGTGTCTTATCCTCCAGTCACCTCCAGAGCTGCAGTCACTATTCTGCTGTTACATCATGTCTTATCCTCCAGTCACCTCCAGAGCTGCAGTCACTATTCTGCTGTTACATCATGGCTTATCCTTTAGTCACCTCCAGAGCTGCAGTCACCATTCTGCTGTTGCATCAGGTCTTATCCTCCAGTCACCTCCAGAGCTGCAGTCACTATTCTGCTGTTACATCATGGCTTATCCTCCAGTCACCTCCAGAGCTGCAGTCACTATTCTGCTGTTACATCATGGCTTATCCTCCAGTCACCTCCAGAGCTGCAGTCACTATTCTGCTGTTACATCATGGCTTATCCTCCAGTCACCTCCAGAGCTGCAGTCACTATTCTGCTGTTACATCATGGCTTATCCTCCAGTCACCTCCAGAGCTGCAGTCACTATTCTGCTGTTACATCATGGCTTATCCTCCAGTCACCTCCAGAGCTGCAGATACAATTTCTCTGCCTGTGATGTAGAATCTGATGGCGCTGTGCTGCGTTGCATTATGGGAGCTGCGCTCTTCTTACCTGATGATGATTAATGTTTGTTTTCACTTTTCTAATCATAAAGAGCGAAGAACGTGATTATCAATAGCAGCAGAAATGGGGTCTGCACAGACATTACTAGGTAACATGGAGATATCACTGACAACAGAGGCCAGTGGAGGCGGACAGGAGAATCACAGGCACCACTAGGGGGAGCACTGCAGACAGAATGTTATCATACATAACTGTATACAGGGAGCTCCCCCTAGTGGTGACTGCAGACAGAATCTTATCATGTATCTCTGTATACAGGGAGCTCCCCCTAGTGGAGGCTGCAGACAGAATCTTATCATGTATCTCTGTATACAGGAAGCTCCCCCTAGTGGTGGCTGCAGACAGGATCTTATCATGTATCTCTGTATACAGGGAGCTCCTCCTAGTGGTGGCTGCAGACAGGATCTTTTCATGTATCTCTGTATACAGGGAACTCCCCCTAGTGGTGGCTGCAGACAGAATCTTATAATGTATCTCTGCATACAGGGAGCTCCCCCTAGTGGTGGCTGCAGACAGGATCTTTTCATGTATCTCTGTATACAGGGAGCTCCCCCTAGTGGTGGCTGTAGACAGGATCTTATCATGTATCTCTGTATACAGGGAGCTCCCCCTAGTGGTGGCTGCAGACAGGATCTTATCATGTATCTCTGTATACAGGGAGCTCCCCCTAGTGGTGGCTGCAGACAGGATCTTATCATGTATCTCTGTATACAGGGAGCTCCCCCTAGTGGTGGCTGCAGACAGAATCTTATCATGTATCTCTGTATACACGGAGCTCCCCCTAGTGGTGGATGCAGACAGAATCTTATCATGTATCTCTGTATACAGGGAGCTCCCCCTAGTGGTGGCTGCAGACAGGATCTTATCATGTATCTCTGTATACAGGGAGCTTCCTCTAGTGGTGGCTGCAGACAGGATCTTATCATGTATCTCTGTATACAGGGAGCTCCCCCTAGTGGTGACTGCAGACAGGATCTTATCGTGTATCTCTGTATACAGGGAGCTCCCCCTAGTGGTGGCTGCAGACAGAATCTTATCATGTATCTCTGTATACAGGGAGCTCCCCCTAGTGGTGGATGCAGACAGGATCTTATCATGTATCTCTGTATACAGGGAGCTCCCCCTAGTGGTGGCTGCAGACAGAATCTTATCATGTATCTCTGTACACAGGGAGCTCCCCCTAGTGGTGGCTGCAGACAGAATCTTATCATGTATCTCTGTACACAGGGAGCTCCCCCTAGTGGTGGCTGCAGACAGAATGTTATCATGTATCTCTGTATACAGGGAGCTCCCACTAGTGGTGGCTGCAGACAGGATCTTATCATGTATGTCTGTATACAGGGAGCTCCCCCTAGTGGTGGCTGCAGACAGGATCTTATCATGTATCTCTGTATACAGGGAGCTCCCCCTAGTTGTGGCTGCAGACAGGATCTTATCATGTATCTCTGTATACAGGGAGCTCCCCCTAGTGGTGGCTGCAGACAGAATGTTATCATGTATAACTGTATACAGGGAGCTCCGCCTAGTGGTGGCAGCAGACAGGATCTTATCATGTATCTCTGTATACAGGGAGCTCCCCCTAGTGGTGGCAGCAGACAGGATCTTATCATGTATCTCTGTATACAGGGAGCTCCCCCTAGTTGTGGCTGCAGACAGGATCTTATCATGTATCTCTGTATACAGGGAGCTCCCCCTAGTGGTGGCTGCAGACAGGATCTTATCATGTATCTCTGTATACAGGGAGCTCCCCCTAGTTGTGGCTGCAGACAGGATCTTATCATGTATCTCTGTATATAGGGAGCTCCCCCTAGTGGTGGCTGCAGACAGAATGTTATCATGTATAACTGTATACAGGGAGCTCCCCCTAGTGGTGGCTGCAGACAGGATCTTATCATGTATCTCTGTATACAGGGAGCTCCTCCTAGTGGTGGCTGCAGACAGAATCTTATCATGTATCTCTGTATACAGGGAGCTCCCCCTAGTGGTGGCTGCAGACAGGATCTTATCATGTATCTCTGTATACAGGGAGCTCCCCCTAATGGTGGATGCAGACAGGATCTTATCATGTATCTCTGTACACAGGGAGCTCCCCCTAGTGGTGGCTGCAGACAGAATCTTATCATGTATCTCTGTATACAGGGAGCTCCCCCTAGTGGTGGCTGCAGACAGGATCTTATCATGTATCTCTGTATACAGGGAGCTCCCCCTAGTGGTGGCTGCAGACAGAATGTTATCATGTATAACTGTATACAGGGAGCTCCCACTAGTGGTGGCTGCAGACAGGATCTTATCATGTATCTCTGTATACAGGGAGCTCCCCCTAGTGGTGGCTGCAGACAGGATCTTATCATGTATCTCTGTATACAGGGAGCTCCCCCTAATGGTGGATGCAGACAGGATCTTATCATGTATCTCTATATACAGGGAGCTCCCCCTAGTGGTGGCTGCAGACAAGATCTTATCATGTATCTCTGTATACAGGGAGCTCCCCCTAGTGGTGACTGCAGACAGGATCTTATCATGTATCTCTGTATACAGGGAGCTCCCACTAGTGGTGGCTGCAGACAGGATCTTATCATGTATCTCTGTATACAGGGAGCTCCCCCTAATGGTGGATGCAGACAGGATCTTATCATGTATCTCTATATACAGGGAGCTCCCCCTAGTGGTGGCTGCAGATAAGATCTTATCATGTATCTCTGTATACAGGGAGCTCCCTCTAGTGGTGGCTGCAGACAGAATCTTATCATGTATCTCTTTATACAGGGAGCTCCCCCTAGTGGTGGCTGCAGACAGAATCTTATCATGTATCTCTTTATACAGTGATCTCCCCCTAGTGGTGGCTGCAGACAGGATGTCATAATGTATCTCTGTATACAGGGAGCTCCCCCTAGTGGTGACTGCAGACAGAATCTTATCATGTATCTCTGTATACAGGGAGCTCCCCCTAGTGGTGTCTGCAGACAGAATCTTATCATGTATCTCTGTATACAGGGAGCTCCCCCTAGTGGTGGCTGCAGACAGGATCTTATCATGTATCTCTGTATACAGGGAGCTCCTCCTAGAGGAGGCTGCAGACAGGATCTTACCATGTATCTCTTTATACAGGGAGCTCCCCCTAGTGGTGGCTGCAGACAGGATCTTATCATGTATCTCTGTATACAGGGAGCTCCCCCTAGTGGTGTCTGCAGACAGAATCTTATCATGTATCTCTGTATACAGGGAGCTCCCCCTAGTGGTGACTGCAGACAGAATCTTATCATGTATCTCTGTATACAGGGAGCTCCCCCTAGTGGTGTCTGCAGACAGAATCTTATCATGTATCTCTGTATACAGGGAGCTCCCCCTAGTGGTGGCTGCAGACAGGATCTTATCATGTATCTCTGTATACAGGGAGCTCCCCCTAGAGGAGGCTGCAGACAGGATCTTACCATGTATCTCTGTATACAGGGAGCTCCCCCTAGTGGTGGCTGCAGACAGGATCTTATCATGTATCTCTGTATACAGGGAGCTCCCCCTAGTGGTGGCTGCAGACAGAATCTTATCATGTATCTCTGTATACAGGGAGCTCCCTCTAATGGTGGCTGCAGACAGGATCTTATCATGTATCTCTGTGTACAGGGAGCTCCCCCTAGTGGTGGCTGCAGACAGAATCTTATCATGTATCTCTGTATACAGGGAGCTCCCCCTAGTGGTGGCTGCAGACAAAATCTTATCATGTATCTCTGTATACAGGGAGCTCCTCCTAGTGGTGGCTGCAGACAGAATCTTATCTTGTATCTCTTTATACAGGGAGCTCCCCCTAGTGGTGGCTGCAGACAGAATCTTATCATGTATCTCTGTATACAGGGAGCTCCCCCTAGTGGTGGCTGCAGACAGAATCTTATCATGTATCTCTGTATACAGGGAGCTCCTCCTAGTGGTGGCTGCAGACAGAATCTTTGTGCCCGGTTCTGTCCTCGCTCGGTCTTTGGACTGTTTGTGCATTGATGGGATCTTTCTCTACGGACTCTCTCGTCGCTGTCGGAGAACGTGAAATGATTTATTTTCTGTTTTTGAAGCCGAGTCTTAACGACAGAGTGGAAGCCGCCATTGTCTGCCGGAGGCGTCGCAGGTTGGGGTGTGACGGTGACGGGCGAGGCTGGTGTCGTGTGCCCGGGATTTATGACCTCATTGGTCATTGAGTAGAGAGGGAGAAGACTCCTGAGTCTGGGGAAGATGGGAGTTGTAGTAACTTTGCTGTAATCTCCAGTCTGTGATTAATGAGCTGTTGGGATGACAACTCCCATCATTTCCTTCCGTCCGTTGAACCTTTTGGTAAATTCACAGTGACAGTTTTCTGATTGATCTTCGGCCTCGTCTGTTCCCCTTGTGGTTATTTGTTGGATATTTTATTCTTTATTCTCTGTATCTGAGCCGGTGAGCGGTGGCGCCCCCGTCTGTACAGAGCTGCACAGCGCAGTCCTCGCTCTGCCATTGTTTGTGGACATTGTACACAGCGTTTCCATGTGCGGAGGTTGCTGTCATCATTGTCACCTCCTCGCAGGGTGTGCGACCCTCTGTGTACTAACAGCCGTAACCAAGGAGCCGCGCAGCCGCACCCCCAGGAACCGCCGCTCTCAGCGCATATTCACACCCCGCAGATTTACTGCAGAAATATATGGACTTTCCTAAATCACCTGAATAGTGAGGAAAGGAAAAGAGTATCTGAACCGTGTATCTAATCCTATCCTGTGTGATACTGCTGAGCTGTGTATCTAATCCTATCCTGTGTGATACTGTCTGCTGAGCCGTGTATCTAATCCTCTCCTGTGTGATACTGTCTGCTGAGCCGTGTATCTAATCCTCTCCTGTGTGATACTGTCTGCTGAGCCGTGTATCTAATCCTCTCCTGTGTGATACTGTCTGCTGAGCCGTGTATCTAATCCTATCCTGTGTGATACTGTCTGCTGAGCCGTGTATCTAATCCTATCCTGTGTGATACTGACTGCTGAGCCGTGTATCTAATCCTATCCTGTGTGATACTGTCTGCTGAGCTGTGTATCTAATCCTCTCCTGTGTGATACTGTCTGCTGAGCTGTGTATCTAATCATCTCCTGTGTGATACTGTCTGCTGAGCTGTGTATCTAATCCTGTCCTGTGTGATACTGTCTGCTGAGCCGTGTATCTAATCCTATCCTGTGTGATACTGCTGAGCTGTGTATCTAATCCCATGCTGTGTGATACTGCTGAGCTGTGTATCTAATCCCATGCTGTGTGATACTGCTGAGCAGTGTATCTAATCCCATCCTGTGTGATACTGCTAAACTATGTATCTAATCCCATCCTGTGTGATACTGCGGAGCTGCGTATCTAATCCCATCCTGTGTGATACTGCTGAGCTGTGTATCTAATCCCATCCTGTGTGATACTGCTGAGCTGTGTATCTAATCCCATCCTGTGTGATACTGTCTGCTGAGCTGTGTATCTAATCCTATCCTGTGTGATACTGTCTGCTGAGCCGTGTATCTAATCCTATCCTGTGTGATACTGCTGAGCTGTGTATCTAATCCTATCCTGTGTGATACTGCTGAACTGTGTATCTAATCCCATGCTGTGTGATACTGCTGAGCTGTGTATCTAATCCCATCCTGTGTGATACTGCTGAACTGTGTATCTAATCCCATCCCGTGTGATACTGCTGAGCTGTGTATCTAATCCTCTCCTGTGTGATACTGCTGAGCTGTGTATCTAATCCCATCCCGTGTGATACTGCTGAACTGTGTATCTAATCCCATCCCGTGTGATACTGCTGAGCTGTGTATCTAATCCCATCCTGTGTGATACTGCTGAACTGTGTATCTAATCCCATCCCGTGTCATACTGCTGAGCTGTGTATCTAATCCTCTCCTGTGTGATACTGTCTGCTGAGCTGTGTATCTAATCCCATGCTGTGTGATACTGCTGAGCTGTGTATCTAATCCCATCCTGTGTGATACTGCTGAGCTGTGTATCTAATCCCATGCTGTGTGATACTGCTGAGCTGCGTATCTAATCCCATCCTGTGTGATACTGTCTGCTGAGCCGTGTATCTAATCCTATCCTGTGTGATACTGCTGAGCTGTGTATCTAATCCCATCCTGTGTGATACTGCTGAGCTGCGTATCTAATCCCATCCTGTGTGATACTGTCTGCTGAGCCGTGTATCTAATCCTATTCTGTGTGATACTGCTGAGCCGTGTATCTAATCCTATCCTGTGTGATACTGTCTGCTGAGCCGTGTATCTAATCCCATCCTGTGTGATACTGTCTGCTGAGCCGTGTATCTAATCCTATCCTGTGTGATACTGCTGAGCCGTGTATCTAATCCTATCCTGTGTGATACTGTCTGCTGAGCCATGTATCTAATCCTATCCTGTGTGATACTGTCTGCTGAGCTGTGTATCTAATCCCATGCTGTGTGATACTGCTGAGCTGTGTATCTAATCCCATCCCGTGTGATACTGCTGAGCTGTGTATCTAATCTCATGCTGTGTGATACTGCTGAGCTGTGTATCTAATCCCATGCTGTGTGATACTGCTGAGCTGCGTATCTAATCCCATCCTGTGTGATACTGCGGAGCTGTGTATCTAATCTCATGCTGTGTGATACTGCTGAGCTGTGTATCTAATCCCATGCTGTGTGATACTGCTGAGCTGTGTATCTAATCCCATCCTGTGTGATACTGCTGAGCTGTGTATCTAATCTCATGCTGTGTGATACTGCTGAGCTGTGTATCTAATCCCAGCCCGTGTGATACTGCTGAGCTGTGTATCTAATCCCATGCTGTGTGATACTGTTGAGCTGCGTATCTAATCCTCTCCTGTGTGATACTGCTGAGCTGTGTATCTAATCCCATCCTGTGTGATACTGCTGAGCTGTGTATCTAATCTCATGCTGTGTGATACTGCTGAGCTGTGTATCTAATCCCATGCTGTGTGATACTGCTCAGCTGTGTATCTAATCTCATCCCGTGTGATACTGCTGAGCTGTGTATCTAATCTCATGCTGTGTGATACTGCTGAGCTGTGTATCTAATCCCATGCTGTGTGATACTGCTGAGCTGTGTATCTAATCCCATCCCGTGTGATACTGCTGAGCTGTGTATCTAATCTCATGCTGTGTGATACTGCTGAGCTGTGTATCTAATCCCATGCTGTGTGATACTGCTGAGCTGTGTATCTAATCCCATCCCGTGTGATACTGCTGAGCTGCGTATCTAATCCTCTCCTGTGTGATACTGCTGAGCTGTGTATCTAATCCCATGCTGTGTGATACTGCTGAGCTGTGTATCTAATCCCATCCTGTGTGATACTGCTGAGCTGTGTATCTAATCCCATCCTGTGTGATACTGTTTGCTGAGCCGTGTATCTAATCCTATCCTGTGTGATACTGTCTGCTGAACTGTGTACCTAATCCCATCCTGTGTGATACTGCTGAGCTGTGTATCTAATCTCATGCTGTGTGATAATGCTGAGCTGTGTATCTAATCCTATCCTGTGTGATACTGTCTGCTGAGCCGTGTATCTAATCCTATCCTGTGTGATACTGTCTGCTGAGCTGTGTATCTAATCCCATCCTGTGTGATACTGCTGAGCTGCGTATCTAATCCCATCCTGTGTGATACTGCTGAGCTGTGTATCTAATCTCATGCTGTGTGATAATGCTGAGCTGTGTATCTAATCCCATGCTGTGTGATACTGCTGAGCTGTGTATCTAATCCCATGCTGTGTGATACTGCAGAGCTGTGTATCTAATCCCATCCTGTGTGATACTGCTGAGCTGTGTATCTAATCTCATGCTGTGTGATACTGCTGAGCTGTGTATCTAATCCCATGCTGTGTGATACTGCTGAGCTGTGTATCTAATCCCATCCTGTGTGATACTGCTGAGCTGTGTATCTAATCCCATGCTGTGTGATACTGCTGAGCTGTGTATCTAATCCTATCCTGTGTGATACTGTGGAGCTGTGTATCTAATCCCATCCTGTGTGATACTGCTGAGCCGTGTATCTAATCCCATGCTGTGTGATACTGCTGAGCTGTGTATCTAATCCCATTCTGTGTGATACTGCTGAGCTGTGTATCTAATCCCATCCTGTGTGATACTGCTGAGCTGCGTATCTAATCCCATCCTGTGTGATACTGTGGAGCTGTGTATCTAATCCCATGCTGTGTGATACTGCTGAGCTGTGTATCTAATCCCATCCTGTGTGATACTGCTGAGCTGTGTATCTAATCCCATCCTGTGTGATACTGCTGAGCTGTGTATCTAATCCTCTCCTGTGTGATACTGTCGGCTGAGCCGTGTATCTAATCCCATCCTGTGTGATACTGCTGAGCTGTGTATCTAATCCCATCCTGTGTGATACTGCGGAGCTGCGTATCTAATCCTCTCCTGTGTGATACTGCTGAGCAGTGTATCTAATCCCATCCTGTGTGATACTGCTGAGCTGTGTATCTAATCCCATCCTGTGTGATACTGTCTGCTGAGCTGTGTATCTAATCCTATCCTGTGTGATACTGCTGATCTGTGTATCTAATCCCATCCTGTGTGATACTGCGGAGCTGCGTATCTAATCCCATCCTGTGTGATACTGCTGAGCCGTGTATCTAATCCCATGCTGTGTGATACTGCCTGCTGAGCTGTGTATCTAATCCCATGCTGTGTGATACTGCCTGCTGAGCTGTGTATCTAATCCCATGCTGTGTGATACTGCCTGCTGAGCCGTGTATCTAATCCCATGCTGTGTGATACTGCTGAACTGTGTATCTAATCCCATCCTGTGTGATACTGCTGAGCTGTGTATCTAATCCCATCCTGTGTGATACTGCTGAGCTGTGTATCTAATCCCATCCTGTGTGATACTGCTGAGCTGTGTATCTAATCCCATGCTGTGTGATACTGCTGAACTGTGTATCTAATCCCATCCTGTGTGATACTGCTGAGCTGTGTATCTAATCCCATCCCGTGTGATACTGCTGAGCTGTGTATCTAATCCCATGCTGTGTGATACTGCTGAGCTGCGTATCTAATCCCATCCTGTGTGATACTGCTGAACTGTGTATCTAATCCCATCCTGTGTGATACTGCTGAGCTGTGTATCTAATCCCATCCCGTGTGATACTGCTGAGCTGCGTATCTAATCCCATGCTGTGTGATACTGCTGAGCTGCGTATCTAATCCCATCCTGTGTGATACTGCTGAGCTGTGTATCTAATCCCATGCTGTGTGATACTGCTGAGCTGTGTATCTAATCCCATCCTGTGTGATACTGCTGAGCTGTGTATCTAATCCCATGCTGTGTGATACTGCTGAGCTGTGTATCTAATCCCATGCTGTGTGATACTGCTGAGCTGCGTATCTAATCCCATCCTGTGTGATACTGCTGAACTGTGTATCTAATCCCATCCTGTGTGATACTGCTGAGCTGTGTATCTAATCTCATGCTGTGTGATACTGCTGAGCTCTGTATCTAATCCCATCCTGTGTGATACTGCTGAACTGTGTATCTAATCCCATCCTGTGTGATACTGCTGAGCTGTGTATCTAATCCCATCCCGTGTGATACTGCTGAGCTGTGTATCTAATCCCATGCTGTGTGATACTGCTGAGCTGCGTATCTAATCCCATCCTGTGTGATACTGCTGAGCTGTGTATCTAATCCCATGCTGTGTGATACTGCTGAGCTGTGTATCTAATCCCATCCTGTGTGATACTGCTGAGCTGTGTATCTAATCCCATGCTGTGTGATACTGCTGAGCTGTGTATCTAATCCCATGCTGTGTGATACTGCTGAGCTGCGTATCTAATCCCATCCTGTGTGATACTGCTGAACTGTGTATCTAATCCCATCCTGTGTGATACTGCTGAGCTGTGTATCTAATCCCATCCTGTGTGATACTGCTGAGCCGTGTATCTAATCCCATCCTGTGTGATACTGCTGAGCCGTGTATCTAATCTCATGCTGTGTGATACTGCTGAGCCGTGTATCTAATCCCATCCTGTGTGATACTGCTGAGCTGCGTATCTAATCCCATGCTGTGTGATACTGCTGAGCTGTGTATCTAATCCCATGCTGTGTGATACTGCTGAGCTGCGTATCTAATCCCATGCTGTGTGATACTGCTGAGCTGCGTATCTAATCCCATGCTGTGTGATACTGCTGAGCTGTGTATCTAATCCCATGCTGTGTGATACTGCTGAGCTGCGTATCTAATCCCATCCTGTGTGATACTGCTGAGCTGTGTATCTAATCCCATCCTGTGTGATACTGCTGAGCTGTGTATCTAATCTCATGCTGTGTGATACTGCTGAGCTGTGTATCTAATCCCATCCTGTGTGATACTGCCTGCTGAGCTGTGTATCTAATCCCATGCTGTGTGATACTGCTGAACTGTGTATCTAATCCCATCCTGTGTGATACTGCTGAGCTGTGTATCTAATCTCATCCTGTGTGATACTGCTGAGCTGTGTATCTAATCTCATGCTGTGTGATAATGCTGAGCTGTGTATCTAATCCCATCCTGTGTGATACTGCTGAGCTGTGTATATAATCCCATCCTGTGTGATACTGCTGAGCTGTGTATCTAATCCCATCCTGTGTGATACTGCTGAACTGTGTATCTAATCCCATCCTGTGTGATACTGCTGAGCTGTGTATCTAATCCCATGCTGTGTGATACTGCCTGCTGAGCTGTGTATCTAATCCCATGCTGTGTGATACTGCCTGCTGAGCTGTGTATCTAATCCCATGCTGTGTGATACTGCCTGCTGAGCCGTGTATCTAATCCCATGCTGTGTGATACTGCTGAACTATGTATCTAATCCCATCCTGTGTGATACTGCTGAGCTGTGTATCTAATCCCATCCTGTGTGATACTGCTGAGCTGTGTATCTAATCCCATCCTGTGTGATACTGCTGAGCTGTGTATCTAATCTCATGCTGTGTGATACTGCTGAGCTGTGTATCTAATCCCATGCTGTGTGATACTGCTGAGCTGTGTATCTAATCCCATCCTGTGTGATACTGCTGAGCTGTGTATCTAATCCCATGCTGTGTGATACTGCTGAACTGTGTATCTAATCCCATGCTGTGTGATACTGCTGAGCTGTGTATCTAATCCCATCCTGTGTGATACTGCTGAACTATGTATCTAATCCCATCCTGTGTGATACTGCTGAGCTGTGTATCTAATCCCATCCTGTGTGATACTGCTGAGCTGTGTATCTAATCCCATCCTGTGTGATACTGCTGAGCTGTGTATCTAATCTCATGCTGTGTGATACTGCTGAGCTGTGTATCTAATCCCATGCTGTGTGATACTGCTGAGCTGTGTATCTAATCCCATCCTGTGTGATACTGCTGAGCTGTGTATCTAATCCCATGCTGTGTGATACTGCTGAACTGTGTATCTAATCCCATGCTGTGTGATACTGCTGAGCTGTGTATCTAATCCCATCCTGTGTGATACTGCTGAACTGTGTATCTAATCCCATCCTGTGTGATACTGCTGAGCTGTTTATCTAATCCCATCCTGTGTGATACTGCTGAGCTGTGTATCTAATCCCATCCTGTGTGATACTGTCTGCTGAGCCGTGTATCTAATCCTATCCTGTGTGATACTGTCTGCTGAGCTGTGTATCTAATCTCATGCTGTGTGATACTGCTGAGCTGTGTATCTAATCCCATGCTGTGTGATACTGCTGAGCTGTGTATCTAATCCCATGCTGTGTGATACTGCTGAGCTGTGTATCTAATCCCATGCTGTGTGATACTGCTGAACTGTGTATCTAATCCCATGCTGTGTGATACTGCTGAGCTGTGTATCTAATCCCATCCTGTGTGATACTGCTGAACTGTGTATCTAATCCCATCCTGTGTGATACTGCTGAGCTGTGTATCTAATCCCATCCCGTGTGATACTGCTGAGCTGTGTATCTAATCCCATGCTGTGTGATACTGCTGAGCTGCGTATCTAATCCCATCCTGTGTGATACTGCTGAGCTGTGTATCTAATCCCATGCTGTGTGATACTGCTGAGCTGTGTATCTAATCCCATCCTGTGTGATACTGCTGAGCTGTGTATCTAATCCCATGCTGTGTGATACTGCTGAGCTGTGTATCTAATCCCATGCTGTGTGATACTGCTGAGCTGTGTATCTAATCCCATCCTGTGTGATACTGCTGAGCTGCGTATCTAATCCCATCCTGTGTGATACTGCTGAACTGTGTATCTAATCCCATCCTGTGTGATACTGCTGAGCTGTGTATCTAATCCCATCCTGTGTGATACTGCTGAGCCGTGTATCTAATCCCATCCTGTGTGATACTGCTGAGCCGTGTATCTAATCTCATGCTGTGTGATACTGCTGAGCCGTGTATCTAATCCCATCCTGTGTGATACTGCTGAGCTGCGTATCTAATCCCATGCTGTGTGATACTGCTGAGCTGTGTATCTAATCCCATGCTGTGTGATACTGCTGAGCTGCGTATCTAATCCCATGCTGTGTGATACTGCTGAGCTGCGTATCTAATCCCATGCTGTGTGATACTGCTGAGCTGTGTATCTAATCCCATGCTGTGTGATACTGCTGAGCTGCGTATCTAATCCCATCCTGTGTGATACTGCTGAGCTGTGTATCTAATCCCATCCTGTGTGATACTGCTGAGCTGTGTATCTAATCTCATGCTGTGTGATACTGCTGAGCTGTGTATCTAATCCCATCCTGTGTGATACTGCTGAGCTGTGTATCTAATCCCATCCTGTGTGATACTGCTGAGCTGTGTATCTAATCCCATGCTGTGTGATACTGCTGAGCTGTGTATCTAATCCCATCCCGTGTGATACTGCTGAGCTGTGTATCTAATCCCATCCTGTGTGATTCTGCTGAACTGTGTATCTAATCCCATCCTGTGTGATACTGCTGAGCTGTGTATCTAATCCCATCCCGTGTGATACTGCTGAGCTGTGTATCTAATCCCATGCTGTGTGATACTGCTGAGCTGTGTATCTAATCCCATGCTGTGTGATACTGCTGAGCTGCGTATCTAATCCCATCCTGTGTGATACTGCTGAGCTGTGTATCTAATCCCATCCTGTGTGATACTGCTGATCTGTGTATCTAATCCCATGCTGTGTGATACTGCTGAGCTGTGTATCTAATCCCATGCTGTGTGATACTGCTGAGCTGCGTATCTAATCCCATCCTGTGTGATACTGCTGAACTGTGTATCTAATCCCATCCTGTGTGATACTGCTGAGCTGTGTATCTAATCCCATCCTGTGTGATACTGCTGAGCCATGTATCTAATCCCATCCTGTGTGATACTGCTGAGCCGTGTATCTAATCCCATCCTGTGTGATACTGCTGAGCCGTGTATCTAATCCCATCCTGTGTGATACTGCTGAGCTGTGTATCTAATCCCATCCTGTGTGATACTGCTGAGCCGTGTATCTAATCCCATCCTGTGTGATACTGCTGAGCTGTGTATCTAATCCCATCCTGTGTGATACTGCTGAGCCGTGTATCTAATCCCATCCTGTGTGATACTGCTGAGCTGTGTATCTAATCCCATCCTGTGTGATACTGCTGAGCTGTGTATCTAATCCCATCCTGTGTGATACTGCTGAGCTGCGTATCTAATCCCATGCTGTGTGATACTGCTGAGCTGTGTATCTAATCCCATCCTGTGTGATACTGCTGAGCCGTGTATCTAATCCCATCCTGTGTGATACTGCTGAGCTGTGTATCTAATCCCATCCTGTGTGATACTGCTGAGCTGCGTATCTAATCCCATGCTGTGTGATACTGCTGAGCTGCATATCTAATCCCATCCTGTGTGATACTGCTGAGCTGTGTATCTAATCCCATCCTGTGTGATACTGCTGAGCTGTGTATCTAATCCCATGCTGTGTGATACTGCTGAGCTGTGTATCTAATCCCATCCTGTGTGATACTGCTGAGCTGTGTATCTAATCCCATGCTGTGTGATACTGCTGAGCTGTGTATCTAATCCCATGCTGTGTGATACTGCTGAGCTGTGTATCTAATCCCATCCTGTGTGATACTGCTGAGCTGTGTATCTAATCCCATCCTGTGTGATACTGCTGAGCTGTGTATCTAATCCCATCCTGTGTGATACTGCTGAGCTGTGTATCTAATCCCATCCTGTGTGATACTGCTGAGCTGTGTATCTAATCCCATGCTGTGTGATACTGCTGAGCTGTGTATCTAATCCCATGCTGTGTGATACTGCTGAGCCGTGTATCTAATCCCATCCTGTGTGATACTGCTGAGCTGTGTATCTAATCCCATCCTGTGTGATACTGCTGAGCTGCGTATCTAATCCCATGCTGTGTGATACTGCTGAGCTGCGTATCTAATCCCATGCTGTGTGATACTGCTGAGCTGTGTATCTAATCCCATGCTGTGTGATACTGCTGAGCTGCGTATCTAATCCCATCCTGTGTGATACTGCTGAGCTGTGTATCTAATCCCATCCTGTGTGATACTGCTGAGCTGTGTATCTAATCCCATGCTGTGTGATACTGCTGAGCTGTGTATCTAATCCCATCCTGTGTGATACTGCTGAGCTGTGTATCTAATCCTCTCCTGTGTGATACTGCTGAGCCGTGTATCTAATCCCATCCTGTGTGATACTGCTGAGCTGTGTATCTAATCCCATCCTGTGTGATACTGCTGAGCTGTGTATCTAATCCCATCCTGTGTGATACTGCTGAGCTGTGTATCTAATCCCATCCTGTGTGATACTGCTGAGCTGTGTATCTAATCCCATGCTGTGTGATACTGCTGAGCTGTGTATCTAATCCCATCCTGTGTGATACTGCTGAGCCGTGTATCTAATCCCATCCTGTGTGATACTGCTGAGCTGTGTATCTAATCCCATCCTGTGTGATACTGCTGAGCTGTGTATCTAATCCCATCCTGTGTGATACTGCTGAGCTGTGTATCTAATCCCATCCTGTGTGATACTGCTGAGCCGTGTATCTAATCCCATGCTGTGTGATACTGCTGAGCCGTGTATCTAATCCCATCCTGTGTGATACTGCTGAGCCGTGTATCTAATCCCATGCTGTGTGATACTGCTGAGCCGTGTATCTAATCCCATCCTGTGTGATACTGCTGAGCCGTGTATCTAATCCCATGCTGTGTGATACTGCTGAGCTGTGTATCTAATCCCATCCTGTGTGATACTGCTGAGCTGTGTATCTAATCCCATCCTGTGTGATACTGCTGAGCCATGTATCTAATCCCATGCTGTGTGATACTGCTGAGCTGTGTATCTAATCCCATCCTGTGTGATACTGCTGAACTGTGTATCTAATCCCATCCTGTGTGATACTGCTGAGCTGTGTATCTAATCTCATGCTGTGTGATACTGTCTGCTGAGCCGTGTATCTAATCCTCTCCTGTGTGATACAGTCTGCTGAGCCGTGTATCTAATCCTATCCTGTGTGATACTGTCTGCTGAGCCGTGTATCTAATCCTCTCCTGTGTGATACTGTCTGCTGAGCCGTGTATCTAATCCTATCCTGTGTGATACTGTCTGCTGAGCCATGTATCTAATCCTATCCTGTGTGATACTGTCTGCTGAGCCATGTATCTAATCCTATCCTGTGTGATACTGTCTGCTGAGCCGTGTATCTAATCCTATCCTGTGTGATACTGTCTGCTGAGCTGTGTATCTAATCCTATCCTGTGTGATACTGTCTGCTGAGCCGTGTATCTAATCCTATCCTGTGTGATACTGTCTGCTGAGCCGTGTATCTAATCCTATCCTGTGTGATACTGTCTGCTGAGCCGTGTATCTAATCCTATCCTGTGTGATACTGTCTGCTGAGCCGTGTATCTAATCCTATCCTGTGTGATACTGTCTGCTGAGCTGTGTATCTAATCCCATCCTGTGTGATACTGCTGAGCCGTGTATCTAATTCCATCCTGTGTGATACTGCTGAGCTGTGTATCTAATCCCATCCTGTGTGATACTGATGAGCTGCGTATCTAATCCCATCCTGTGTGATTCTGCTGAGCTGCGTATCTAATCCCATCCTGTGTGATACTGCTGAGCTGTGTATCTAATCCCATCCTGTGTGATACTGCTGAGCTGTGTATCTAATCCCATCCTGTGTGATTCTGCTGAGCTGCGTATCTAATCCCATGCTGTGTGATACTGCTGAGCTGTGTATCTAATCCCATCCTGTGTGATACTGCTGAGCCGCGTATCTAATCCCATGCTGTGTGATACTGCTGAGCCGTGTATCTAATCCCATCCTGTGTGATACTGATGAGCTGTGTATCTAATCCCATCCTGTGTGATTCTGCTGAGCTGCGTATCTAATCCCATCCTGTGTGATACTGCTGAGCAGCGTATCTAATCCCGTGCTGTGTGATACTGCTGAGCTGTGTATCTAATCCCATCCTGTGTGATACTGCTGAGCTGCGTATCTAATCCCATCCTGTGTGATACTGCTGAGCTGTGTATCTAATCCCATGCTGTGTGATACTACTGAGCTGTGTATCTAATCACATCCTGTGTGATACTGCTGAGCTGTGTATCTAATCCCATCCTGTGTGATACTGCTGAGCTGTGTATCTAATCCCATGCTGTGTGATACTGCTGAGCTGTGTATCTAATCCCATCCTGTGTGATACTGCTGAGCAGCGTATCTAATCCCGTGCTGTGTGATACTGCTGAGCTGTGTATCTAATCCCATCCTGTGTGATACTGCTGAGCTGCGTATCTAATCCCATCCTGTGTGATACTGCTGAGCTGTGTATCTAATCCCATGCTGTGTGATACTACTGAGCTGTGTATCTAATCACATCCTGTGTGATACTGCTGAGCTGTGTATCTAATCCCATCCTGTGTGATACTGCTGAGCTGTGTATCTAATCCCATGCTGTGTGATACTGCTGAGCCGTGTATCTAATCCTATCCTGTGTGATACTGCTGAGCTGTGTATCTAATCCCATGCTGTGTGATACTGCTGAGCTGTGTATCTAATCCCATCCTGTGTGATACTGCTGAGCTGTGTATCTAATCCCATGCTGTGTGATACTGCTGAGCTGTGTATCTAATCCCATGCTGTGTGATACTGCTGAGCTGTGTATCTAATCCCATCCTGTGTGATACTGCTGAGCTGTGTATCTAATCCCATCCTGTGTGATACTGCTGAGCCATGTATCTAATCCCATGCTGTGTGATACTGCTGAGCTGTGTATCTAATCCCATCCTGTGTGATACTGCTGAACTGTGTATCTAATCCCATCCTGTGTGATACTGCTGAGCTGTGTATCTAATCTCATGCTGTGTGATACTGTCTGCTGAGCCGTGTATCTAATCCTCTCCTGTGTGATACAGTCTGCTGAGCCGTGTATCTAATCCTATCCTGTGTGATACTGTCTGCTGAGCCGTGTATCTAATCCTATCCTGTGTGATACTGTCTGCTGAGCCATGTATCTAATCCTATCCTGTGTGATACTGTCTGCTGAGCCGTGTATCTAATCCTATCCTGTGTGATACTGTCTGCTGAGCTGTGTATCTAATCCTATCCTGTGTGATACTGTCTGCTGAGCCGTGTATCTAATCCTATCCTGTGTGATACTGTCTGCTGAGCCGTGTATCTAATCCTATCCTGTGTGATACTGTCTGCTGAGCCGTGTATCTAATCCTATCCTGTGTGATACTGTCTGCTGAGCTGTGTATCTAATCCCATCCTGTGTGATACTGCTGAGCTGTGTATCTAATCCCATCCTGTGTGATACTGATGAGCTGCGTATCTAATCCCATCCTGTGTGATTCTGCTGAGCTGCGTATCTAATCCCATCCTGTGTGATACTGCTGAGCTGTGTATCTAATCCCATCCTGTGTGATACTGATGAGCTGCGTATCTAATCCCATCCTGTGTGATTCTGCTGAGCTGCGTATCTAATCCCATGCTGTGTGATACTGCTGAGCTGTGTATCTAATCCCATCCTGTGTGATACTGATGAGCTGCATATCTAATCCCATCCTGTGTGATTCTGCTGAGCTGCGTATCTAATCCCATGCTGTGTGATACTGCTGAGCTGTGTATCTAATCCCATCCTGTGTGATACTGCTGAGCCGCGTATCTAATCCCATGCTGTGTGATACTGCTGAGCCGTGTATCTAATCCCATCCTGTGTGATACTGATGAGCTGTGTATCTAATCCCATCCTGTGTGATTCTGCTGAGCTGCGTATCTAATCCCATGCTGTGTGATACTGCTGAGCTGTGTATCTAATCCCATCCTGTGTGATACTGCTGAGCAGCGTATCTAATCCCGTGCTGTGTGATACTGCTGAGCTGTGTATCTAATCCCATCCTGTGTGATACTGCTGAGCTGCGTATCTAATCCCATCCTGTGTGATACTGCTGAGCTGTGTATCTAATCCCATGCTGTGTGATACTACTGAGCTGTGTATCTAATCACATCCTGTGTGATACTGCTGAGCTGTGTATCTAATCCCATGCTGTGTGATACTGCTGAGCCGTGTATCTAATCCTATCCTGTGTGATACTGCTGAGCTGTGTATCTAATCCCATGCTGTGTGATACTGCTGAGCTGTGTATCTAATCCCATCCTGTGTGATACTGCTGAGCTGTGTATCTAATCCCATGCTGTGTGATACTGCTGAGCTGTGTATCTAATCCCATGCTGTGTGATACTGCTGAGCTGTGTATCTAATCCCATTCTGTGTGATACTGCTGAGCTGTGTATCTAATCCCATCCTGTGATACTGCTGAACTGTGTATCTAATCCCATCCTGTGTGATACTGCTGAGCCGTGTATCTAATCCCATCCTGTGATACTGCTGAGCTGTGTATCTAATCCCATCCTGTGTGATACTGCTGAGCTGTGTATCTAATCCCATCCTGTGTGATACTGCTGAACTGTGTATCTAATCCCATCCTGTGTGATACTGCTGAACTGTGTATCTAATCCCATCCTGTGTGATACTGCTGAACTGTGTATCTAATCCCATCCTGTGTGATACTGCTGAGCCGTGTATCTAATCCCATCCTGTGTGATACTGCTGAGCCGTGTATCTAATCCCATGCTGTGTGATACTGCTGAGCTGTGTATCTAATCCCATGCTGTGTGATACTGCTGAGCCGTGTATCTAATCCCATGCTGTGTGATACTGCTGAGCTGTGTATCTAATCCCATGCTGTGTGATACTGCTGAGCCGTGTATCTAATCCCATGCTGTGTGATACTGCTGAGCTGTGTATCTAATCCCATCCTGTGTGATACTGCTGAGCTGTACGTCTGACATTCTTGATAACACTGGATGACACCTTCAAGGTTCCAGCACTTTTCGGCGTTTCCTGGCCGCCATCTTGCAGTGTGGATGGACTGTGGCTTCTTGCTGATCCTTTATGTCGTCGCCGGCTTTGACCTTTGTGGCTTTTGCTCGCTGACCTCTGACCCCTCCGGCAGTGACTTTGCTGACAGTTTCCATAACACCTGAGCTCAGGTACCGCGGAGTCACCATGGACCTGTTTGATGCTCGGCCCCATGGAAACCTGAGGTCTGCGGCTTTATAAGAGGAGACGGAGGAATGTGACCGCAGAGACGGAGCCGACCGCAGAGGACTCGCCATGGCCGCAGCCAAGAACATCCCCAATGAACCAATGCCCCTCGACATGGAGAACCGTGACCCCAACAACATGAATGAGCACGTGCGGGTGAGGCCGGGGCTCCACCGAGGGGATGCCGTGTCCGGGGGTCCACATAGGGAGTGACGTGTCTGGGGGTCCATATAGGGGGTGCCATGTTTGTTCGTCCATATAGGGGGTGCCATGTCTGGGTGTCCATATAGGGGGTGACGTGTCTGGGGGTCCATATGGGGGGTGACATGTCCGGGGGTCCATATAGGGGGTGACGTGTCTGGGGGTCCATATAGGGGGTGACGTGTCTGGGGGTCCATATGGGGGGTGCCATGTTTGTTGGTCCATATAGGGGGTGCCATGTCCAAGGGGTCCATATAGGGGGTGCCATGTCCGGGGGGTCCATATAGGGGGTGACATGTCCGGGGGGTCCATATAGGGGGTGACATGTCTGGGGGATCCATATAGGGGGTGACATGTCCGGGTGTCCATATAGGGGGTGACGTGTCTGGGGGTCCATATAGGGGGTGACGTGTCTGGGGGTCCATATGGGGGGTGCCATGTTTGTTGGTCCATATAGGGGGTGCCATGTCCAAGGGGTCCATATAGGGGGTGCCATGTCGGGGGGGTCCATATAGGGGGTGACATGTCCGGGGGGGTCCATATAGGGGGTGACATGTCTGGGGGATCCATATAGGGGGTGACATGTCCGGGGGGTCCATATAGGGGGTGACATGTCTGGGTGTCCATATAGGGGGTGACGTGTCTGGGGGTCCATATGGGGGGTGCCATATAGGGGGTGCCATGTCCAGGGGTCCATATAGGGGGTGACATGTCCGGGGGTCCATATGGGGGGTGCCATGTTTGTTCGTCCATATAGGGGGTGCCATGTCCAAGGGGTCCATATAGGGGGTGCCATGTCTGGAGGTCCATATAGGGGGTGCCATGTCTGGAGGTCCATATAGGGGGTGCCATGTCTGGGGATCCACATAGGGGGTGACATGTCCGTGGGTCCATATAGGAGGTGACATGTCCGGGGGTCCACATAGGGAGTGACGTGTCCATGGGTCCATAGAGGGGGTGACGTGTCCGGGGGTCCATATAGGGGGTGACGTGTCTGGGGGTCCATATAGGTAGTGCCGTGTCTGGGGGTCCATATAGGGGGTGCCATGTCTGGGGGTCCATATAGGGGGTGCCATGTCTGGGGGTCCATATAGGGAGTGACGTGTCCGTGGGTCTATATAGGAGGTGACATGTCCATGGGTCCATATAGGGAGTGCCATGTCTGGGTGTCCACATAGGGGGTGACATGTCCTGGGGGGTCAACATAGGGGGTGACATGTCCTGGGGGGGTCCACATAGGGGGTGACATGTCCGGGGGTCCACATAGAGGGTGCCATATAGGGGGTGCCATGTCCAGGGGTCCATATAGGGGGTGACATGTCCGGGGGTCCATATGGGGGGTGCCATGTTTGTTCGTCCATATAGGGGGTGCCATGTCCAAGGGGTCCATATAGGGGGTGCCATGTCTGGAGGTCCATATAGGGGGTGCCATGTCTGGGGATCCACATAGGGGGTGACATGTCCGTGGGTCCATATAGGAGGTGACATGTCCGGGGGTCCACATAGGGGGTGACATGTCCGTGGGTCCATATAGGGGGTGCCATGTCCAAGTGGTCCATATAGGAGGTGACTTGTCCGGGGGTCCATATAGGGAGTGCCATGTCTGGGTGTCCACATAGGGGGTGACATGTCTGGGGGGGTCCACATAGGGGGTGACATGTCCTGGGGGGTCCACATAGGGGGTGACATGGCCGGGGGTCCACATAGGGGGTGCCATGTCCAGCGGTCCATATAGGGGGTGACATGTCCGGGGGTCCATATGGGGGGTGCCATGTCCAAGTGGTCCATATAGGAGGTGACTTGTCCGGGGGTCCATATAGGGAGTGCCATGTCTGGGTGTCCACATAGGGGGTGACATGTCTGGGGGGGTCCACATAGGGGGTGACATGTCCTGGGGGTCCACATAGGGGGTGACATGTCCGGGGGTCCATATGGGGGGTGCCATGTTTGTTGGTCCATATTGGAGGTGCCATGTCCAAGGGGTCCATATAGGGGGTGACATGTCTGGGGGGTCCATATAGGGGGTGACATGTCCGCGGGTCCATATAGGGGGTGACATGTCCAGGGGTCCATATGGGGGGTGCCATGTTTGTTGGTCCATATAGGGGGTGCCATGTCCAAGGGGTCCATATAGGGGGTGACATGTCCGGGGGGTCCATATAGGGGGTGACATGTCTGGGGGGTCCATATAGGGGGTGACATGTCCGCGGGTCCATATGGGGGGTGCCATGTTTGTTGGTCCATATAGGGGGTGCCATGTCCAAGGGGTCCATATAGGGGGTGACATGTCCGGGGGGTCCATATAGGGGGTGACATGTCCGGGGGGTCCATATAGGGGGTGACATGTCTGGGGAATCCATATAGGGGGTGACATGTCCGTGGGTACATATAGGGGGTGACATGTCCGTGGGTACATATAGGGGTGACATGTCCGAGTGGTTCATATAGGGGGTGACATGTCCAGGGGTCCATATAGGGGGTGACATGTCCGTGGGTCCATATAGGGGGTGATATGTCCGGGGGGGTCCATATAGGAGGTGACATGTCCAGGGGTCCATATAGGGGGTGCCATGTCCGAGTGGTCCATATAGGGGGTGACATCTCCGGGGGGGGGGGGGGTCCATATAGGAGGTGACATGTCTGGGGGTCCATATAGGGGGTGCCATGTCCGGGGGTCCATATAGGGGGTGACATGTCCGTGGGTCCATATAGGGGGTGACATGTCCGAGTGGTTCATATAGGGGGTGACATGTCCAGGGGTCCATATAGGGGGTGCCATGTCCGAGTGGTCCATATAGGGGGTGACATGTCCAGGGGTCCATATAGGGGGTGCCATGTCCGAGTGGTCCATATAGGGGGTGACATGTCTGGGGGGTCCATATAGGGGGTGACATGTCCGGGGGTCCATATAGGGAGTGTCATGTCTGGGTGTCCATATAGGGGGTGCCATGTCCAAGTGGTCCATATAGGGGGTGACATCTCCGGGGGGGGGTCCATATAGGAGGTGACATGTCTGGGGGTCCATATAGGGGGTGACATGTCCGGGGGTCCATATAGGGGGTGTCATGTCTGGGTGTCCATATAGGGGGTGCCATGACCGAGTGGTCCATATAGGGGGTGACATCTCCGGGGGGGGGGGTCCCATATAGGAGGTGACATGTCTGGGGTCCATATAGGGGGTGCCATGTCCGGGGGTCCATATAGGGGGTGACATGTCCGGGGGTCCATATTCGTTACAATGTATCAGTGTGCCCTCTTGTCCTGGTGGTTCGTTACAATGTATCAGTGTGTTCTCTTGTCCTGGTGGTTCGTTACAATGTATCAGTGTGTTCTCTTGTCCTGGTGGTTCGTTACAATGTATCAGTGTGTTCTCTTGTCCTGGTGGTTCGTCACAATGTATCAGTGTGTTCTCTTGTCCTGGTGGTTCGTTACAATGTATCAGTGTGTCCTCTTGTCCTGGTGGTTCGTTACAATGTATCAGTGTGTTCTCTTGTCCTGGTGGTTCATCACAATTTATCAGTCTGTCCTCTTGTCCTGGTGGTTCGTCACAATGTATCAGTGTGTTCTCTTGTTCTGGTGGTTCGTTACAATGTATCAGTGTGTCCTCTTGTCCTGGTGGTTCGTTACAATGTATCAGTGTGTTCTCTTGTCCTGGTGGTTCGTTACAATGTATCAGTCTGTCCTCTTTTCCCGGTGGTTCGTTACAATGTATCAGTCTGTCCTCTTTTCCCGGTGGTTCGTTACAATGTATCAGTCTGGACAATGGTGGAGCATTGTCCGCTGTAATCAGGACTCCGACAGCCGAGCCCCATGGCCGCCTGTGTTCCCCCGGTCGTTGTGTAATCGGGGTATTAAAAGCTTCACCGGTTGGCGGTCGTTTAGTGCCGCCGGTCGGTCCGTGTAAATGGACCCGTTGTTACAGAATACGGATACATTTTCCACCTGCACGGACGGAAGAGACATCAGACAATGGAAATGTTCTTCTTCACAGCTGTAAATCTGAATAGACCCAGAACCTCTCACTGCTGAGGGATCGTGACATTTGCATCTAGTCCGGGCGATCTCCAGACTTATACAATGTATCTGTGCAGGTGAAAGAAGCGTCAGGATAGGAGAAACCTTTGTACGGCTGACGTGTGACGGATTCTGGATTGTAATAACCTCAGATAAACCATAGTGTTCCCATTCACCGACAGAAAGCAGAAATCTTATAAAATGGTGCCGTTTTGGGTTCGGCCTTTCAATACGAGATGAGTCTCATGGTTTAGATCGGGGATCATATAACGTACAGGGCTGTTATAGCAGATCCGCTGTTAGTGCACAGCGTCAGGAGGCTGCACATAAAGGACAAGCCACGTCGCCGCAGATATTGGGGGATGAATGGGCCGAGCAGCCGGCGATCCCTCCACTCATGGATCCTGTGTTTTTGTCCTGTTTCCTTCAGGTCCTCTTTGAAGACGCCTTCGGGGAGCCCGAGGGGTCTCACAGTATCCCCGGGGTCTGGGGAATGTCCTACAAGACCTTTGGTGGGGTGAAGAGCTGCTGCTACATGGTGCTGTCGGTGCTGTGCGGCTGCCCGCTGGCCTTCTGCTGGGCGCTGGAGTTCGCCTGCGTCCAGTGCTGCCACATCTGGTGCGTCGGCCCCTGTGTGAAGATCTGGAACATGAACTTCTCCTGCCTGAAGCTGTTCTGGAGCAGCTGCGTCCACTGCTTGTGCGACCCCTGCTACGAGGCCTGCGGCCTGTGCTTCAGCCTCATCCGGGTGCAGAATAAGAACGGGTAGCCCCAGTGCCCACCGGACAACTGCCACCTGCCATCAGACCAATGAGCCGGCTCGCCCACCATCCCCCGGTCCCCCGCGAGGTCCGAGCTGCAGCTCCGGTAAATGTCCTGGGCGCCAATAAAGAGGATTTCACATCAGACTCGTGTAATCTAATGTATCGCAAGCCCCCAGAAATGCCCGGTGCCCCCATCACCGTGACCGCTCAGCGATGCACAGAACTTCACCTGTCAGGGCTGCGGCTTGTGCTCCAGAGATGCTGCTCATTGTGACGAGCCCCCATATTGGAGCAGAGATTCCTGAGCCCCCCACACACATTAGATGGTTGTCAGATAAATTAGGCAGTTGTCACCGAGCGTCGATCAGCGGATTATCTCCAGGAGAACAAGGTGATCGACGGCCCGAAATCAGATGTGGGCGATCGTCATCTCACCCGACCATCACTCGGCGGTGCCCCCATATACAGTACACCGTCTGCCAAACCCGTCAATATCAGCGGGGGCATCCGACATTAGTCTACTGTGTATGGGGGCTTAATCCAGAAGAAAGATAGGACATAATGTAAAGTTATAATAGTGCCCCCCCCCCAGGAGGCTATGGGAAGCTCATAATGCACAGGGCACCTCAGCTGCTGCAGAACCTCATAATACAGACACCTCAGCTGCTGCAGAACCTCATAATACAGACACCTCAACTGCTGCAGAACCTCATAATAGATACACCTCAGCTGCTGCAGAACCTCATAATACAGACACCTCAGCTGCTGCAGAACCTCATAATACAGACACCTCAGCTGCTGCAGAACCTCATAATACAGATACTTCAGCTGCTGCTGAACCTCATAATACAGACACCTCAGCTGCTGCAGAACCTCATAATACAGACACCTCAGCTGCTGCAGAACCTCATAATACAGATACCTCAGCTGCTGCAGAACCTCATAATACAGACACCTCAGCTGCTGCAGAACCTCATAATACAGACACCTCAGCTGCTGCAGAACCTCATAATACAGACACCTCAGCTGCTGCAGAACCTCATAATACACAGGGTGTAAAGATCTGAGGGTGTGGCTTGTAATAATCACCTCGGCAGGTTAACGATGCAACAATATTTTATTCCTCACCTCCATGATTTTACAACAACTCCGGGTAGATGGTCACAATACAACGTCCCCAGTCCACAAGATCCCCTCCCCGGGGCGGTAGTACCACTGACCCCGTATCGGGTGGATACGGTCTCCCCGCTTTTGGTTGGCCCACAGATTTCGTATCTCCAGCCGGTATAGTCTGTATTCACAATCCACGCTCCGCCAGACGATGGACATCACAATTGATGGCTCCCCCCCCTGAACAATTGATGGCTCCCCCCCCTGAACAATTGATGGCTCCCCCCCCTGAACAATTGATGGCTCCCCCCCTGAACAATTGATGGCTCCCCCCCTGCACAATTGATGGCTCCTCCCTCCGCACAATTGATGGCTCCCCCCCTGAACAATTGATGGCTCCCCCCTGAACAATTGATGGCTCCCCCCCTGCACAATTGATGGCTCCTCCCTCCGCACAATTGATGGCTCCCCCCCTGCACAATTGATGGCTCCTCCCTCCGCACAATTGATGGCTCCTCCCCTGCACAATTGATGGCCCCCCCCTCTGCACAATTGATGGCTCCTCCCTCTGCAGAATTGATGGCCCCCCCCTGCACAATTGATGGCTCCTCCCTCTGCAGAATTGATGGCTCCCCCCCCTGCACAATTGATGGCTCCTCCCTCTGCAGAATTGATGGCCCCCCCCTGCACAATTGATGGCTCCCCCCTCTGCACAATTGATGGCTCCCCCCCCTGCACAATTGATGGCTCCTCCCTCCGCACAATTGATGGCTCCCCCCCCTGCACAATTGATGGCCCCCCCCTCTGCACAATTGATGGCTCCCCCCCCTGCACAATTGATGGCTCCCCCCTCTGCACAATTGATGGCTCCCCCCTCTGCACAATTGATGGCCCCCCCCTCTGCACAATTGATGGCTCCCCCCCCTCTGCACAATTGATGGCTCCCCCCCTCTGCACAATTGATGGCCCCCCCCTCTGCACAATTGATGGCTCCCCCCCTGCACAATTGATGGCTCCCCCCCCTGCACAATTGATGGCCCCCCCCTGCACAATTGATGGCTCCCCCCCCTGCACAATTGATGCCCCCCCCCTGCACAATTGATGGCTCCCCCCTGCACAATTGATGGCTCCCCCCCTGCACAATTGATGGCTCCTCCCTCTGCACAATTGATGGCACCCCCCCTGCACAATTGATGGATCCCCCCTCTGCACAATTGATGGCCCCCCTTGCACAATTGATGGCTCCCCCCCCTGCACAATTGATGGCTCCCCCCTCTGCACAATTGATGGCTCCCCCCTGCACAATTGATGGCTCCCCCCTGCACAATTGATGGCTCCCCCCTCTGCACAATTGATGGCTCCCCCCTCTGCACAATTGATGGCTCCCCCCCTCTGCACAATTGATGGCTCCCCCCCTCTGCACAATTGATGGCTCCCCCCCCTCTGCACAATTGATGGCTCCACCCTGCACAATTGATGGCTCCCCCCCTGCACAATTGATGCCCCCCCTGCACAATTGATGGCTCCCCCCCTGCACAATTGATGGCTCCTTCCTCTGCACAAATGATGCCCCCCCTGCACAATTGATGCCCCCCCTGCACAATTGATGCTCCTCCCTCTGCACAATTGATGGCTCCCCACCTGCACAATTGATGGCTCCTCCCTCTGCACAATTGATGGCTCCCCCCCTGCACAATTGATGGCTCCTCCCCTGCACAATTGATAGCTCCCCCCTGCACAATTGATGGCTCCTCCCTCTGCACAATTGATGGCTCCCCCCTGCACAATTGATGGCTCCCCCCCTGCACAATTGATGGCTCCCCCCCTGCACAATTGATGGCTCCCCCCTCTGCACAATTGATGGCTCCACCCCCTCTGCACAATTGATGGCTCCCCCCTCTGCACAATTGATGGCCCCCCCTGCACAATTGATGCCCCCTTGCACAATTGATGGCTCCCCCCCCTGCACAATTGATGGCTCCCCCCCCTGCACAATTGATGGCTCCTCCCTCTGCACAATTGATGGCTCCCCCCCTGCACAATTGATGGCCCCCCCTGCACAATTGATGCCCCCCCTGCACAATTGATGGCTCCCCCCCCTGCACAATTGATGGCTCCTCCCTCTGCACAATTGATGGCTCCTCCCCTGCACAATTGATGGCTCCCCCCCCTGCACAATTGATGGCTCCCCCCCTGCACAATTGATGGCCCCCCCTGCACAATTGATGCCCCCCCTGCACAATTGATGGCTCCCCCCCTGCACAATTGATGGCTCCCCCCCCTCTGCACAATTGATGGCTCCCCCCTCTGCACAATTGATGGCCCCCCCTGCACAATTGATGCCCCCCCTGCACAATTGATGGCTCCCCCCCCTGCACAATTGATGGCTCCCCCCCTGCACAATTGATGGCTCCTCCCTCTGCACAATTGATGGCTCCCCCCCCTGCACAATTGATGGCTCCCCCCCTGCACAATTGATGGCTCCCCCCCCTGCACAATTGATGGCTCCTCCCTCTGCACAATTGATGGCTCCCCCCCTGCACAATTGATGGCCCCCCCTGCACAATTGATGGCTCCTCCCCTGCACAATTGATGGCTCCCCCCTGCACAATTGATGGCTCCTCCCCTGCACAATTGATGGCTCCTCCCCTGCACAATTGATGGCTCCTCCCTCTGCACAATTGATGGCTCCCCCCTGCACAATTGATGGCTCCCCCCTCTGCACAATTGATGGCCCCCCCCCCTGCACAATTGATGGCTCCCCCCCCTGCACAATTGATGGCTCCCCCCCCTGCACAATTGATGGCTCCCCCCTGCACAATTGATGGCTCCTCCCCTGCACAATTGATGGCTCCCCCCTCTGCACAATTGATGGCTCCTCCCTCTGAACAATTGATGGCTCCCCCCCCTGCACAATTGATGGCTCCCCCTCTGCACAATTGATGGCTCCTCCCTCTGAACAATTGATGGCTCCTCCCTCTGCACAATTGATGGCTCCCCCCTGCACAATTGATGGCTCCCCCCTCTGCACAATTGATGGCTCCCCCCTGCACAATTGATGGCTCCCCCCCTCTGCACAATTGATGGCTCCCCCCCTGCACAATTGATGGCTCCCCCCCTGCACAATTGATGGCTCCCCCCTGTACAATTGATGGCCCCCCCCTCTGCACAATTGATGGCTCCCCCCCCTACACAATTGATGGCCCCCCCTGCACAATTGATGGCCCCCCCTGCACAATTGATGGCTCCCCCCCTGCACAATTGATAGCTCCCCCCCCTGCACAATTGATGCCCCCCCTGCACAATTGATGGCTCCCCCCCCTGCACAATTGATGGCTCCCCCCCTGCACAATTGATAGCTCCCCCCCTGCACAATTGATGGCCCCCCCTGCACAATTGATGGCTCCCCCCCCTGCACAATTGATAGCTCCCCCCCCTGCACAATTGATGCCCCCCCTGCACAATTGATGGCCCCCCCCTGCACAATTGATGGCTCCCCCCCTGCACAATTGATGGCTCCCCCCCTGCACAATTGATGGCCCCCCTGCACAATTGATGGCCCCCCCCTGCACAATTGATGGCTCCCCCCCCTGCACAATTGATGGCTCCCCCCTGCACAATTGATGGACCCCCCCCTGCACAATTGATGGCTCCCCCCTGCACAATTGATGGCTCCCCCCTCTGCACAATTGATGGCTCCTCCCCCTGCACAATTGATGGCTCCCCCCCTGCACAATTGATGGCTCCTCCCCCTGCACAATTGATGGCTCCCCCCCTGCACAATTGATGGCTCCTCCCCTGCACAATTGATGGCTCCCCCCTCTGCACAATTGATGGCTCCTCCCCCTGCACAATTGATGGCTCCCCCCCTGCACAATTGATGGCTCCCCCCTCTGCACAATTGATGGCTCCCCCCTGCACAATTGATGGCTCCCCCCTCTGCACAATTGATGGCTCCTCCCCCTGCACAATTGATGGCTCCCCCCTCTGCACAATTGATGGCCCCCCCCTGCACAATTGATGGCTCCCCCCTGCACAATTGATGGCTCCCCCCCCTGCACAATTGATGCCCCCCCCTGCACAATTGATGGCTCCCCCCTGCACAATTGATGGCTCCTCCCTCTGCACAATTGATGGCTCCTCCCCCCCTGCACAATTGATGGCTCCTCCCTCTGCAAAATTGATGGCTCCCCCCCTCTGCACAATTGATGGCCCCCCCCTGCACAATTGATGGCTCCCCCCTGCACAATTGATGGCTCCCCCCTGCACAATTGATGGCTCCCCCCCTGCACAATTGATGCCCCCCCCCTGCACAATTGATGGCTCCCCCCTGCACAATTGATGGCTCCCCCCCTGCACAATTGATGGCTCCTCCCTCTGCACAATTGATGGCTCCCCCCCTGCACAATTGATGGCTCCCCCCCCTGCACAATTGATGGCTCCTCCCTCTGCACAATTGATGGCTCCTCCCTCTGCAAAATTGATGGCTCCCCCCCTCTGCACAATTGATGGCCCCCCCCTGCACAATTGATGGCTCCCCGTTGCACAATTGATGGCTCCCCCCTGCACAATTGATGGCTCCCCCCCCTGCACAATTGATGGCTCCTCCCTCTGCACAATTGATGGCTCCCCCCTCTGCACAATTGATGGCTCCCCCCTCTGCACAATTGATGGCTCCCACCCTCTGCACAATTGATGGCTCCCCCCCTCTGCACAATTGATGGCTCCCCCCTGCACAATTGATGGCTCCCCCCACTGCACAATTGATGGCTCCCCCCCTGCACAATTGATGGCTCCTCCCTCTGCACAATTGATGGCTCCTCCCTCTGCACAATTGATGGCTCCCCCCGGCACAATTGATGGCTCCCCCCCCTGCACAATTGATGGCTCCTCCCTCTGCACAATTGATGGCTCCCCCCCCTGCACAATTGATGGCTCCTCCCTCTGCACAATTGATGGCTCCCCCCCCTGCACAATTGATGGCTCCCCCCCTGCACAATTGATGGCTCCCCCCCTGCACAATTGATGGCCCCCCCCTGCACAATTGATGGCTCCCCCCCCTGCACAATTGATGGCTCCCCCCTGCACAATTGATGGACCCCCCCCTGCACAATTGATGGCTCCCCCCTGCACAATTGATGGCTCCCCCCTCTGCACAATTGATGGCTCCTCCCCCTGCACAATTGATGGCTCCCCCCCTGCACAATTGATGGCTCCTCCCCCTGCACAATTGATGGCTCCCCCCCTGCACAATTGATGGCTCCTCCCCCTGCACAATTGATGGCTCCCCCCTCTGCACAATTGATGGCTCCTCCCCCTGCACAATTGATGGCTCCCCCCCTGCACAATTGATGGCTCCCCCCTCTGCACAATTGATGGCTCCCCCCTGCACAATTGATGGCTCCCCCCTGCACAATTGATGGCTCCCCCCTCTGCACAATTGATGGCTCCTCCCCCTGCACAATTGATGGCTCCCCCCTCTGCACAATTGATGGCCCCCCCCTGAACAATTGATGGCTCCCCCCTGCACAATTGATGGCTCCCCCCCCTGCACAATTGATGCCCCCCCCCTGCACAATTGATGGCTCCCCCCTGCACAATTGATGGCTCCTCCCTCTGCACAATTGATGGCTCCCCCCCCCTGCACAATTGATGGCTCCTCCCTCTGCAAAATTGATGGCTCCCCCCCTCTGCACAATTGATGGCCCCCCCTGCACAATTGATGGCTCCCCCCTGCACAATTGATGGCTCCCCCCTGCACAATTGATGGCTCCCCCCCCTGCACAATTGATGGCTCCTCCCTCTGCACAATTGATGGCTTCTCCCTCTGCACAATTGATGGCTCCCCCCCCTGCACAATTGATGGCTCCTCCCTCTGCACAATTGATGGCTCCTCCCTCTGCAAAATTGATGGCTCCCCCCCTCTGCACAATTGATGGCCCCCCTTGCACAATTGATGGCTCCCCCCTGCACAATTGATGGCTCCCCCCTGCACAATTGATGGCTCCCCCCCCTGCACAATTGATGGCTCCTCCCTCTGCACAATTGATGGCTCCCCCCTCTGCACAATTGATGGCTCCCCCCTCTGCACAATTGATGGCTCCCACCCTCTGCACAATTGATGGCTCCCCCCCTCTGCACAATTGATGGCTCCCCCCTGCACAATTGATGGCTCCCCCCCCTGCACAATTGATGGCTCCCCCCCTGCACAATTGATGGCTCCTCCCTCTGCACAATTGATGGCTCCTCCCTCTGCACAATTGATGGCTCCCCCCGGCACAATTGATGGCTCCCCCCCCTGCACAATTGATGGCTCCTCCCTCTGCACAATTGATGGCTCCCCCCCCTGCACAATTGATGGCTCCTCCCTCTGCACAATTGATGGCTCCCCCCCCTGCACAATTGATGGCTCCCCCCCCCTGCACAATTGATGGCTCCCCCCCCTGCACAATTGATGGCTCCCCCCTGAACAATTGATGGCTCCCCCCCTGCACAATTGATGGCTCCCCCCCCTGCCCAATTGATGGCTCCTCCCTCTGCACAATTGATGGCTCCCCCCCCTGCACAATTGATGGCTCCTCCCTCTGCACAATTGATGGCTCCCCCCTCTGCACAATTGATGGCTCCTCCCCTGCACAATTGATGGCTCCCCCCCCTCTGCACAATTGATGGCTCCCCCCCTCTGCACAATTGATGGCCCCCCCCTGCACAATTGATGGCTCCCCCCTGCACAATTGATGGCTCCCCCCCTGCACAATTGATGGCTCCCCCCCCTGCACAATTGATGGCTCCTCCCTCCGCACAATTGATGGCTCCCCCCCTGCACAATTGATGGCTCCTCCCTCTGCAGAATTGATGGCTCCCCCCCTGCACAATTGATGGCTCCCCCCTCTGCACAATTGATGGCTCCCCCCCTCTGCACAATTGATGGCTCCCCCCCTCTGCACAATTGATGGCTCCCCCCCTCTGCACAATTGATGGCTCCCCCCCTCTGCACAATTGATGGCCCCCCCTGCACAATTGATGGCCCCCCCTGCACAATTGATGGCTCCCACCCTGCACAATTGATGGCTCCCCCCCCTGCACAATTGATGGCTCCCCCCCCCGCACAATTGATGGCTCCTCCCTCTGCACAATTGATGGCTCCCCCCCTGCACAATTGATGGCTCCTCCCTCTGCACAATTGATGGCTCCCCCCCCTGCACAATTGATGGCTCCCCCCCTGCACAATTGATGGCTCCCCCCCCCCTGCACAATTGATGGCTCCCCCCTCTGCACAATTGATGGCTCCCCCCCTCTGCACAATTGATGGCTCCCCCCTCTGCACAATTGATGGCTCCCCCCTCTGCACAATTGATGGCTCCCCCCTGCACAATTGATGGCTCCCCCCCCTGCACAATTGATGGCTCCCCCCCCTGCACAATTGATGGCTCCCCCCTCTGCACAATTGATGCCCCCCCTGCACAATTGATGGCTCCCCCCCCTGCACAATTGATGGCTCCCCGCTGCACAATTGATGGCTCCTCCCCTGCACAATTGATGGCTCCCCCCTCTGCACAATTGATGGCTCCTCCCTCTGAACAATTGATGGCTCCTCCCTCTGCACAATTGATGGCTCCCCCCTGCACAATTGATGGCTCCCCCCTCTGCACAATTGATGGCTCCCCCCTGCACAATTGATGGCTCCCCCCCTCTGCACAATTGATGGCTCCCCCACTGCACAATTGATGGTTCCCCCCCTGCACAATTGATGGCTCCCCACCCTGCACAATTGATGGCTCCCCCCTGTACAATTGATGGCTCCCCCCTGCACAATTGATGGCCCCCCCCTGCACAATTGATGGCTCCCCCCTGCACAATTGATGGCTCCCCCCCCTCTGCACAATTGATGGCTCCCCCCCCTCTGCACAATTGATGGCCCCCCCCTGCACAATTGATGGCTCACCCCCTGCACAATTGATGGCTCCCCCCCCCTGCACAATTGATGGCCCCCCTGCACAATTGATGGCCCACCCTGCACAATTGATGGCTCCCCCCCCTGCACAATTGATGGCTCCCCCCTGCACAATTGATGGACCCCCCCTGCACAATTGATTGCTCCCCCCTGCACAATTGATGGCTCTCCCCTCTGCACAATTGATGGCTCCTCCCCCTGCACAATTGATGGCTCCCCCCCTGCACAATTGATGGCTCCCCCCTGCACAATTGATGGACCCCCCCTGCACAATTGATTGCTCCCCCCTGCACAATTGATGGCTCTCCCCTCTGCACAATTGATGGCTCCTCCCCCTGCACAATTGATGGCTCCCCACCTGCACAATTGATGGCTCCTCCCTGCACAATTGATGGCTCCCCCCTCTGCACAATTGATGGCTCCTCCCCCTGCACAATTGATGGCTCCCTCCTCTGCACAATTGATGGCCCCCCCCTGCACAATTGATGGCTCCCCCCTGCACAATTGATGGCTCCCCCCCTGCACAATTGATGCCCCCCCCTGCACAATTGATGGCTCCCCCCTCTGCACAATTGATGGCTCCTCCCCCTGCACAATTGATGGCTCCCCCCTCTGCACAATTGATGGCCCCCCCCTGCACAATTGATGGCTCCCCCCTGCACAATTGATGGCTCCCCCCCTGCACAATTGATGCCCCCCCCTGCACAATTGATGGCTCCCCCCTGCACAATTGATGGCTCCTCCCTCTGCACAATTGATGGCTCCCCCCCTCTGCACAATTGATGGCCCTCCCCTGCACAATTGATGGCTCCTCCCTCTGCACAATTGATGGCTCCCCCCCTCTGCACAATTGATGGCTCCCCCCTGCACAATTGATGGCTACTCCCTCTGCACAATTGATGGCTCCCCCCCCCCTGCACAATTGATGGCCCCCCCCTGCACAATTGATGGCTCCCCCCTGCACAATTGATGGCTCCCCTCCTGCACAATTGATGCCCCCCCTGCACAATTGATGGCTCCCCCCTGCACAATTGATGGCTCCTCCCTCTGCACAATTGATGGCTCCCCCCCTCTGCACAATTGATGGCTCCCCCCTGCACAATTGATGGCTCCCCCCTGCACAATTGATGGCTCCCCCCTGCACAATTGATGGCTCCCCCCCCCCTGCACAATTGATGGCTCCTCCCTCTGCACAATTGATGGCTCCCCCCCTGCAAAATTGATGGCTCCTCCCTCTGCACAATTGATGGCTCCCCCCCCCTGCACAATTGATGGCTTCCCCCCCCCTGCACAATTGATGGCTCCCCCCTCTGCACAATTGATGGCACCCCCCTCTGCACAATTGATGGCTCCCACCCTCTGCACAATTGATGGCTCCCCCCCTCTGCACAATTGATGGCTCCCCCCTGCACAATTGATGGCTCCCCCCCCTGCACAATTGATGGCTCCTCCCTCTGCACAATTGATGGTTCCTCCCTCTGCACAATTGATGGCTCCCCCCTGCACAATTGATGGCTCCCCCCCTGCACAATTGATGGCTCCCCCCTGCACAATTGATGGCTCCCCCCCCTGCACAATTGATGGCTCCTCCCTCTGCACAATTGATGGCTCCCCCCTCTGCACAATTGATGGCTCCCCCCTGCACAATTGATGGCTCCCCCCCTGCACAACTGATGGCTCCCCCCCCTGTACAATTGATGGCTCCTCCCTCTGCACAATTGATGGCTCCTCCCTCTGCACAATTGATGGCTCCCCCCCTCTGCACAATTGATGGCTCCCCCCCTCTGCACAATTGATGGCTCCCCCCCCTTCACAACTGATGGCTCCCGCCCCCCTGCACAATTGATGGCTCCCCCCTCTGCACAATTGATGGCCCCCCCCCCTGCACAATTGATGGCTCCCCCCTGCACAATTGATGGCTCCCCCCTGCACAATTGATGGCTCCCACCTGAACAATTGATGGCTCCCCCCTGCACAATTGATGGCTCCCCCCCCCTGCCCAATTGATGGCTCCTCCCTCTGCACAATTGATGGCTCCCCCCCTGCACAATTGATGGCTCCTCCCTCTGCACAATTGATGGCTCCCCCCTCTGCACAATTGATGGCTCCTCCCCTGCACAATTGATGGCTCCCCCCCCTCTGCACAATTGATGGCTCCCACCCTCTGCACAATTGATGGCCCCCCCCTGCACAATTGATGGCTCCCCCCTGCACAATTGATGGCTCCCCCCCTGCACAATTGATGGCTCCCCCCCCTGCACAATTGATGGCTCCTCCCTCCGCACAATTGATGGCTCCCCCCCCTGCACAATTGATGGCTCCTCCCTCTGCAGAATTGATGGCTCCCCCCCCCCTGCACAATTGATGGCTCCCCCCTCTGCACAATTGATGGCTCCCCCCCTCTGCACAATTGATGGCTCCCCCCTCTGCACAATTGATGGCCCCCCCCTGCACAATTGATGGCTCCCCCCTGCAGAATTGATGGCTCCCCCCCTGCACAATTGATGCCCCCCCTGCACAATTGATGGCTCCCCCCTGCACAATTGATGGCTCCTCCCTCTGCACAATTGATGGCTCCCCCCCTCTGCACAATTGATGGCCCTCCCCTGCACAATTGATGGCTCCCCCCTGCACAATTGATGGCTCCCCCCTGCACAATTGATGGCTCCCCCCTGCACAATTGATGGCTCCCCCCCCCCCTGCACAATTGATGGCTCCTCCCTCTGCACAATTGATGGCTCCCCCCCTGCACAATTGATGGCTCCTCCCTCTGCACAATTGATGGCCCCCCACCCTGCACAATTGATGGCTTCCCCCCCCCTGCACAATTGATGGCTCCCCCCTCTGCACAATTGATGGCACCCCCCTCTGCACAATTGATGGCTCCCACCCTCTGCACAATTGATGGCTCCCCCCCTCTGCACAATTGATGGCTCCCCCCTGCACAATTGATGGCTCCCCCCCCTGCACAATTGATGGCTCCTCCCTCTGCACAATTGATGGCTCCTCCCTCTGCACAATTGATGGCTCCCCCCTGCACAATTGATGGCTCCCCCCCTGCACAATTGATGGCTCCCCCCCTGCACAATTGATGGCTCCCCCCCTGCACAATTGATGGCTCCTCCCTCTGCACAATTGATGGCTCCCCCCTCTGCACAATTGATGGCTCCCCCCTGCACAATTGATGGCTCCCCCCCTGCACAATTGATGGCTCCCCCCCCCCTGTACAATTGATGGCTCCTCCCTCTGCACAATTGATGGCTCCTCCCTCTGCACAATTGATGGCTCCCCCCCCTCTGCACAATTGATGGCTCCCCCCCTCTGCACAATTGATGGCTCCCCCCCTGCACAATTGATGGCTCCCCCCTCTGCACAATTGATGGCTCCCCCCTGCACAATTGATGGCTCCCCCCCTGCACAATTGATGGCTCCCCCCCCCTGTACAATTGATGGCTCCTCCCTCTGCACAATTGATGGCTCCTCCCTCTGCACAATTGATGGCTCCCCCCCTCTGCACAATTGATGGCTCCCCCCCTCTGCACAATTGATGGCTCCCGCCCCCCTGCACAATTGATGGCTCCCCCCTCTGCACAATTGATGGCTCCCCCCTGCACAATTGATGCCCCCCCCTGCACAATTGATGGCTCCCCCCTGCACAATTGATGGCTCCCCCCTGCACAATTGATGGCTCCCCCCTGAACAATTGATGGCTCCCCCCCCCCGCACAATTGATGGCTCCCCCCCTGCCCAATTGATGGCTCCTCCCTCTGCACAATTGATGGCTCCCCCCCTGCACAATTGATGGCTCCTCCCTCTGCACAATTGATGGCTCCCCCCTCTGCACAATTGATGGCTCCTCCCCTGCACAATTGATGGCTCCCCCCCCTCTGCACAATTGATGGCTCCCACCCTCTGCACAATTGATGGCCCCCCCCCCTGCACAATTGATGGCTCCCCCCTGCACAATTGATGGCTCCCCCCCTGCACAATTGATGGCTCCCCCCCCTGCACAATTGATGGCTCCTCCCTCCGCACAATTGATGGCTCCCCCCCCTGCACAATTGATGGCTCCTCCCTCTGCAGAATTGATGGCTCCCCCCCCCCTGCACAATTGATGGCTCCCCCCTCTGCACAATTGATGGCTCCCCCCCTCTGCACAATTGATGGCTCCTCCCCTCGGCACAATTGATGGCTCCCCCCTCTGCACAATTGATGGCTCCCCCCCTCTGCACAATTGATGGCTCCCCCCCCTCTGCACAATTGATGGCCCCCCCCTGCACAATTGATGGCCCCCCCTGCACAATTGATGGCTCCCCCCCCTGCACAATTGATGGCTCCCACCCTGCACAATTGATGGCCCCCCCCCCTGCACAATTGATGGCTCCTGCCTCTGCACAATTGATGGCTCCCCCCCCCTGCACAATTGATGGCTCCCCCCCCTGCACAATTGATGGCTCCTCCCTCTGCACAATTGATGGCTCCCCCCCCTGCACAATTGATGGCTCACCCCTCTGCACAATTGATGGCTCCCCTCTCTGCACAATTGATGGCTCCCCCCTCTGCACAATTGATGGCTCCCCCCCACTGCACAATTGATGGCTCCCCCCCCTCTGCACAATTGATGGCCCCCCCCTGCACAATTGATGGCCCCCCCCTGCACAATTGATGGCTCACCCCCCTGCACAATTGATGGCTCCTCCCTCTGCACAATTGATGGCTCCCCCCTCTGCACAATTGATGGCTCCCCCCCTCTGCACAATTGATGCCCCCCCTGCACAATTGATGGCTCCCCCCCCTGCACAATTGATGGCTCCCCCCTCTGCACAATTGATGGCTCCCCCCCTCTGCACAATTGATGGCTCCCCCCCTCTGCACAATTGATGGCTCCCCCCTCTGCACAATTGATGGCTCCTCCCTCTGCACAATTGATGGCCCCCCCCTGCACAATTGATGGCTCCCCCCCTGCACAATTGATGGCTCCCCCCCTGCACAATTGATGGCTCCCCCCCTGCACAATTGATGGCTCCTCCCTCTGCACAATTGATGGCTCCCCCCCCTGCACAATTGATGGCTCCTCCCTCTGCACAATTGATGGCTCCCCCCCTGCACAATTGATGCCCCCCCCTGCACAATTGATGGCTCCCCCCCTGCACAATTGATGGCTCCTCCCTCTGCACAATTGATGCCCCCCCCTCTGCACAATTGATGGCTCCCCCCTGCGCAATTGATGGCTCCCCCCCTGCACAATTGATGGCTCCTCCCTCTGCACAATTGATGCCCCCCCTGCACAATTGATGGCTCCCCCCCTGCACAATTGATGCCCCCCCCTCTGCACAATTGATGGCTCCCCCCTGCACAATTGATGGCTCCCCCCCTGCACAATTGATGGCTCCTCCCTCTGCACAATTGATGCCCCCCCTGCACAATTGATGGCTCCTCCCTCTGCACAATTGATGCCCCCCCTGCACAATTGATGGCTCCCCCCTCTGCACAATTGATGGCTCCCCCCCTGCACAATTGATGCCCCCCCCTGCACAACTGATGCCCCCCCCTGCACAATTGATGGCTCCCCCCCTGCACAATTGATGGCTCCTCCCTCTGCACAATTGATGACCCCCTGCACAATTGATGCTCCCCCCCTGCACAATTGATGCCCCGCCCCTGCACAACTGATGGCTCCCCCCTGCACAATTGATGGCTCCTCCCTCTGCACAATTGATGGCTCCCCCCTTGCACAATTGATGGCTCCTCCCCCGCACAACTGATGGCTCCCCCCTGCACAATTGATGGCTCCTCCCTCTGCACAATTGATGGCTCCCCCCTGCACAATTGATGGCTCCCCCGTGCACAATTGATGGCTCCCCCCTCTGCACAATTGATGGCTCCCCCCCCCTCTGCACAATTGATGGCTCCCCCCTCTGCACAATTGATGGCTCCCCCCTCTGCACAATTGATGGCCCCCCCTGCACAATTGATGCCCCCCCTGCACAATTGATGGCTCCCCCCCCTGCACAATTGATGGCTCCCCCCCCTGCACAGTTGATGGCTCCTCCCTCTGCACAATTGATGGCTCCCCCCTGCACAATTGATGGCTCCCCCCCCCTGCACAATTGATGGCTCCCCCCCCTGCAGAATTGATGGCCCCCCCCTGCACAATTGATGGCTCCTCCCCTGCACAATTGATGGCTCCTGCCCTGCACAATTGATGGCTCCCTTCCTCTGCACAATTGATGGCTCCCCCCCCCTGCACAATTGATGGCTCCTCCCCTGCACAATTGATGGCTCCCCCCTGCACAATTGATGGCTCCTCCCCTGCACAATTGATGGCTCCTGCCCTGCACAATTGATGGCTCCCTTCCTCTGCACAATTGATGGCTCCTCCCTCTGCACAATTGATGGCTCCCCCCTGCACAATTGATGGCTCCCCCCTCTGCACAATTGATGGCCCCCCCCTGCACAATTGATGGCTCCCCCCCCTGCACAATTGATGGCTCCCCCCCTGCACAATTGATGGCTCCCCCCTCTGCACAATTGATGGCTCCTCCCTCTGCACAATTGATGGCTCCTCCCTCTGCACAATTGATGGCTCCTCCCTCTGCACAATTGATGGCCCCCCCCTGCACAATTGATGGCTCCCCCCCCTGCACAATTGATGGCTCCTCCCCTGCACAATTGATGGCTCCCCCCTCTGCACAATTGATGGCTCCTCCCTCTGCACAATTGATGGCTCCTCCCTCTGCACAATTGATGGCTCCTCCCTCTGCACAATTGATGGCTCCCCCCTGCACAATTGATGGCTCCCCCCTCTGCACAATTGATGGCTCCCCCCTGCACAATTGATGGCTCCCCCCCTCTGCACAATTGATGGCTCCACCCCTGCACAATTGATGGCTCCCTCCCCTGCACAATTGATGGCTCCCCCCTGTACAATTGATGACTCACCCCCTGCACAATTGATGGCTCCCCCTTGCACAATTGATGGCTCCCCCCTGCACAATTGATGGCTCCCCCCCCTGCACAATTGATGGCCCCCCCCTGCACAATTGATGCCCCCCTGCACAATTGATGGCTCCTCCCTCTGCACAATTGATGCCCCCCCTGCACAATTGATGGCTCCCCCCTCTGCACAACTGATGGCTCCCCCCCTGCACAATTGATGCCCCCCCCTGCACAACTGATGCCCCCCCCTGCACAATTGATGGCTCCCCCCCTGCACAATTGATGGCTCCTCCCTCTGCACAATTGATGACCCCCTGCACAATTGATGCTCCCCCCCTGCACAATTGATGCCCCGCCCCTGCACAACTGATGGCTCCCCCCAGCACAATTGATGCCTCCTCCCTCTGCACAATTGATGGCTCCCCCCCTGCACAATTGATGGCTCCTCCCCCGCACAACTGATGGCTCCCCCCTGCACAATTGATGGCTCCTCCCTCTGCACAATTGATGGCTCCCCCCTGCACAATTGATGGCTCCCCCCTGCACAATTGATGGCTCCCCCCTCTGCACAATTGATGGCTCCCCCCCCTCTGCACAATTGATGGCTCCCCCCTCTGCACAATTGATGGCTCCCCCCTCTGCACAATTGATGGCCCCCCCTGCACAATTGATGCCCCCCCTGCACAATTGATGGCTCCCCCCCCTGCACAATTGATGGCTCCCCCCCCTGCACAGTTGATGGCTCCTCCCTCTGCACAATTGATGGCTCCCCCCTGCACAATTGATGGCTCCCCCCCCCTGCACAATTGATGGCTCCCCCCCCTGCAGAATTGATGGCCCCCCCTGCACAATTGATGGCTCCTCCCCTGCACAATTGATGGCTCCCCCCTGCACAATTGATGGCTCCTCCCCTGCACAATTGATGGCTCCTGCCCTGCACAATTGATGGCTCCCTTCCTCTGCACAATTGATGGCTCCTCCCTCTGCACAATTGATGGCTCCCCCCTGCACAATTGATGGCTCCCCCCTCTGCACAATTGATGGCCCCCCCCTGCACAATTGATGGCTCCCCCCCCTGCACAATTGATGGCTCCCACCTGCACAATTGATGGCTCCTCCCCTGCACAATTGATGGCTCCCCCCTCTGCACAATTGATGGCTCCTCCCTCTGCACAATTGATGGCTCCTCCCTCTGCACAATTGATGGCTCCCCCCTGCACAATTGATGGCTCCCCCCTCTGCACAATTGATGGCTCCCCCCTGCACAATTGATGGCTCCCCCCCTCTGCACAATTGATGGCTCCACCCCTGCACAATTGATGGCTCCCTCCCCTGCACAATTGATGGCTCCCCCCTGTACAATTGATGACTCCCCCCCTGCACAATTGATGGCTCCCCCCTGCACAATTGATGGCCCCCCTGCACAATTGATGGCTCCCCCCTGCACAATTGATGGCTCCCCCCCTGCACAATTGATGGCCCCCCCCTGCACAATTGATGCCCCCCCTGCACAATTGATGGCTCCTCCCCTGCACAATTGATGGCTCCTCCCCTGCACAATTGATGGCTCCTCCCCCTGCACAATTGATGGCTCCTCCCCCTGCACAATTGATGGCTTCCCCCCCTGCACAATTGATGGCTCCTCCCTGCACAATTGATGGCTCCCCCCTCTGCACAATTGATGGCTCCCCCCTGCACAATTGATGGCTCCCCCCTCTGCACAATTGATGGCTCCTCCCCCTGCACAATTGATGGCTCCCCCATCTGCACAATTGATGGCCCCCCTGCACAATTGATGGCTCCCCCCAGCACAATTGATGGCTCCCCCCTCTGCACAATTGATGGCTCCTCCCTCTGCACAATTGATGGCTCCCCCCCTGCACAATTGATGGCTCCTCCCCCTGCACAATTGATGCCCCCCCCCCCTCTGCTGCACAATTGATGGCTCCCCCCTGCACAATTGATGGTTCCCCCCTGCACAATTGATGGCTCCCCCCTCTGCACAATTGATGGCTCCCCCTCTGCACAATTGATGGCTCCCCCCTGCACAATTGATGCCCCCCCCTGCACAATTGATGGCTTCCCCCTCTGCACAATTGATGGCTCCCCCCTCTGCACAATTGATGGCTCCCCCCTCTGCACAATTGATGGCTCCCCCCCCTGCACAATTGATGGCTCCCCCCTCTGCACAACTGATGGCTCCCCCCCCTGCACAATTGATGGCTCCCCTCTGCACAATTGATGGCTCCCCCCCCTGCACAATTGATGGCTCCCCCCCCGCACAATTGATGGCTCCCCCCCCTGCACAATTGATGGCTTCCCCCCACGCACAATTGATGGCTCCCCCCCGCACAATTGATGGCTCCCCCCTGCACAATTGATGGCTCCCCCCTGCACAATTGATGCCCCCCCCTGCACAATTGATGGCTCCCCCCTGCACAATTTATGGCTCCCCCCTGCACAATTGATGCCCCCCCTGCACAATTGATGCCCCCCCTGCACAATTGATGCCCCCCCCTGCACAATTGATGGCTCCCGCCCCCCTGCACAATTGATGGCTCCCCCCCTGCACAATTGATGGCTCCCGCCCCCCTGCACAATTGATGACCCCCCCTGCACAATTGATGCCCCCCCTGCACAATTGATGCCCCCCCTGCACAATTGATGGCCCCCCCTCTGCACAATTGATGGCCCCCCTTGCACAATTGATGGCCCCCCTGCACAATTGATGGCTCCCCCCTCTGCACAATTGATGGCTCCCCCCTCTGCACAATTGATGGCTCCCCCCTCTGCACAATTGATGGCTCCCCCCCTGCACAATTGATGGCTCCCCCCCCTGCACAATTGATGGCCCCCCCCTCTGCACAATTGATGGCTCCTCCCCCTGCGCAATTGATGGCTCCCCCCTGCACAATTGATGCCCCCCCCTGCACAATTGATGGCTCCCCCCTGCACAATTGATGGCTCCCCCCCCTGCATAATTGATGGCTCCCCCCTGCACAATTGATGGCTCCCCCCTCTGCACAATTGATGGCTCCCCCCCTGCACAATTGATGGCTCCCCCCTGCACAATTGATGGCTCCCCCCTCTGCACAATTGATGGCTCCCCCCCTGCACAATTGATGGCTCCCCCCCCTGCACAATTGATGCCCCCCCCCTCTGCACAATTGATGGCTCCTCCCCCTGCGCAATTGATGGCTCCCCCTTGCACAATTGATGGCTACCCCCTCTGCACAATTGATGGCTCCCCCCCTGCACAATTGATGGCTCCCCCCCTGCACAATTGATGGCTCCCCCCTCTGCACAATTGATGGCTCCCCCCCTGCACAATTGATGGCTCCCCCCTCTGCACAATTGATGGCTCCCCCCCTGCACAATTGATGGCTCCCCCCCCCTGCACAATTGATGGCTCCCCCCTCTGCACAATTGATGGCTCCCCCCCTGCACAATTGATGGCTCCCCCCCCTGCACAATTGATGGCCCCCCCCTCTGCACAATTGATGGCTCCTCCCCCTGCGCAATTGATGGCTCCCCCCTGCACAATTGATGCCCCCCCCTGCACAATTGATGGCTCCCCCCCCTGCACAATTGATGGCTCCCCCCTGCACAATTGATGGCTCCCCCCTCTGCACAATTGATGGCTCCCCCCCTGCACAATTGATGGCTCCCCCCCTGCACAATTGATGGCTTCTCCCTCTGCACAATTGATGGCTCCCCCCTCTGCACAATTGATGGCTCCCCCCTGCACAATTGATGCCCCCCCCTGCACAATTGATGGCTCCCCCCCCTGCACAATTGATGGCTCCCCCCTGCACAATTGATGGCTCCCCCCTCTGCACAATTGATGGCTCCCCCCCTGCACAATTGATGGCTCCCCCCTGCACAACTGATGGCTTCTCCCTCTGCACAATTGATGGCTACCCCCTCTGAACAATTGATGGCCCCCCCCTCTGCACAACTGATGGCTCCTCGCTCTGCACAATTGATGGCCCCCCCCTGCACAATTGATGGCTCCCCCCCTGCACAATTGATGGCTCCCCCCCTGCACAATTGATGGCTCCTCCCCTGCACAATTGATGGCTCCCCCCTGCACAATTGATGGCTCCCCCCCGTGCACAATTGATGGCTCCCCCCTGCACAATTGATGGCTCCCCCCTGCACAATTGATGGCTCCCCCCTCTGCACAATTGATGGCCCCCCCCTGCACAATTGATGGCTCCCCCCCCTGCACAATTGATGGCTCCCCCCCTCTGCACAATTGATGGCTCCCCCCCTCTGCACAATTGATGGTCCCCCCCTGCACAATTGATGGCTCCCCCCTGCACAATTGATGGCTCCCCCCTGCACAATTGATGGCTCCCCCCCTGCACAATTGATGGCTCCCCCCTGCACAATTGATGGCTCCCCCCCTGCACAATTGATGGCTCCCCCCTGCACAATTGATGGCTCCCCCCCTCTGCACAATTGATGGCTCCCCCCTGCACAATTGATGGCTCCCCCCCCTGCACAATTGATGGCTCCCCCCTGCACAATTGATGGCTCCCCCCTCTGCACAATTGATGGCTCCCCCCTGCACAATTGATGGCTCCCCCCCTGCACAATTGATGGCTCCTCCCTCTGCACAATTGATGGCTCCCCCCCCCCTGCACAATTGATGGCTCACCCCCCCTGCACAATTGATGGCTCCTCCCTCTGCACAATTGATGGCTCCTCCCTCTGCACAATTGATGGCTCCCCCCTGCACAATTGATGCCCCCCCTGCACAATTGATGGCTCCCCCTGCACAATTGATGGCCCCCCTGCACAATTGATGGCTCCCCCCTCTGCACAATTGATGGCTCCCCCCTCTGCACAATTGATGGCCCCCTCCTCTGCACAATTGATGGCTCCCCCCCCTGCACAATTGATGGCTCCCCCCCCTGCACAATTGATGGCTCCCCCCCTGCACAATTGATGGCTCCTCCCCCTGCGCAATTGATGGCTCCCCCTGCACAATTGATGCCCCCCCTCTGCACAATTGATGGCTCCCCCCCCTGCACAATTGATGGATCCCCCCCTGCACAATTGATGGCTCCCCCCTCTGCACAATTGATGGCTCCCCCCTCTGCACAATTGATGGCTCCCCCCTCTGCACAATTGATGGCTCCCCCCTCTGCACAATTGATGGCTCCCCCCCTGCACAATTGATGGCTCCCCACCTGCACAATTGATGGCTCCTCCCTCTGCACAATTGATGGCTCCCCCTTCTGCACAACTGATGGCTCCTCGCTCTGCACAATTGATGGCTCCCCCCCCTGCACAATTGATGGCTCCCCCCTCTGCACAATTGATGGCTCCCCCCTCTGCACAATTGATGGCTCCCCCCCTGCACAATTGATGGCTCCTCCCTCTGTACAATTGATGGCCCCCCCCTCTGCACAACTGATGGCTCCTCGCTCTGCACAATTGATGGCTCCCCCCCTGCACAATTGATGCCTCCCCCCTCTGCACAATTGATGGCTCCCCCCCCTGCACAATTGATGGCTCCCCCCTCTGCACAATTGATGGCTCCTCCCCTGCACAATTGATGGCTCCCCCCCCTGCACAATTGATGGCTCCTCCCCTGCACAATTGATGGCTCCCCCCCCTGCACAATTGATGGCTCCCCCCCCTGCACAATTGATGGCCCCCCCCTCTGCACAATTGATGGCTCCCCCCTCTGCACAATTGATGGCTCCTCCCCTGCACAATTGATGGCTCCCCCCCCTGCACAATTGATGGCTCCCCCCCCCTGCACAATTGATGGCTCCCCCCTCTGCACAATTGATGGCTCCTCCCCTGCACAATTGATGGCTCCCCCCCTGCACAATTGATGGCTCCCCCCCCTGCACAATTGATGGCTCCCCCCTCTGCACAATTGATGGCTCCCCCCCCTGCACAATTGATGGCTCCCCCCTCTGCACAATTGATGGCTCCTCCCCTGCACAATTGATGGCTCCCCCCCCTGCACAATTGATGGCTCCCCCCCCCTGCAAAATTGATGGCTCCCCCCTGCACAATTGATGGCTCCCCCCTCTGCACAATTGATGGCTCCCCCCTCTGCACAATTGATGGCTCCCCCCTCTGCACAATTGATGCCCCCCCCTGCACAATTGATGGCTCCCCCCTGCACAATTGATGCCCCCCCCTGCACAATTGATGGCTCCCCCCTGCACAATTGATGGCTCCCCCCTGCACAATTGATGCCCCCCCTGCACAATTGATGCCCCCCCCTGCACAATTGATGGCTCCCGCCCCCCTGCACAATTGATGGCTCTCGCCCCCTGCACAATTGATGGCTCCCGCCCCCCTGCACAATTGATGGCTCTCGCCCCCCTGCACAATTGATGACCCCCCCTGCACAATTGATGCCCCCCCTGCACAATTGATGCCCCCCTGCACAATTGATGGCCCCCCCTCTGCACAATTGATGGCCCCCCTTGCACAATTGATGGCCCCCCTGCACAATTGATGGCTCCCCCCTCTGCACAATTGATGGCTCCCCCCTGCACAATTGATGGCTCCCCCCCTGCACAATTGATGGCTCCCCCCTGCACAATTGATGGCTCCCCCCCTCTGCACAATTGATGGCTCCCCCCCTCTGCACAATTGATGGCTCCCCCCTGCACAATTGATGGCTCCCCCCCCTGCACAATTGATGGCTCCTCCCTCTGCACAATTGATGGCTCCCCCCCCCTGCACAATTGATGGCTCCCCCCCCCTGCACAACTGATGGCTCCCGCCCCCCTGCACAATTGATGGCTCCCCCCTCTGCACAATTGATGGCTCCTCCCCTGCACAATTGATGGCTCCCCCCTCTGCACAATTGATGGCTCCCCCCTGCACAATTGATGGCTCCCCCCTGCACAATTGATGGCTCCCCCCCCTGCACAATTGATGGCTCCCCCCCTCTGCACAATTGATGGCTCCCCCCCTCTGCACAATTGATGGCTCCCCCCCTCTGCACAATTGATGGCTCCCCCCCTCTGCACAATTGATGGCTCCCCCCTCTGCACAATTGATGGCCCCCCCCCTCTGCACAATTGATGGCTCCCCCCCTCTGCACAATTGATGGCTCCCCCCTGCACAATTGATGGCTCCCCCCTGCACAATTGATGGCTCCCCCCCTCTGCACAATTGATGGCTCCCCCCCCTCTGCACAATTGATGGCTCCCCCCCTCTGCACAATTGATGGCTCCCCCCCTCTGCACAATTGATGGCTCCCCCCTGCACAATTGATGGCTCCCCCCTGAACAATTGATGGCTCCCCCCCTGCACAATTGATGGCTCCTCCCTCTGCACAATTGATGGCTCCCCCCCCTGCACAATTGATGGCTCCCCCCCCTGCACAATTGATGGCTCCCCCCTGCACAATTGATGACTCCCCCCTGCACAATTGATGACTCCCCCCCTCTGCACAATTGATGGCTCCCCCCCTCTGCACAATTGATGGCTCCCCCCTGCACAATTGATGGCTCCTCCCTCTGCACAATTGATGGCTCCCCCCCCCTGCACAATTGATGGCTCCCCCCCCTGCACAATTGATGGCTCCCCCCTGCACAATTGATGGCTCCCCCCTGCACAATTGATGACTCCCCCCCTCTGCACAATTGATGGCTCCCCCCCCCTGCACAATTGATGGCCCCCCCTGCACAATTGATGGCTCCCCCCCTGCACAATTGATGGCTCCTCCCTCTGCATAATTGATGGCTCCCCCCCCTGCACAATTGATGGCTCCCCCCTGCACAATTGATGGCTCCCCCCCCTGCACAATTGATGGCTCCTCCCTCTGCACAATTGATGGCTCATCCCTCTGCACAATTGATGGCTCCCCCCATCTGCACAATTGATGGCTCCCCCCCCTGCACAATTGATGGCTCCCCCCCTCTGCACAATTGATGGCCCCCCCCCTGCACAATTGATGGCTCCCCCCTGCACAATTGATGGCTCCCCCCTGCACAATTGATGGCTCCCCCCCCGCACAATTGATGGCTCCTCCCTCTGCACAATTGATGGCTCCCCCCCTGCACAATTGATGGCTCCTCCCTGCACAATTGATGGCTCCCCCCCTGCACAAATGATGGCTCCCCCCCTGCACAATTGATGGCTCCCCCCTGCACAATTGATGGCTCCCCCCTCTGCACAATTGATGGCTCCCCCCTGCACAATTGATGGCCCCCCCCTGCACAATTGATGGCCCCCCCTCTGCACAATTGATGGCTCCTCCCCCTGCACAATTGATGGCTCCCCCCTCTGCACAATTGATGGCTCCCCCCTGCACAATTGATGGCTCCCCCCTCTGCACAATTGATGGCCCCCCCTCTGCACAATTGATGGCTCCCCCCCTGCACAATTGATGGCTCCCCCCTGCACAATTGATGCCCCCCCCTGCACAATTGATGGCTCCCCCCCCTTGCACAATTGATGGCTACCCCCCTGCACAATTGATGGCTCCTCCCTCTGCACAATTGATGGCCCCCCCCTCTGCACAATTGATGGCCCCCCCCTCTGCACAACTGATGGCTCCTCCCTCTGCACAATTGATGGCTGCCCTCCCCTGCACAATTGATGGCTCCCCCCCTGCACAATTGATGGCTCCCCCCCCTGCACAATTGGTGGCTCCCCCCCTGCACAATTGATGGCTCCTCCCCTGCACAATTGATGGCTCCCCCCTGCACAATGGATGGCTCCCCCCCTGCACAATTGATGGCTCCCCCCCCTGCACAATTGATGGCTCCCCCCTCTGCACAATTGATGGCCCCCCCCTCTGCACAACTGATGGCTCCTCCCTCTGCACAATTGATGGCTCCCCCCCCTGCACAATTGATGGCTCCCCCCCCTGCACAATTGATGGCTCCCCCCCTGCACAATTGATGGCTCCCCCCTGCACAATTGATGGCTCCCCCCCTGCACAATTGATGGCTCCCCCCCTGCACAATTGATGGCTCTCCCCTGAACAATTGATGGCTCCCCCCTGCACAATTGATGGCTCCTCCCCTGCACAATTGATGGCTCCCCCCTGCACAATTGATGGCTCCCACCTCTGCACAATTGATGGCTCCCCCCTGCACAATTGATGGCTCCCCCCCTGCACAATTGATGGCTCCCCCCCTGCACAATTGATGGCTCTCCCCTGAACAATTGATGGCTCCCCCCTGCACAATTGATGGCTCCTCCCCTGCACAATTGATGGCTCTCCCCTGAACAATTGATGGCTCCCCCCTGCACAATTGATAGCTCCTCCCCTGCACAATTGATGGCCCCCCCTGCACAATTGATGGCTCCTCCCCTGCACAATTGATGGCTCCCCCCTGCACAATTGATGGCTCCTCCCCCTGCACAATTGATGGCTCCCCCCCTGCACAATTGATGGCTCCCCCCCCTGCACAATTGATGGCTCCCCCTTCTGCACAATTGATGGCTCCCCCTTCTGCACAATTGATGGCTCCCGCCCCCTGCACAATTGATGGCTCCCCCCCTGCACAATTGATGGCTCCCCCCCTGCACAATTGATGGCTCCCCCCCTGCACAATTGATGGCTCCCCCCCTGCACAATTGATGGCTCTCCCCTGAACAATTGATGGCTCCCCCCCCTGCACAATTGATGGCTCCCCCCCGCACAATTGATGGCTCCCCCCTGCACAATTGATGGCTCCCCCCCTGCACAATTTATGGCTCCCCCCCCGCACAATTGATGGCTCCCCCCTGCACAATTGATGGCTCCCCCCTGCACAATTTATGGCTCCCCCCTGCACAATTTATGGCTCCCCCCCCGCACAATTGATGGCTCCCCCCTGCACAATTGATGGCTCCCCCTTGCACAATTGATGGCCCCCCCTGCACAATTGATGGCTCCCCCCTGCACAATTGATGGCTCCCCCCCTGCACAATTGATGGCTCCCCCCCTGCACAATTGATGGCTCTCCCCTGAACAATTGATGGCTCCCCCCTGCACAATTGATGGCTCCTCCCCTGAACAATTGATGGCTCTCCCCTGAACAATTGATGGCTCCCCCCTGCACAATTGATGGCTCCTCCCCTGCACAATTGATGGCCCCCCCTGCACAATTGATGGCTCCTCCCCTGCACAATTGATGGCTCCCCCCTGCACAATTGATGGCTCCTCCCCCTGCACAATTGATGGCTCCCCCCCTGCACAATTGATGGCTCCCCCCCCTGCACAATTGATGGCTCCCCCTTCTGCACAATTGATGGCTCCCCCTTCTGCACAATTGATGGCTCCCGCCCCCTGCACAATTGATGGCTCCCCCCCTGCACAATTGATGGCTCCCCCCCTGCACAATTGATGGCTCCCCCCCTGCACAATTGATGGCTCCCCCCCTGCACAATTGATGGCTCTCCCCTGAACAATTGATGGCTCCCCCCCCTGCACAATTGATGGCTCCCCCCCCGCACAATTGATGGCTCCCCCCTGCACAATTGATGGCTCCCCCCCTGCACAATTTATGGCTCCCCCCCCGCACAATTGATGGCTCCCCCCTGCACAATTGATGGCTCCCCCCTGCACAATTTATGGCTCCCCCCTGCACAATTTATGGCTCCCCCCCCGCACAATTGATGGCTCCCCCCTGCACAATTGATGGCTCCCCCCGGCACAATTGATGGCCCCCCCTGCACAATTGATGGCTCCCCCCTGCACAATTGATGGCTCCTCCCCTGCACAATTGATGGCTCCTCCCCTGCACAATTGATGGCTCCCTCCCTGCACAATTGATGGCTCCTCCCCTGCACAATTGATGGCTCCTCCCTGCACAATTGATGGCTCCCCCCTGCACAATTGATGGCTCCCCCCTCTGCACAATTGATGGCTCCCCCCTGCACAATTGATGGCTCCTCCCCTGCACAATTGATGGCTCCTCCCCTGCACAATTGATGGCTCCTCCCCTGCACAATTGATGGCTCCCCCCTGCACAATTGATGGCTCCTCCCCTGCACAATTGATGGCTCCTCCCCTGCACAATTGATGGCTCCCCCCTGCGCAATTGATGGCCCCCCCCCTGCACAATTGATGGCTCCTCCCCTGCACAATTGATGGCTCCCCTCTGCACAATTGATGGCTCCCCCCTGTGCACAATTGATGGCTCCCCCCTGCACAATTGATGGGTCCCCACTCTGCACAATTGATGGCTCCCCCCTGCACAATTGATGGCTCCCCCCCTGCACAATTGATGCCCCCCCCTGCACAATTGATGGCCCCCCCTGCACAATTGATGGCTCCCCCCCTGCACAATTGATGGCTCCCCCCTGCACAATTGATGGCCCCCCCTGCACAATTGATGGCCCCCCCTGCACAATTGATGGCCCCCCCTGCACAATTGATGGCCCCCCCTGCACAATTGATGGCCCCCCCTGCACAATTGATGGCTCCCCCCCTGCACAATTGATGGCTCCCCCCCTGCACAATTGATGGCCCCCCCTGCACAATTGATGGCCCCCCCTGCACAATTGATGGCCCCCCCTGCACAATTGATGGCCCCCCCTGCACAATTGATGGCTCCCCCCCTGCACAATTGATGGCTCCCCCCCTGCACAATTGATGGCTCCCCCCCTGCACAATTGATGGCTCCCCCCCTGCACAATTGATGGCTCCCCCCCTGCACAATTGATGGCTCCCCCCCTGCACAATTGATGGCTCCCCCCCTGCACAATTGATGGCTCCCCCCCTGCACAATTGATGGCTCCCCCCCTGCACAATTGATGGCTCCCCTCTGCACAATTGATGGCTCCCCCCTCTGCACAATTGATTGCCCCCCCTGCACAATTGATGCCCCCCCCTGCACAATTGATGGCTCCCCCCTGCACAATTGATGGCTCCCCCCCTGCACAATTGATGGCTCCCCCCTCTGCACAATTGATGGCTCCCCCCTGCACAATTGATGGCTCCTCCCTCTGCACAATTGATGGCTCCCCCCTCTGCACAATTGATGGCCCCCCCTGCACAATTGATGGCCCCCCCTGCACAATTGATGCCCCCCCCTGCACAATTGATGGCTCCCCCCTGCACAATTGATGGCTCCCCCCCTGCACAATTGATGGCTCCCCCCTCTGCACAATTGATGGCTCCCCCCTGCACAATTGATGGCCCCCCCCCTGCACAATTGATGGCTCCCCCCTGCACAATTGATGGCTCCCCCCTGCACAATTGATGGCTCCTCCCCCTGCACAATTGATGGCTCCTCCCTCTGCACAACTGATGGCTCCCCCCTCTGCACAATTGATGGCTCCCCCCTCTGCACAATTGATGGCTCCCCCCCCTGCACAATTGATGGCTCCCCCCTGCACAATTGATGGCTCACGCCCCTCTGCACAATTGATGGCTCCCCCCTCTGCACAATTGATGGCTCACGCCCCTCTGCACAATTGATGGCTCCCCCCTCTGCACAATTGATGGCTCCCCCCCTGCACAATTGATGGCCCCCCCTCTGCACAACTGATGGCTCCCCCCTCTGCACAATTGATGGCTCCCCCCTCTGCACAATTGATGGCCCCCTCCTCTGCACAATTGATGGCTCCCCCCTCTGCACAACTGATGGCTCCCCACTCTGCACAATTGATGGCTCCCCCCTGCACAATTGATGGCTCCCCCACTGCACAATTGATGGCCCCCCCTCTGCACAACTGATGGCTCCCCCCTCTGCACAATTGATGGCTCCCCCCTCTGCACAATTGATGGCCTCCTCCTCTGCACAATTGATGGCTCCCCCCTCTGCACAACTGATGGCTCCCCCCTGCACAATTGATGGCCCCCTCCTCTGCACAATTGATGGCTCCCCCCTCTGCACAATTGATGGCTCCCCCCCTGCACAATTGATGGCTCCCCACCCTGCACAATTGATGGCCCCCCCCTCTGCACAATTGATGGCTCCCCCCTCTGCACAATTGATGGCTCCCCCCTCTGCACAATTGATGGCCCCCTCCTCTGCACAATTGATGGCTCCCCCCTCTGCACAATTGATGGCTCCCCCCCTGCACAATTGATGGCTCCCCACCCTGCACAATTGATGGCCCCCCCCTCTGCACAATTGATGGCTCCTCCCCCTGCGCAATTGATGGCTCCCCCCTGCACAATTGATGCCCCCCTGCACAATTGATGGCTCCCCCTCTGCACAATTGATGGCTCCCCTCTGCACAATTGATGGCTCCCCCCCTGCACAATTGATGGCCCCCCCTCTGCACAACTGATGGCTCCCCCCTCTGCACAATTGATGGCTCCCCCCTCTGCACAATTGATGGCTCCCCCCTCTGCACAATTGATGGCCCCCTCCTCTGCGCAATTGATGGCTCCCCCCTGCACAATTGATGCCCCCCTGCACAATTGATGGCTCCCCCTCTGCACAATTGATGGCTCCCCCCTCTGCACAATTGATGGCTCCCCCCTCTGCACAATTGATGGCTCCCCCCTCTGCACAATTGATGGCTCCCCCCTGCACAATTGATGGCCCCCTCCTCTGCACAATTGATGGCTCCCCCCTCTGCACAACTGATGGCCCCCTCCTCTGCACAATTGATGGCTCCCCCCCTGCACAATTGATGGCTCCCCACCCTGCACAATTGATGGCCCCCCCCTCTGCACAATTGATGGCTCCTCCCCCTGCGCAATTGATGGCTCCCCCCTGCACAATTGATGGCTCCCCCCTGCACAATTGATGGCCCCCCTGCACAATTGATGGCTCCCCCCTCTGCACAATTGATGGCTCCTCCCTCTGCACAATTGATGGCTCCCCCCTCTGCACAATTGATGGCTCCTCCCTCTGCACAATTGATGGCTCCCCCCCTCTGCACAATTGATGGCTCCCCCCTGCACAATTGATGGCTCCCCCCCCTGCACAATTGATGGCTGCCCCCCTGCACAATTGATGGCTCCTCCCTCTGCACAATTGATGGCTCCTCCCTCTGCACAATTGATGGCCCCCTCCTCTGCACAATTGATGGCTCCCCCCCCTGCACAATTGATGCCCCCCCCCTGCACAATTGATGGCTCCCCCCCCTGCACAATTGATGGCCCCCCCCTCTGCACAATTGATGGCTCCCCCCTCTGCACAATTGATGGCTCCTCCCCCTGCGCAATTGATGGCTCCCCCCTGCACAATTGATGCCCCCCCCTGCACAATTGATGGCTCCCCCCCCTGCACAATTGATGGCTCCCCCCTGCACAATTGATGGCTCCCCCCTCTGCACAATTGATGGCTCCCCCCTCTGCACAATTGATGGCTCCCCCCCTGCACAATTGATGGCTCCTCCCTCTGCACAATTGATGGCTCCCCCCTCTGCACAATTGATGGCCTCCCCTCTGCACAACTGATGGCTCCTCCCTCTGCACAATTGATGGCTCCCCCCCCTGCACAATTGATGGCTCCCCCCCTGCACAATTGATGGCTCCTCCCCTGCACAATTGATGGCTCCTCCCTGCACAATTGATGGCTCCCCCCCTGCACAATTGATGGCTCCCCCCCACTGCACAATTGATGGCTCCCCCCCCTGCACAATTGATGGCTCCTCCCCTGCACAATTGATGGCTCCCCCCCACTGCACAATTGATGGCTCCCCCCCTGCACAATTGATGGCTCCCCCCCTGCACAATTGATGGCTCCTCCCTCTGCACAATTGATGGCTCCCCCCTCTGCACAATTGATGGCCCCCCCTCTGCACAACTGATGGCTCCTCCCTCTGCACAATTGATGGCTCCCCCCCCTGCACAATTGATGGCTCCCCCCCTGCACAATTGATGGCTCCTCCCCTGCACAATTGATGGCTCCTCCCTGCACAATTGATGGCTCCCCCCCACTGCACAATTGATGGCTCCCCCCCCTGCACAATTGATGGCTCCCCCCACTGCACAATTGATGGCTCCCCCCCCTGCACAATTGATGGCTCCTCCCCTGCACAATTGATGGCTCCCCCCTGCACAATTGATGGCTCCCTCCCCTGCACAATTTATGGCTCCCCGCCCGCACAATTGATGGCTCCCCCCTGCACAATTGATGGCTCCCCCCTGCACAATTGATGGCTCCCCCCCCTGCACAATTGATGGCTCCCCCCCACTGCACAATTGATGGCTCCCCCCCCTGCACAATTGATGGCTCCTCCCCTGCACAATTGATGGCTCCCCCCTGCACAATTGATGGCTCCCCCCCCTGCACAATTTATGGCTCCCCGCCCGCACAATTGATGGCTCCCCCCTGCACAATTGATGGCTCCCCCCTGCACAATTGATGGCTCCCCCCTGCACAATTGATGGCTCCCCCCCCTGCACAATTGATGGCTCCCCCCTCTGCACAATTGATGGCTCCCCCCCTGCACAATTGATGGCTCCTCCCCTGCACAATTGATGGCTCCTCCCCTGCACAATTGATGGCTCCTCCCTGCACAATTGATGGCTCCCCCCCTGCACAATTGATGGCTCCCCCCCCCTGCACAATTGATGTCCCCCCCTGCACAATTGATGGCTCCCCCCTGCGCAATTGATGGCCCCCCCTGCACAATTGATGGCTCCCCCCCTGCACAATTGATGGCTCCTCCCCTGCACAATTGATGGCTCCTCCTCTGCACAATTGATGGCCCCCCCTGCACAATTGATGGCCCCCCCTGCACAATTGATGGCCCCCCCTGCACAATTGATGGCTCCCCCCTCTGCACAATTGATGGCTCCCCCCTGCACAATTGATGGCCCCCCCTGCACAATTGATGGCTCCCCCCTCTGCACAATTGATGGCTCCTCCCTCTGCACAATTGATGGCTCCCCCCTCTGCACAATTGATGGCTCCCCCCCTGCACAATTGATGGCTCCCCACCCTGCACAATTGATGGCCCCCCCCTCTGCACAATTGATGGCTCCTCCCCCTGCGCAATTGATGGCTCCCCCCTGCACAATTTATGCCCCCCTGCACAATTGATGGCTCCCCCTCTGCACAATTGATGGCTCCCCCCTCTGCACAATTGATGGCTCCCCCCCTGCACAATTGATGGCCCCCCCTCTGCACAACTGATGGCTCCCCCCTCTGCACAATTGATGGCTCCCCCCTCTGCACAATTGATGGCTCCCCCCCCGCACAATTGATGGCTCCCCCCTGCACAATTGATGGCTCCCCCCTGCACAATTGATGGCTCCCCCCCCTGCACAATTGATGGCTCCCCCCTCTGCACAATTGATGGCTCCCCCCCTGCACAATTGATGGCTCCTCCCCTGCACAATTGATGGCTCCTCCCCTGCACAATTGATGGCTCCTCCCTGCACAATTGATGGCTCCCCCCCTGCACAATTGATGGCTCCCCCCCCTGCACAATTGATGGCCCCCCCTGCACAATTGATGGCTCCCCCCTGCGCAATTGATGGCCCCCCCTGCACAATTGATGGCTCCCCCCCTGCAGAATTGATGGCTCCTCCCCTGCACAATTGATGGCTCCCCCCTCTGCACAATTGATGGCTCCTCCCTCTGCACAATTGATGGCTCCCCCCTCTGCACAATTGATGGCTCCCCCCTGCACAATTGATGGCTCCCCCCCTGCACAATTGATGGCCCCCCCCTGCACAATTGATGGCTCCCCCCCTGCACAATTGATGGCTCCCCCCTGCACAATTGATGGCCCCCCCTGCACAATTGATGGCCCCCCCCTGCACAATTGATGGCTCCCCCCCTGCACAATTGATGGCTCCCCCCCTGCACAATTGATGGCCCCCCCTGCACAATTGATGGCTCCCCCCTCTGCACAATTGATGGCTCCCCCCCTGCACAATTGATGGCTCCTCCCCTGCACAATTGATGGCCCCCCCCTCTGCACAACTGATGGCTCCTCCCCCTGCGCAATTGATGGCTCCCCCCTGCACAATTGATGCCCCCCCTGCACAATTGATGCCCCCCCTGCACAATTGATGGCCCCCCCTCTGCACAATTGATGGCCCCCCTGCACAATTGATGGCCCCCCTGCACAATTGATGGCTCCCCCCTGCACAATTGATGGCCCCCCTGCACAATTGATGGCTCCCCCCCTCTGCACAATTGATGGCTCCCCCCTCTGCACAATTGACGGCTCCCCCCTGCACAATTGATGGCCCCCCCCTCTGCACAATTGATGGCTCCCCCCTCTGCACAATTGATGGCCCCCTCCTCTGCACAATTGATGGCTCCCCCCCCTGCACAATTGATGGCTCCCCCCCTGCACAATTGATGGCTCCCCCCCCTGCACAATTGATGGCCCCCCCCTCTGCACAATTGATGGCTCCCCCCTGCGCAATTGATGGCTCCCCCCCCTGCACAATTGATGGCTCCCCCCCTGCACAATTGATGGCTCCCCCCTCTGCACAATTGATGGCCCCCCCTCTGCACAACTGATGGCTCCTCCCTCTGCACAATTGATGGCTCCCCCTCCTGCACAATTGATGGCTCCCCACCTGCACAATTGATGGCTCCTCCCCTGCACAATTGATGGCTCCCCCCTGCACAATTGATGGCTCCCCCCCTTGCACAATTGATGGCTCCCCCCTGCACAATTGATGGCTCCCCCCCCTGCACAATTGATGGCTCCTCCCCTGCACAATTGATGGCTCCTCCCCTGCACAATTGATGGCTCCCCCCTGCACAATTGATGGCTCCCCCCCCTGCACAATTTATGGCTCCCCCCCCCGCACAATTGATGGCTCCCCCCTGCACAATTGATGGCTCCCCCCTGCACAATTGATGGCTCCCCCCCCGCACAATTGATGGCTCCCCCCCCCGCACAATTTATGGCTCCCCCCCCGCACAATTGATGGCTCCCCCCTGCACAATTGATGGCTCCCCCCCCTGCACAATTGATGGCTCCCCCCCTGCACAATTGATGGCTCCTCCCCTGCACAATTGATGGCTCCTCCCCTGCACAATTGATGGCTCCTCCCCTGCACAATTGATGGCTCCTCCCTGCACAATTGATGGCTCCCCCCCTGCACAATTGATGGCTCCCCCCCTGCACAATTGATGGCCCCCCCTGCACAATTGATGGCTCCCCCCTGCGCAATTGATGGCCCCCCCTGCACAATTGATGGCTCCCCCCCCTGCACAATTGATGGCTCCCCCCCCTGCACAATTGATGGCTCCCCCTTCTGCACAATTGATGGCTCCCCCCTCTGCACAATTGATGGCTCCCCCCCTGCACAATTGATGGCTCCCCCCCTGCACAATTGATGGCCCCCCCTCTGCACAATTGATGGCTCCCCCCCCCTGCACAATTGATGGCTCCCCCCCCTGCACAATTGATGGCTCCCCCCCTTCTGCACAATTGATGGCTCCCCCCCCTGCACAATTGATGGCTCCCCCCCCTGCACAATTGATGGCTCCCCCCCTGCACAATTGATGGCTCCCCCCCTGCACAATTGATGGCTCCCCCTCTGCACAATTGATGGCTCCCCCTCTGCACAATTGATGGCTCCCCCCCTGCACAATTGATGGCTCCTCCCCTGCACAATTGATGGCTCCCCCTCTGCACAATTGATGGCTCCCCCCCCTGCACAATTGATGGCTCCCCCCCTGCACAATTGATGGCTCCCCCTCTGCACAATTGATGGCTCCCCCCCTGCACAATTGATGGCTCCCCCTCTGCACAATTGATGGCTCCCCCCCTGCACAATTGATGGCTCCCCCCCCTGCACAATTGATGGCTCCCCCTTCTGCACAATTGATGGCTCCCCCCCCTGCACAATTGATGGCTCCCCCCCTGCACAATTGATGGCTCCCCCCCTGCGCAATTGATGGCTCCCCCCCTGCACAATTGATGGCTCCCCCCCTGCACAATTGATGGCTCCCCCCTGCACAATTGATGGCTCCCCCCCTGCACAATTGATGGCTCCCCCCCCGCACAATTGATGGCTCCCCCCTGCACAATTGATGGCTCCCCCCTGCACAATTGATGGCTCCCCCCCCTGCACAATTGATGGCTCCCCCCCCTGCACAATTGATGGCTCCCCCCTGCGCAATTGATGGCCCCCCCTGCACAATTGATGGCCCCCCCTGCACAATTGATGGCTCCCCCCTGAACAATTGATGGCTCCCCCCCTGCACAATTGATGGCTCCTCCCTCTGCACAATTGATGGCTCCCCCCCCTGCACAATTGATGGCTCCTCCCCTACACAATTGATGGCTCCCCCCCCTGCACAATTGATGGCTCCCCACCCTGCACAATTGATGGCCCCCCCCTCTGCACAATTGATGGCTCCTCCCCCTGCGCAATTGATGGCTCCCCCCTGCACAATTGATGCCCCCCTGCACAATTGATGGCTCCCCCTCTGCACAATTGATGGCTCCCCCCTCTGCACAATTGATGGCTCCCCCCCTGCACAATTGATGGCCCCCCCTCTGCACAACTGATGGCTCCCCCCTCTGCACAATTGATGGCTCCCCCCTCTGCACAATTGATGGCTCCCCCCCCGCACAATTGATGGCTCCCCCCTGCACAATTGATGGCTCCCCCCTGCACAATTGATGGCTCCCCCCCCTGCACAATTGATGGCTCCCCCCTCTGCACAATTGATGGCTCCCCCCCTGCACAATTGATGGCTCCTCCCCTGCACAATTGATGGCTCCTCCCCTGCACAATTGATGGCTCCTCCCTGCACAATTGATGGCTCCCCCCCTGCACAATTGATGGCTCCCCCCCCTGCACAATTGATGGCCCCCCCTGCACAATTGATGGCTCCCCCCTGCGCAATTGATGGCCCCCCCTGCACAATTGATGGCTCCCCCCCTGCAGAATTGATGGCTCCTCCCCTGCACAATTGATGGCTCCCCCCTCTGCACAATTGATGGCTCCTCCCTCTGCACAATTGATGGCTCCCCCCTCTGCACAATTGATGGCTCCCCCCTGCACAATTGATGGCTCCCCCCCTGCACAATTGATGGCCCCCCCCTGCACAATTGATGGCTCCCCCCCTGCACAATTGATGGCTCCCCCCTGCACAATTGATGGCCCCCCCTGCACAATTGATGGCCCCCCCCTGCACAATTGATGGCTCCCCCCCTGCACAATTGATGGCTCCCCCCCTGCACAATTGATGGCCCCCCCTGCACAATTGATGGCTCCCCCCTCTGCACAATTGATGGCTCCCCCCCTGCACAATTGATGGCTCCTCCCCTGCACAATTGATGGCCCCCCCCTCTGCACAACTGATGGCTCCTCCCCCTGCGCAATTGATGGCTCCCCCCTGCACAATTGATGCCCCCCCTGCACAATTGATGCCCCCCCTGCACAATTGATGGCCCCCCCTCTGCACAATTGATGGCCCCCCTGCACAATTGATGGCCCCCCTGCACAATTGATGGCTCCCCTGCACAATTGATGGCTCCCCCCCTCTGCACAATTGATGGCTCCCCCCTCTGCACAATTGACGGCTCCCCCCTGCACAATTGATGGCCCCCCCCTCTGCACAATTGATGGCTCCCCCCTCTGCACAATTGATGGCCCCCTCCTCTGCACAATTGATGGCTCCCCCCCCTGCACAATTGATGGCTCCCCCCCTGCACAATTGATGGCTCCCCCCCCTGCACAATTGATGGCCCCCCCCTCTGCACAATTGATGGCTCCCCCCTGCGCAATTGATGGCCCCCCCTGCACAATTGATGGCTCCCCCCCCTGCACAATTGATGGCTCCCCCCCTGCACAATTGATGGCTCCCCCCTCTGCACAATTGATGGCCCCCCCCTCTGCACAATTGATGGCTCCTCCCTCTGCACAATTGATGGCTCCCCCTCCTGCACAATTGATGGCTCCCCACCTGCACAATTGATGGCTCCTCCCCTGCACAATTGATGGCTCCCCCCTGCACAATTGATGGCTCCCCCCCCTGCACAATTGATGGCTCCCCCCTGCACAATTGATGGCTCCCCCCCCTGCACAATTGATGGCTCCTCCCCTGCACAATTGATGGCTCCTCCCCTGCACAATTGATGGCTCCCCCCTGCACAATTGATGGCTCCCCCCCCTGCACAATTTATGGCTCCCCCCCCCGCACAATTGATGGCTCCCCCTGCACAATTGATGGCTCCCCCCTGCACAATTGATGGCTCCCCCCCCGCACAATTGATGGCTCCCCCCCCCGCACAATTTATGGCTCCCCCCCCGCACAATTGATGGCTCCCCCCTGCACAATTGATGGCTCCCCCCCCTGCACAATTGATGGCTCCCCCCCTGCACAATTGATGGCTCCTCCCCTGCACAATTGATGGCTCCTCCCCTGCACAATTGATGGCTCCTCCCCTGCACAATTGATGGCTCCTCCCTGCACAATTGATGGCTCCCCCCCTGCACAATTGATGGCTCCCCCCCCTGCACAATTGATGGCCCCCCCTGCACAATTGATGGCTCCCCCCTGCGCAATTGATGGCCCCCCTGCACAATTGATGGCTCCCCCCCCTGCACAATTGATGGCTCCCCCCCCTGCACAATTGATGGCTCCCCCTTCTGCACAATTGATGGCTCCCCCCTCTGCACAATTGATGGCTCCCCCCCTGCACAATTGATGGCTCCCCCCCTGCACAATTGATGGCCCCCCCTCTGCACAATTGATGGCTCCCCCCCCTGCACAATTGATGGCTCCCCCCCCTGCACAATTGATGGCTCCCCCCCTTCTGCACAATTGATGGCTCCCCCCCCTGCACAATTGATGGCTCCCCCCCCTGCACAATTGATGGCTCCCCCCTGCACAATTGATGGCTCCCCCCCTGCACAATTGATGGCTCCCCCTCTGCACAATTGATGGCTCCCCCTCTGCACAATTGATGGCTCCCCCCCTGCACAATTGATGGCTCCTCCCCTGCACAATTGATGGCTCCCCCTCTGCACAATTGATGGCTCCCCCCCCTGCACAATTGATGGCTCCCCCCCTGCACAATTGATGGCTCCCCCTCTGCACAATTGATGGCTCCCCCCCTGCACAATTGATGGCTCCCCCTCTGCACAATTGATGGCTCCCCCCCTGCACAATTGATGGCTCCCCCCCCTGCACAATTGATGGCTCCCCCTTCTGCACAATTGATGGCTCCCCCCCCTGCACAATTGATGGCTCCCCCCCTGCACAATTGATGGCTCCCCCCCTGCGCAATTGATGGCTCCCCCCCTGCACAATTGATGGCTCCCCCCCTGCACAATTGATGGCTCCCCCCTGCACAATTGATGGCTCCCCCCCTGCACAATTGATGGCTCCCCCCCCGCACAATTGATGGCTCCCCCCTGCACAATTGATGGCTCCCCCCTGCACAATTGATGGCTCCCCCCCCTGCACAATTGATGGCTCCCCCCCCTGCACAATTGATGGCTCCCCCCTGCGCAATTGATGGCCCCCCCTGCACAATTGATGGCCCCCCCTGCACAATTGATGGCTCCCCCCTGAACAATTGATGGCTCCCCCCCTGCACAATTGATGGCTCCTCCCTCTGCACAATTGATGGCTCCCCCCCCTGCACAATTGATGGCTCCTCCCCTACACAATTGATGGCTCCCCCCTCTGCACAATTGATGGCTCCTCCCCTGCACAATTGATGGCTCCCCCCCCTGCACAATTGATGGCTCCCCCCCCTGCACAATTGATGGCTCCCCCCTGCACAATTGATGGCTCCCCCCTGCACAATTGATGGCTCCCCCCTCTGCACAATTGATGGCTCCCCCCCTGCACAATTGATGGCTCCCCCCCTGCACAATTGATGGCTCCCCCCTCTGCACAATTGATGGCTCCCCCCTGCACAATTGATGGCTCCCCCCTGCACAATTGATGGCTGCCCCCTGCACAATTGATGGCTCCCCCCTCTGCACAATTGATGGCTCCCCCCTCTGCACAATTGATGGCTCCCCCCTGCACAATTGATGGCTCCCCCCTGCACAATTGATGGCTCCCCCCCTGCACAATTGATGGCTCCTCCCTCTGCACAATTGATGGCTCCCCCCTGCACAATTGATGGCTCCCCCCCTGCACAATTGATGGCTCCCCCCTGCACAATTGATGGCTCCCCCCCTGCACAATTGATGGTTCCCCCCTGCACAATTGATGGCTCCCCCCTGCACAATTGATGGCTGCCCCCTGCACAATTGATGGCTCCCCCCTCTGCACAATTGATGGCTCCCCCCCCTGCACAATTGATGGCTCCCCCCTGCACAATTGATGGCTCCCCCCCTGCACAATTGATGGTTCCCCCCTGCACAATTGATGGCTCCCCCCTGCACAATTGATGGCTCCCCCCCTGCACAATTGATGGCTCCCCCCTGCACAATTGATGGCTCCCCCCTGCACAATTGATGGCTCCCCCCCTGCACAATTGATGGTTCCCCCCTGCACAATTGATGGCTCCCCCCTGCACAATTGATGGCTGCCCCCTGCACAATTGATGGCTCCCCCCTCTGCACAATTGATGGCTCCCCCCCCTGCACAATTGATGGCTCCCCCCTGCACAATTGATGGCTCCCCCCCTGCACAATTGATGGTTCCCCCCTGCACAATTGATGGCTCCCCCCTGCACAATTGATGGCTCCCCCCCTGCACAATTGATGGCTGCCCCCTGCACAATTGATGGCTCCCCCCTCTGCACAATTGATGGCTCCCCCCTGCACAATTGATGGCTCCTCCCCTGCACAATTGATGGCTCCCCCCCTGCACAATTGATGGCTCCCCCCTGCACAATTGATGGCTCCCCCCCCCCCCAATCAATCTGATTGGTCAGTGAGAGGCCGTGTCTCTATGATAACACTCAGGGGGGCCGGAGCAGTGACAGTAGGTGTTGTCATGGGGGCACAGGCGAGATATCCAGACGGTGGAAAGAGGGCCGAGGCCGAGCTGAAGTGAAAATATGCACATTATTTATTAACTGATTCTTTGTAATAAACCATTTGAAAATATTTTACAGGAATCACGCACGACTCGTACAAACTTTCTGTCACTTGTGGAACTTTTTTTTCTGTACAAATAAATAAATAAAACTTTTGCTCCAGTCACCGGATAAAAGCCACTAACTGATGAGGAGAAGTCGATGACCTGGCGCGGCGGCGGCGGCCGCGGGCGGATATATATATATACTATTTATAGATATTTATACCTATTTATAGCTCTCGCTCTGGAATGGAGGATCGGACTAGAAACGCGACGGACGCCGGGCGCACGCACATCACCCACCCCCTCAAAACAAGGTCCAAACACAGCCAAGCTACAAGCAAAAAAAATCACCATTAGGGCCTCACCCCCCCCCACGAGCTGCAGAATAGGGGGGCTCCCTCCCACCTCCCCCCATTGTTCATACGGGGTCTCATCACTGGAGGTGGACAACAAAGCAAGATGGCGGCATGAACGAGACGTAGACTAGGATGGACGCCAAAAAGGCAACAAAAGGAGCAAAGTCCTCAGATTGGGGCACGTGCCCCCCAGAAATGTACGACCACCCCTCCCCCATTATCTGCTCCGGGGAAGGCTGGGTGGTGCAGCCGCCATTCCAGGAGCAGTGGGGGGATTGTGAGCGCTATGATTTCGGGGGGCTTGGCGCTTCGTTCTCGCTTTCTGCTCTTAATACTGGACTCACAGATCGGCGCTGGTTCTGCAGAAAGCGAAGACGACCGGGATCAGGGCTGAGGCCCCTTGTGCTGTGATCGGCCGTTGCGCTGACCCCATGTGACAGTGTCGTGTGCGGTTTTTGGGGCTCGCAGGTCCCCTGTGCTTGTGAAATGGTTGTGCCTCTGTCCTGGGGTTCTCACAGCTGGCACTGAGTATTTCAGCAGCAGCATCTACACAATGGAGAGGAAAACACGATACGGGCGACGCGTCAACAAGAACACATGGATCCCAAAAAGATGGTGACCCGTGAGGAGTGTGACCCTGGGCTTCACCTTCTGTCTCGCACTAATGTGTCGTGGAGCTGACGGGCGACAGCAACTAACCGGACTCTTTGGTGCAAGTGGATACGATGGGGAGAGTAGTTCGACTGCAGGGGCAGAGATCGGTGGCCACAGGACGAGAGGGTGAAGGAGGAAAACGCAGCTTTGGCACTTAATAACCTGCAGAACGGTAAGATCCTGCTGGAAGGAGACGGCAAAATGCTCTGCACTACTGAAAGGGGCGGCCGGAGCCTGGAGACCGGGGTCAAAGGGGCCGCCGGAGCCTGGAGTACAGGAGCAAAGGGGCGGCCGGGGCCTGGAGACCGGGGACAAAGGGGCGGCCGGAGCCTGGAGTACAGGAGCAAAGGGGCGGCCGGAGACTGGAGTACCGGAGCAAAGGGGCGGCCGGAGCCTGGAGTACCGGAGCAAAGGGGCGGCCGGAGCCTTGAGTACAGGAGCAAAGGGGCGGCCGGAGACTGGAGTACTGGAGCAAAGGGGCGGCCGGAGCCTGGAGTACAGGAGCAAAGGGGCGGCCGGAGCCTGGAGTACAGGAGCAAAGGGGCGGCCGGAGCCTGGAGTACCGGAGCAAAGGGGCGGCCGGAGCCTGGAGTACAGGAGCAAAGGGGCGGCCGGAGCCTGGAGTACAGGAGCAAAGGGGCGGCCGGAGCCTGGAGACCAGGGTCAAAGGGGCGGCCGGAGCCTGGAGACCGGGGGCAAAGGGGCGGCCGGAGCTTGGAGTACAGGAGCAAAGGGGCGGCCGGGGCCTGGAGACCAGGGTCAAAGGGGCGGCCGGAGCCTGGAGACCGGGGGCAAAGGGGCGGCCGGAGCCTGGAGTACAGGAGCAAAGGGGCGGCCGGAGCCTGGAGACCAGGGTCAAAGGGGCGGCCGGAGCCTGGAGACCGGGGGCAAAGGGGCGGCCGGAGCCTGGAGTACAGGAGCAAAGGGGCGGCCGGGGCCTGGAGTACAGGAGCAAAGGGGCGGCCGGGGCCTGGAGACCGGGGGCAAAGGGGCGGCCGGAGCCTGGAGTACAGGAGCAAAGGGGCGGCCGGGGCCTGGAGACCGGGGGCAAAGGGGCGGCCGGAGCCTGGAGTACAGGAGCAAAGGGGCGGCCGAGGCCTGGAGACAGGGGGCAAAGGGGCGGCCGGAGCCTTGAGTACAGGAGCAAAGGGGCGGCCGGGGCCTGGAGACAGGGGGCAAAGGGGCGGCCGGGGCCTGGAGACCGGGGGCAAAGCGGCGGCCGGAGCCTTGAGTACAGGAGCAAAGGGGTGGCTGGGCCTGGAGACTGGGGGCAAAGGGGAGGCCGGAGCCTGGAGTACAGGAGCAAAGGGGCGGCCGGAGCCTGGAGACTGGGGGCAAAGGGGCGGCCGGAGCCTGGAGTACAGGAGCAAAGGGGCGGCCGGGGCCTGGAGACCGGGGGCAAAGGGGCGGCCGGAGCCTTGAGTACAGGAGCAAAGGGGCGGCCGGGGCCTGGAGACAGGGGGCAAAGGGGCGGCCGGGGCCTGGAGACCGGGGGCAAAGCGGCGGCCGGAGCCTTGAGTACAGGAGCAAAGGGGCGGCCGGAGCCTGGAGACTGGGGGCAAAGGGGAGGCCGGAGCTTGGAGACTGGGGGCAAAGGGGCGGCCGGAGCCTGGAGACTGGGGGCAAAGAGGAGGCCGGAGCCTGGAGTACAGGAGCAAAGGGGCGGCTGGGGCCTGGAGTCCGGGGTCAAAGGGGCCGCCGGAGCCTGGAGTACAGGAGCAAAGGGGCGGCCGGAGCCTTGAGTACAGGAGCAAAGGGGCGGCCGGGGCCAGGGGTACAGAAGCAAAGGGACGGCACCGGCCTGGAGTACAGAAGCAAAGGGGCCGCCGGAGCCTGGAGTACAGGAGCAAAGGGGCTGCTGGGGCCTGGAGACTGGGGGCAAAGGGGCGGCCGGAGCCTTGAGTACAGGAGCAAAGAGGCGGCCGGGTCCTGGAGTACAGGGGAAAAGGTGCGGCCGGGGCCTGGAGTACAGATACAAAGAGGCGGCTGGGGCCTGGAGACTGGGGGCAAAGGGGTGGCCGGGACCTGGAGTAAAGGGGAAAAGGGGCGTCCGGGACCTGGAGTTCAGGGGTCATGGATCACTTTTTGCTAAATGACTTTTGCCCTGATCCCCTCCCCGATGTGAGCAAAACTCCAACTCTTTTATATATGAAAATGATATGGAAAGCCGTGACAAGATGACAACTAACAGCAGTGACGACATCATCACCAGAGACAGCAGTGACATCATCACCAGAGACAGCAGTGACGACATCACAAGGGACAGCAGTGACGACATCCCCAGGGACAGCAGTGACGACATCCCCAGGGACAGCAGTGACGAGACCACCATGGGTGTCACCGCCATGGGTGGATATGACTGTCACCCTGATAGAAATGACATCATAATGGGTACATGACATCACCAAGGACAGCAATGACATCATCACCCTGAGTATATGGTCACAATGGGAAGCTATAACATCACTACTAGGAGTAGATATGACATCATCGGCCTGGGAAGATATGACATCATCGCTACGAGCTCCGGCTCATATAGCAGCTGTAGAAATGGATGAGGACGTTGAGGGCCCCTGACCCTGTGGCCCCCACAACTTATAAAGCAGAAATTCAGGTGAACAGACAGGAACCATGGAGACAGACGAACAGGAAACAGGGAATTCTGGGAGCTGCCATGGCTCTGCCCGCTCGCAGGGTAGGCGCTGCTACTCCGCCATGATGGTTTGCTTTCCTGGTTGCCATGGTAACTCCTGATAACACTAAAAAGTCTCCTTGTTGTCGCCGTAAAATCATCCAAATCAAGTGGTGGTTGTCGTGGTAACAGCCAACGCGCAAGAAGCGCTCGCCTGTTTGTCATGGTAACCACGTCACTGAACAAGAAGTGGCCTCAGGAAGGAGGGAGGAAGCGGAGCCGACCTAGAGGCCCCGGCCCACGGAGGACGAGGTGCAGCCCCCCAGCAGGAGCAGGAGCTGAAGACACAACAGCAGGAGCCACGACGGCCGAAACATGGAGCCCCGACCACAGTCCGAGGTGTCCTCCTGCAAGACAGAAGCGGAGGCGGCAATTACATGGGACTGCAGGCTACACATAGTGTATCATCTCAGAGTTATCGGTGGTGTTACATAGGACTGCAGGTGACATCTACTGTACTACATTATCTGTACTCAGGGAGTTATCACTGTGTTATCTGTGGTGTTACATAGGACTGCAGTGACATCTACTACATTATCTGTACTCAGAGAGCAATCACTGTGTTATCTGTGGTGTTACATAGGACTGCAGGTGGCATCTACTACATTATCTGTACTCAGAGAGTAATCACCGTGTTATCTGTGGTGTTACATAGGACTGCAGGTGACATCTACTACATTATCTGTACTCAGAGAGCTATCACTGTGTTATCTGTGGTGTTACATAGGACTGCAGGTGACATCTACTACATTATCTGTACTCAGAGAGCAATCACTGTGTTATCTGTGGTGTTACATAGGACTGCAGGTGACATCTACTACATTATCTGTACTCAGAGAGTAATCACTGTGTTATCTGTGGTGTTACATAGGACTGCAGGTGACATCTACTACATTATCTGCACTCAGAGAGTAATCACTGTGTTATCTGTGGTGTTACATAGGACTGCAGGTGACATCTACTACATTATCTATACTCAGAGAGTTATCACTGTGTTATCTGTGGTGTTACATAGGACTGCAGGTGACATCTACTACATTATCTGCACTCAGAGAGTTATCACTGTGTTATCTGTGGTGTTACATAGGACTGCAGGTGACATCTACATTATCTGTACTCAGAGAGTTATCACTGTGTTATCTGTGCTGTTACATAGGACTGCAGGTGACATCTACTGTACTACATTATCTGTACTCAGGGAGTTATCACTGTGTTATCTGTGGTGTTACATAGGACTGCAGTGACATCTACTACATTATCTGTACTCAGAGAGCAATCACTGTGTTATCTGTGGTGTTACATAGGACTGCAGGTGGCATCTACTACATTATCTGTACTCAGAGAGTAATCACCGTGTTATCTGTGGTGTTACATAGGACTGCAGGTGACATCTACTAGATTATCTGTACTCAGAGAGCTATCACTGTGTTATCTGTGGTGTTACATAGGACTGCAGGTGACATCTACTACATTATCTGTACTCAGAGAGCAATCACTGTGTTATCTGTGGTGTTACATAGGACTGCAGGTGACATCTACTACATTATCTGTACTCAGAGAGTTATCACTGTGTTATCTGTGGTGTTACATAGGACTGCAGGTGACATCTACATTATCTGTACTCAGAGAGTTATCACTGTGTTATCTGTGCTGTTACATAGGACTGCAGGTGACATCTACTGTACTACATTATCTGTACTCAGGGAGTTATCACTGTGTTATCTGTGGTGTTACATAGGACTGCAGTGACATCTACTACATTATCTGTACTCAGAGAGCAATCACTGTGTTATCTGTGGTGTTACATAGGACTGCAGGTGGCATCTACTACATTATCTGTACTCAGAGAGTAATCACCGTGTTATCTGTGGTGTTACATAGGACTGCAGGTGACATCTACTACATTATCTGTACTCAGAGAGCTATCACTGTGTTATCTGTGGTGTTACATAGGACTGCAGGTGACATCTACTACATTATCTGTACTCAGAGAGCAATCACTGTGTTATCTGTGGTGTTACATAGGACTGCAGGTGACATCTACTACATTATCTGTACTCAGAGAGTAATCACTGTGTTATCTGTGGTGTTACATAGGACTGCAGGTGACATCTACTACATTATCTGCACTCAGAGAGTAATCACTGTGTTATCTGTGGTGTTACATAGGACTGCAGGTGACATCTACTACATTATCTATACTCAGAGAGTTATCACTGTGTTATCTGTGGTGTTACATAGGACTGCAGGTGACATCTACTACATTATCTGCACTCAGAGAGTTATCACTGGGTTATCTGTGGTGTTACATAGGACTGCAGGTGACATCTACTACATTATCTGTACTCAGAGAGCAATCACTGTGTTATCTGTGGTGTTACATAGGACTGCAGGTGACATCTACTACATTATCTGTACTCAGAGAGCAATCACTGTGTTATCTGTGGTGTTACATAGGACTGCAGGTGACATCTACTACATTATCTGTACTCAGAGAGTTATCACTGTGTTATCTGCGGTGTTACATAGGACTGCAGATGACATCTACTACATTATCTGTACTCAGAGAGTAATCACAGTTATCGGTGGAGTTACATAGGACTGCAGGTGACATCTACTACATTTTCTGTACTCAGAGAGTTATCACTGTGTTATCTATGGTGTTACATAGGACTGCAGGTGACATCTACTACATTATCTGTACTGAGAGTTATCACTGTGTTATCTGTGGTGTTACATAGGACTGCAGGTGACATCTAATACATTATCTGTACTCGGGGAGTTATCACTGTTATCGGTGGAGTTACATAGGACTGCAGGTGACATGTACTGCATTATCTGTACTCAGAGAGTTATCACTGTGTTATCTGTGGTGTTACATAGGACTGCAGGTGACATCTACTACATTATCTGTACTGAGAGTTATCACTGTGTTATCTGTGGTGTTACATAGGACTGCAGGTGACATCTAATACATTATCTGTACTCGGGGAGTTATCACTGTTATCGGTGGAGTTACATAGGACTGCAGGTGACATGTACTACATTATCTGTACTCAGAGAGTAATCACTGTTATCGGTGGAGTTACATAGGACTGCAGGTGACATCTACTACATTTTCTGTACTCAGAGAGTTATCACTGTGTTATCTGTGGTGTTACATAGGACTGCAGGTGACATCTACTATATTATCTGTACTGAGAGTTATCACTGTGTTATCTGTGGTGTTACATAGGACTGCAGGTGACATCTAATACATTATCTGTACTCGGGGAGTTATCACTGTTATCGGTGGAGTTACATAGGACTGCAGGTGACATGTACTGCATTATCTGTACTCAGAGAGTTATCACTGTGTTATCTGTGGTGTTACATAGGACTGCAGGTGACATCTACTACATTATCTGTACTGAGAGTTATCACTGTGTTATCTGTGGTGTTACATAGGACTGCAGGTGACATCTAATACATTATCTGTACTCGGGGAGTTATCACTGTTATCGGTGGAGTTACATAGGACTGCAGGTGACATGTACTACATTATCTGTACTCAGAGAGTAATCACTGTTATCGGTGGAGTTACATAGGACTGCAGGTGACATCTACTACATTTTCTGTACTCAGAGAGTTATCACTGTGTTATCTGTGGTGTTACATAGGACTGCAGGTGACATCTACTACATTATCTGTACTGAGAGTTATCACTGTGTTATCTGTGGTGTTACATAGGACTGCAGGTGACATCTAATACATTATCTGTACTCGGGGAGTTATCACTGTTATCGGTGGAGTTACATAGGACTGCAGGTGACATCTACTACATTTTCTGTACTCATAGTTGTCACTATTAGTGTTGATTGAGTATGTATCATTAACCCTTTCCGGCGAGCACCTTGGCGTGCTCGGCGTTTCATTCACTGTCACCGCGCCTGCAAGTGTCACGGCTGTTAGACAACTGTAACACATGCAGAGATTGCCTGTCTGATAAGATAGTAGGGGACAGCAGGGGACAGGCAATCTCTGCATGTGTTACAGTTGTCTAACAGCCGTGACACTTGCAGGCGCGGTGACAGTGAATGAAACGCCGAGCACGCCAAAGTGCTCGCCGGAAAGGGTTAATGATACATACTTAATCAACACTAGTCACTATGTTATCCATGGTGTTACATGGGACTGCAGGATAGATACTGCTTTACAGTTATGCTATTTGTGATGTTACATAGGACTGCAGGATACAGTGGGTGCGGAAAGTATTCAGACCCCTTGACATTTTTCACTCTTTGTTTCATTGCAGCCATTTGGTAAATTCTATAAAGTACATTTTTTTCTCAGTAAAGTCCACTCTGCACCCCATCTTCACTGAAGAAAACAGAAATGTAGAAATTTTTGCAAATTTATTAAAAAAGAAAAACTGAAATGTCACATGGTCATAAGTATTCAGACCCTTTGCTCAGACACTCATATTTAAGTCACATGCTGTCCATTTCCTTGTGATCCTCCTTGAGATGGTTCTACTCCTTCTTTGGAGTCCAGCTGTGTTTAATTAAACTGATAGGACTTGATTTGGAAAGGCGCACACCTGTCTATATAAGACCTCACAGCTCACAGTGCATGTCAGACCAAATGAGAATCATGAGCTCAAAGGAACTGCCCAAGGAGCTCAGAGACTGAATTGTGACAAGGCACAGATCTGGCCAAGGTTAACAAAAGAATTTCTGCAGTACTCAAGGTTCCTAAGAGCTCAGTGGCCTCCATAATCCTTAAATGGAAGAAGTTTGGGACCACCAGAAGTCTTCCTAGACCTGGCCGTCAAGCCAAACTGATCAATCGTGGGAGAAGAGTCTTGGTGAGAGAGGTAAAGAAGAAGCCCAAGATCACTGTGGCTGAGCTCCAGAGATGCAGTAGGGAGATGGGAGAAAGGTCCACAAAGTCAACTATCACTGCAGCCTTCCACCAGTCAGGCCTTTATGGCAGAGTGGCCCAACGGAAGCCTCTCCTCAGTGCAAGACATATGAAAGCCCGCATAGAGTTTGCTCAAAAACACATGAAGGACTCCCAGACTATGAGAAATAAGATTCTCTGGTCTGATGAGACGAAGATAGAACTTTTTGGTGATAATTCTAAGCGGTATGTGTGGAGAAAAACAGGCACTGCTCATCACCTGCCCAATACAATCCCAACAGTGAAACATGGTGGAGGCAGCATCATGCTATGGGGGTGTTTCTCAGCTGCAGGGACAGGACGACTGGTTGCAATTGAAGGAAACATGAATGCGGCCAAGTACAGAGATATCCTGGATGAAAACCTCTTCCAGAGTGCTCTGGACCTCAGACTTGGCCGAAGGTTCACCTTCCAACAAGACAATGACCCTAAGCACACAGCTAAAACAACAAAGGAGTGGCTTCAGAACAACTCTGTGACCATTCTTGACTGGCCCAGCCAGAGCCCTGACCTAAACCCAATTGAGCATCTCTGGAGAGACCTGAAAATGGCCGTCCACCAACGTTCACCATCCAACCTGACGGAACTGGAGAGGATCTGCAAGGAAGAATGGCCGAGGATCCCCAAATCCAGGGGTGAAGAACTTGTTGCATCATTCCCAAGAAGACTCATGGCTGCACTAGCTCAAAAGGTGCTTCTACTCAATACTGAGCAAAGGGGCTGAATACTTATGACCATGTGATATTTCAGTTTTTCTTTTTTAATAAATTTGCAAAAATGTCTACATTTCTGTTTTTTTTCAGTCCAGATGGGGTGCAGAGTGGACTTTAATGAGATAAAAATGAACTTTTTAGAATTTACCAAATGGCTGCAATGAAACAAAGAGTGAAAAATGTAAAGGGGTCTGAATACTTCTCGTATCCACTGTATATCTTCTGCATTCTCTGTGGTGTTACATAGGCCTGCAGGTCCGACACCCCAGCTCTGCTACATGTGTGATATGTATAGTAGACAGACCGGTACCATTGTGTTGTAGTCGAAGCAGACGTGAGGACCTTTTCGATATCGAGGCATCTGCACCAGCTCACACTGCTCCGGACCCTCAGCTGTGACCAGAAGTTAATGGAGAAAAACAAGCAAAATGGAAACTGATGACGTAACGCTGCAGACTCGTTCTGATTCCTTATCGCATTAGACCTCCGCTTGCTGTCAGTGAATAGCGATGCCGTGTCAGCAGAGGGTCACAGCACTGCCTGCACTGATACACTGTAACGAGCCCTCAGCTGTGAGTCCGTGGCTTTGGATGGGGTTGGCCCTAGATGCTATGGCGGACCCCCACTGTATGCGCCCCGTATCACCCTGCCGGAAGGATACAGCGCGTCTCCACCTGGTCCAGCTTCATGGAGTCGCACTGGCTGCAGAGCATCGTCTCCGCCACCACGAAGAGCAGGTTTGTGTTTGCGAGTCTCTGGGCATGGAAGTATCTGACAGAGGAAAAAAGGTAAAGGCACGTGGGGTTAATTAACCCTTAAAAGCCCTGCTCAGCCCTCCCCCTCGGCCCCCCTGGACCCGACTGACCGGGAGCAGGGTCCGCAGTCGATGACTGCTGTGTACGTGGCATTGACGCTGCTGAAGTAATACTGCGTCTGCTTCATGATGCAGCTCGCCTCCCGCGGCTCCAGGTTCTCCGCCATGATGTCATCTGTGGGGACAAACGGGGCAAGTGGGTGCAGGGGGGTCACCGGGCAGCAACATGGCGCCACCCACCGCGCTACGATGAGACGCCTGTAACAACCTGCTGCACCTTTCCTGCTGATGTCACTTTCTACACTATATTCTGCATGTTGGAAACAGTCAGTAAGTAGGTGTTAGGCCTGTAAATGGTAATGGGACTATTTAACTCTTCATCTGTAATTGGACATTTACAAAAGTCACACTGACAATGCACACACATCCATCACAGGATCCGCCAACAGCAGCAGCAGCTTACTGACGGTTTCCAATTTTATTTTATCGTAAAATGTGGAAAAGGGGATAAAGAGGCCCAGGAGGTGATGACACGGGCACTCGCCACGTCCCCGCAGTAATCCCACCGCCACGGTCAGCGACTAGCGCAGCCCCCCGGCTCTTACCCGCATGCATCCAGCTGGTGTACATCAGACTGACGAACAGATGCTGCAGCAGTGACCTGCAGAGAGACCATTATAAGCCGGAGATTATAAGCGGGGACCGAGGACACTGGGAAATAGGGAGCCGTACACTCACCAGGCAGCAGCGGATGACAACCAGGCCAGGTTCAGCAGATCAGCGATGGTCGGCTGCAGAAGGAGACACCAAAGTCAGATACATTTATCTTATACTCTAGTCACACCCAGAGCTGCACCCTCAGAAATGCAGCCCATCCTTCTCCCTGCTATGTGCTGTCCAATCACTGCTGCTTGAGTGCTGACACAGCTAAATCAGAAGTCTGAATGCAGCTCTGGCTGTGACTAGAGAATAGAGTGATACAGCAGTGTTCACAATAATAGCAGTGTGTTCAAATACACGAGTTATCACAAAATCTTTATACTAGTTTTATTCAAAACATGGAGAAATGTATAGAATTTTAAGAAAATAACAAAAAATGACCATTGTTCTGTTCTACAATACAGCAGTGTCCGCATTTGTCTTTACAATCTCACAATATGTCCTCTTCTCTCTTTTTTTTGTGGATTTCGCATTCCTGTGAATCACTAAGCTATTATTTAGTTGTATATCACAGTTTTTTAGAACTGCTTCACATCTATGTTGCATAGAGTAAAATAACTTCTGGTCCCCGTCACCTGTTATTCCAGCCCAGGATGCTTTCACTACATCCCACAATTTTTTGGCATTTGTTGGTTTTGCCTCAGAAACAGCATTTTTGATGTCACCCCACAAGTGTCCTATCGGATTAAGGTCCGGGGATTGGACTGGCCACTCCATAACCTCAATTTTGTTGGACTGGAACTCGTTTACTGGTGTGTTTAGGGTCAATGTCTTGGTGAAACACCCATTTCAAGGGCATATCCTCTTCAGCGTAAGGCAACACATGACCTCTTCAAGTACAAGTATTTTAATATATGCAAACTGGTCCATGATCCCTGGTATGCGGTAAATAGGCCCAGCACCATAGTAAAAGAAACATGCCCATATCATGATGCTTCCACCATGCTTCACTGTCTGCAGGGTGTACTGTGGCTGAATGCAGAGTTTGGGGGTCGTCTGATGAACTGTCTGCGGCCCTTGGACCCGAAAACAACGATTTTACTTTCATCAGTCCATGAAATGTTTCTCCATTTCTCTTTAGGCCAGTTGATGTGTTCTTTGGCAGATTGTATCCGCTTCAGTACATGTCTTTTTTTTAACAGTGGGACTTTGCGGGGACTTCTTGCTCAGAGATTAGCTTCACACAGGTGTCTTCTAACTGTCACAGTCCTCACAGGTAACGGGATACTGTCTGTGATCATCCTGGAGCTGATCAGTGGCTGAGCCTTTGCCATTCTGGCTATTCTTCCATCCATTCGGATGGTAGTCTTCCGTTTTCTTCCACGTCTCTCTGGTTTTGCTTTCCATTATAAAGAATCGGAGATCATTTTAGCTGAACAGCCGATCATTGTCTGCACTTCTTTATAAGTTTTACCTTCTCCAATCAACTTTTTAATCAAAGTACGCTGTTCTTCTGAACAAGGTCTGGAACGACCCATATTTCTCAGGCTTTCAAGGAGAAATGCATGTCCAACATGTGCTGCTTCACCCTTATATAAGGGCCCCCTGATTCACACCTGTTTCCTCACAGAATGATTGACCCCCACACTGCTATTATATTGAACACCCCGTACAATTAATTATTCAGATACACAGAGTCAGAAACCTGCGGATCATGAATGCGGGGTCTGGGGGTTTCTTACAATCTACTGCGCCGACTGGTAAGTTGATTAATCCGGTCAGTCATATTGGCTGCTGGTATTCTGAACACTACTGATGCTACTTTTCAGCAGCCGCAGGGAGGGTCCGACGCTCACGAGGCCTCCGATTACTGGGAACACTCACTACAAAGATCCCTCTGGGGGCCGCGCCTTTGTTGCTCTCGGTTTTGGGGGCGCACAGTGACTGGTAATCGTAGGACTCCTTCTTGGTGAAGAACGAGCTGTTGTACAGAGCAGACATGAGGTTGGGGTCCACCTCGCTGAAGAACTTCCCGACCTAAGAGAAACACAAGGGGTTAATGTGATGAGGAGCCTCAAGTCTCACAATTAAAGCTCAGGTTTCGCAAACTCTCCCCACTTCAGAAATTATATCCACCGGTCCTAGAATCAGTCGATCCCCAGCCAGGACTGGCTGATAACAGAGAGTAGCAGATCTACCCGCACAGTGAGGTCTGGATACACTCGACTCCACATTCTCCGTCCTCATTACCGACGTGGTTTTTTCCCCTTCACTTTTTCTGCTTCTAAAAATACTCAATTTCTGAATCTCCGGCAATTACCAACACGAGTGAAAGAGCAATTACCCTCCGGAACGAGGCGCAAACAGTCACCGATCAGGAGGATCCCGCAACGAACGCAACGCCGGCTTATGTCACCACATAAAAACTAAAAAATATATGACAGAGGCAATCTGATCCACATCACATCTACAAATCAGATCACACATACAGTCACTGTCCACATACATTACATATACCCCAGAGCTGCGCTCACTATTCTGCTGGTGCAGTCACTGTCCACATACATTACATATACCCCAGAGCTGCACTCACTATTCTGCTGGTGCAGTCACTGTGTACATACATTACTGATCCTGAGTTACACCCTGTATTATACTCCAGAGCTGCACTCACTATTCTGCAAGTGCAGTCACGGTGTACATACATTACATCACTGATCCTGAGTTACATCCTGTATTATACTCCAGAGCTGCGATCACTATTCTGCAGGTGCAGTCACTGTGTACATACATTATATTACTCATCCTGAGTTACATCCTGTATTATACTCCAGAGCTGCACTCACTATTCTGCTGGTGCAGTCACTGTGTACATACATTATATTACTCATCCTGAGTTACATCCTGTATTATACTCCAGAGCTGCACTCACTAGTCTGCTGGTGCAGTCACTGTGTACATACATTACATTACTGATCCTGAGATACATACTGTATTATACTCCAGAGCTGCACTCACTATTCTGCTGGTGCAGTCACTGTGTACATACATTACATTACTGATCCTGAGTTACATACTGTATTATACTCCAGAGCTGCACTCACTATTCTGCTGGTGCAGTCACTGTGTACATACATTACATTACTGATCCTGAGTTACATCCTGCATTATACTCCAGAGCTGCGCTCACTATTCTGCTGGTGCAGTCACTGTGTACATACATTACATTACTGATCCTGAGTTACCTCCTGTATTATACTCCAGAGCTGCGCTCACTATTCTGCTGGTGCAGTCACTGTGTACATACATTACATTACTGATCCTGAGTTATATCCTGTATTATACTCCAGAGCTGCACTCACTATTCTGCTGGTGCAGTCACTGTGTACATACATTACATTACTGATCCTGAGTTACATCCTGTATTATACTCCAGAGCTGCACTCACAATTCTGCTGGTGCAGTCACTGTGTACATACATTACATTACTGATCCTGAGTTACATCCTGTATTATACTCTAGAGCTGCACTCACTATTCTGCTGGTGCAGTCACTGTGTACATACATTACATTACTGATCCTGAGTTATATCCTGTATTATACTCCAGAGCTGCGCTCACTATTCTGCAAGTGCAGTCACGGTGTACATACATTACATTACTGATCCTGAGTTACATCCTGTATTATACTCTAGAGCTGCACTCACTATTCTGCTGGTGCAGTCACTGTGTACATACATTACATCACTGATCCTGAGTTATATCCTGTATTATACTCCAGAGCTGCGCTCTCTATTCTGCAAGTGCAGTCACGGTGTACATACATTACATCACTGATCCTGAGCTACATCCTGTATTATACTCCAGAGCTGCGCTCACTATTCTGCAGGTGCAGTCACTGTGTACATACATTACATTACTGATCCTGAGTTACATACTGTATTATACTCCAGAGCTGCACTCACTATTCTGCTGGTGCAGTCACTGTGTACATACATTACATTACTGATCCTGAGTTACATACTGTATTATACTCCAGAGCTGCACTCACTATTCTGCTGGTGCAGTCACTGTGTACATACATTACATTACTGATCCTGAGTTACATACTGTATTATACTCCAGAGCTGCACTCACTATTCTGCTGGTGCAGTCACTGTGTACATACATTACATTACTGATCCTGAGTTACATACTGTATTATACTCCAGAGCTGCACTCACTATTCTGCTGGTGCAGTCACTGTGTACATACATTACATTACTGATCCTGAGTTACATCCTGTATTATACTCTAGAGCTGCACTCACTATTCTGCTGGTGCAGTCACTGTGTACATACATTACATTACTGATCCTGAGTTACATCCTGTATTATACTCCAGAGCTGCACTCACTATTCTGCTGGTGCAGTCACTGTGTACATACATTACATTACTGATCCTGAGTTACATCCTGTATTATACTCCACAGCTGCACTCACTATTCTGCTGGTGTAGTCACTGTGTACATACATTATATTACTGATCCTGAGTTACATCCTGTATTATACTCCAGAGCTGCACTCACTATTCTGTTGGTGCAGTCACTGTGTACATACATTACATTACTGATCCTGAGTTACATCCTGTATTATACTCCACAGCTGCACTCACTATTCTGCTGGTGTAGTCACTGTGTACATACATTACACTACTGATCCTGAGTTACATCCTGTATTATACTCCAGAGCTGCACTCACTATTCTGCTGGTTCAGTCACTGTGTACATACATTATATTACTGATCCTGAGTTACATCCTGTATTATACTCCAGAGCTGCACTCACTATTCTGCTGGTGCAGTCACTGTGTACATACATTACATTACTGATCCTGAGTTACATCCTGTATTATACTCTAGAGCTGCACTCACTATTCTGCTGGTGCAGGCACTGTGTACATACATTACATTACTGATCCTGAGTTACATCCTGTATTATACTCCAGAGCTGCACTCACTATTCTGCTGGTGCAGTCACTGTGTACATACATTACATTACTGATCCTGAGTTACATTCTGTATTACAATCCAGAGCTGCGCTCACTATTCTGCTGGTGCAGTCACTGTGTACATACATTACATTACGGATTCCTGAGTTACATCCTGTATTATACTCCACAGCTGCACTCACTATTCTGCTGGTGTAGTCACTGTGTACATACATTACATTACTGATCCTGAGTTACATCCTGTATTATACTCCAGAGCTGCACTCACTATTCTGCTGGTGCAGTCACTGTGTATATACATTACATTACTGATCCTGAGTTACATCCTGTATTATACTCCACAGCTGCACTCACTATTCTGCTGGTGCAGTCACTGTGTACATACATTACATTACTGATCCTGAGTTACATCCTGTATTATACTCCAGAGCTGCACTAACTATTCTGCTGGTGCAGTCACTGTGTACATACATTACATTACTGATTCCTGAGTTACATCCTGTATTATACTCCAGAGCTGCACTCACTATTCTGCTGGTACAGTCACTGTGTCCATACATTACATTACTGATCCTGAGTCACCTCCTGTATTATACCCCAGAGCTGCACTCACTATTCTGCTGGTGCAGTCACTCTGTACATACATTACATTACTGATCCTGAGTTACATCCTGCATTATACTCCAGAGCTGCACTCACTATTCTGCTGGTGCAGTCACTCTGTACATACATTACATTACTGATCCTGAGTTACATCCTGTATTATACTCCAGAGCTGCACTCACTATTCTGCTGGTGCAGTCACTCTGTACATACATTACATTACTGATTCCTGAGTTACATCCTGTATTATACTCCAGAGCTGCAATCACTATTCTGCTGGTACAGTCACTGTGTCCATACATTACAACACTGATCCTGTACTGATCCTGAGTTACATCCTGTATTATACTCCAGAGCTGCACTCACTATTCTGCTGGTGCAGTCACTGTTTACATACATTACATTACTGATCCGGAGTTACATCCTGTATTATACCCCAGAGCTGCGCTCACTATTCTGCTGGTGCAGTCACTGTGTATATACATTACATTACTGATCCTGAGTTACCTCCTGTATTATACTCCAGAGCTGCACTCACTATTCTGCTGGTGCAGTCACTGTGTACATACATTACATTACTGATCCTGAGTTACCTCCTGTATTATACTCCAGAGCTGCACTCACTATTCTGCTGGTGCAGTCACTGTGTACATACATTACATTACTGATCCTGAGTTACATCCTGTATTATACTCCAGAGCTGCACTCACTATTCTGCTGGTGCAGTCACTGTGTACATACATTACATTACTGATCCTGAGTTACATCCTGCATTATACTCCAGAGCTGCACTCACTATTCTGCTGGTGCAGTCACTGTGTACATACATTACATTACTGATCCTGAGTAACATTCTGTATTATACTCCAGAGCTGCACTCACTATTCTGCTGGTGCAGTCACTGTGTACATACATTACATTACTGATCCTGAGTTACATCCTGTATTATACTCCAGAGCTGCACTCACTATTCTGCTGGTGGAGTCACTGTGTACATACATTACATTACTGATCCTGAGTTACATCCTGTATTATACTCCAGAGCTGCGCTCACTATTCTGCTGGTGCAGTCACTGTGTACATACATTACATTACTGATCCTGAGTAACATTCTGTATTATACTCCAGAGCTGCACTCACTATTCTGCTGGTGCAGTCACTGTGTACATACATTACATTACTGATCCTGAGTTACATCCTGTATTATACTCCAGAGCTGCACTCACTATTCTGCTGGTGGAGTCACTGTGTACATACATTACATTACTGATCCTGAGTTACATCCTGTATTATACTCCAGAGCTGCACTCACTATTCTGCTGGTGGAGTCACTGTGTACATACATTACATTACTGATCCTGAGTTACATCCTGTATTATACTGCAGAGCTGCACTCACTATTCTGCTGGTGCAGTCACTCTGTACATACATTACATTACTGATTCCTGAGTTACATCCTGTATTATACTCCAGAGCTGCACTCACTATTCTGCTGGTACAGTCACTGTGTCCATACATTACAACACTGATCCTGTACTGATCCTGAGTTACATCCTGTATTATACCCCAGAGCTGCACTCACTATTCTGCTGGTACAGTCACTGTGTCCATACATTACAACACTGATCCTGTACTGATCCTGAGTTACATCCTGTATTATACTCCAGAGCTGCACTCACTATTCTGCTGGTGCAGTCACTCTGTACATACATTACATTACTGATCCTGAGTTACATCCTGTATTATACTCCACAGCTGCACTCACTATTCTGCTGGTGTAGTCACTGTGTACATACATTACATTACTGATCCTGAGTTACATCCTGTATTATACTCCAGAGCTGCACTCACTATTCTGCTGGTGCAGTCACTGTGTATATACATTACATTACTGATCCTGAGTTACATCCTGTATTATACTCCACAGCTGCACTCACTATTCTGCTGGTGTAGTCACTGTGTACATACATTACATTACTGATCCTGAGTTACCTCCTGTATTATACTCCAGAGCTGCACTCACGATTCTGCTGGTGCAGTCACTGTGTACATACATTACATTACTGATCCTGAGTTACATCCTGTATTATACTCCAGAGCTGCACTCACTATTCTGCTGGTGCAGTCACTGTGTATATACATTACATTACTGATCCTGAGTTACATCCTGTATTATACTCCACAGCTGCACTCACTATTCTGCTGGTGTAGTCACTGTGTACATACATTACATTACTGATCCTGAGTTACCTCCTGTATTATACTCCAGAGCTGCGCTCACTATTCTGCTGGTGCAGTCACTGTGTACATACATTACATTACTGATTCCTGAGTTACATCCTGTATTATACTCCAGAGCTGCACTCACTATTCTGCTGGTACAGTCACTGTGTCCATACATTACATTACTGATCCTGAGTCACCTCCTGTATTATACCCCAGAGCTGCACTCACTATTCTGCTGGTGCAGTCACTCTGTACATACATTACATTACTGATCCTGAGTTACATCCTGTATTATACTCCAGAGCTGCACTCACTATTCTGCTGGTGCAGTCACTGTGTACATACATTACATTACTGATCCTGAGTTACATCCTGTATTATACTCCAGAGCTGCACTCACTATTCTGCTGGTGCAGTCACTCTGTACATACATTACATTACTGATCCTGAGTTACATCCTGTATTATACTCCAGAGCTGCACTCACTATTCTGCTGGTGCAGTCACTCTGTACATACATTACATTACTGATTCCTGAGTTACATCCTGTATTATACTCCAGAGCTGCAATCACTATTCTGCTGGTACAGTCACTGTGTCCATACATTACAACACTGATCCTGTACTGATCCTGAGTTACATCCTGTATTATACTCCAGAGCTGCACTCACTATTCTGCTGGTGCAGTCACTGTTTACATACATTACATTACTGATCCTGAGTTACATCCTGTATTATACCCCAGAGCTGCGCTCACTATTCTGCTGGTGCAGTCACTGTGTATATACATTACATTACTGATCCTGAGTTACCTACTGTATTATACTCCAGAGCTGCACTCACTATTCTGCTGGTGCAGTCACTGTGTACATACATTACATTACTGATCCTGAGTTACATCCTGTATTATACTCCAGAGCTGCACTCACTATTCTGCTGGTGCAGTCACTGTGTACATACATTACATTACTGATCCTGAGTTACATCCTGTATTATACTCCAGAGCTGCACTCACTATTCTGCTGGTGCAGTCACTGTGTACATACATTACATTACTGATCCTGAGTAACATTCTGTATTATACTCCAGAGCTGCACTCATTATTCTGCTGGTGCAGTCACTGTGTACATACATTACATTACTGATCCTGAGTTACATCCTGTATTATACTCCAGAGCTGCACTCACTATTCTGCTGGTGGAGTCACTGTGTACATACATTACATTACTGATCCTGAGTTACATCCTGTATTATACTCCAGAGCTGCGCTCACTATTCTGCTGGTGCAGTCACTGTGTACATACATTACATTACTGATCCTGAGTAACATTCTGTATTATACTCCAGAGCTGCACTCACTATTCTGCTGGTGCAGTCACTGTGTACATACATTACATTACTGATCCTGAGTTACATCCTGTATTATACTCCAGAGCTGCACTCACTATTCTGCTGGTGGAGTCACTGTGTACATACATTACATTACTGATCCTGAGTTACATCCTGTATTATACTCCAGAGCTGCACTCACTATTCTGCTGGTGGAGTCACTGTGTACATACATTACATTACTGATCCTGAGTTACATCCTGTATTATACTCCAGAGCTGCACTCACTATTCTGCTGGTGAAGTCACTCTGTACATACATTACATTACTGATTCCTGAGTTACATCCTGTATTATACTCCAGAGCTGCACTCACTATTCTGCTGGTACAATCACTGTGTCCATACATTACAACACTGATCCTGTACTGATCCTGAGTTACATCCTGTATTATACCCCAGAGCTGCACTCACTATTCTGCTGGTACAGTCACTGTGTCCATACATTACAACACTGATCCTGTACTGATCCTGAGTTACATCCTGTATTATACTCCAGAGCTGCACTCACTATTCTGCTGGTGCAGTCACTCTGTACATACATTACATTACTGATTCCTGAGTTACATCCTGTATTATACTCCAGAGCTGCACTCACTATTCTGCTGGTACAGTCACTGTGTCCATACATTACAACACTGATCCTGTACTGATCCTGAGTTACATCCTGTATTATACTCCAGAGCTGCGCTCACTATTCTGCTGGTGCAGACACTGTGTACATACATTACATTACTGATCCTGAGTTACATCCTGTATTATACCCCAGAGCTGCGCTCACTATTCTGCTGGTGCAGACACTGTGTACATACATTACATTACTGATCCTGAGTTACATCCTGTATTATTCCCCAGAGCTGCACTCACTATTCTGCTGGTGCAGTCACTGTGTACACACATTACATTACTGATCCTGAGTTACCTCCTGTATTATACTCCAGAGCTGCACTCACTATTCTGCTGGTGCAGTCACTGTGTACATACATTACATTACTGATCCTGAGTTACATCCTGTATTATACTCCAGAGCTGCACTCACTATTCTGCTGGTGCAGACACTGTGTACATACATTACATTACTGATCCTGAGTTACATCCTGTATTATACTCCAGAGCTGCGCTCACTATTCTGCTGGTGCAGTCACTGTGTACATACATTACAACACTGATCCTGTACTGATCCTGAGTTACATCCTGTATTATACTCCAGAGCTGCGCTCACTATTCTGCTGGTGCAGTCACTGTTTACATACATTACATTACTGATCCTGAGTTACATCCTGTATTATACCCCAGAGCTGCGCTCACTATTCTGCTGGTGCAGACACTGTGTACATACATTACATTACTGATCCTGAGTTACATCCTGTATTATTCCCCAGAGCTGCACTCACTATTCTGCTGGTGCAGTCACTGTGTACACACATTACATTACTGATCCTGAGTTACCTCCTGTATTATACTCCAGAGCTGCACTCACTATTCTGCTGGTGCAGTCACTGTGTACATACATTACATTACTGATCCTGAGTTACATCCTGTATTATACTCCAGAGCTGCACTCACTATTCTGCTGGTGCAGTAACTGTGTACATACATTACATTACTGATCCTGAGTTACATCCTGTATTATACTCCAGAGCTGCGCTCACTATTCTGCTGGTGCAGTCACTGTGTACATACATTACATTACTGATCCTGAGTTACATCCTGTATTATACTCCAGAGCTGCGCTCACTATTCTGCTGGTGCAGTCACTGTGTACATACATTACATTACTGATCCTGAGTTACATCCTGTATTATACTCCAGAGCTGCGCTCACTATTCTGCTGGTGCAGTCACTGTGCACATACATTACATTACTGATCCTGAGTAACATTCTGTATTATACTCCAGAGCTGCGCTCACTATTCTGCTGGTGCAGTCACTGTGTACATACATTACATTACTGATCCTGAGTTATATCCTGTATTATACTCCAGAGCTGCACTCACTATTCTGCTGATGGTCTTCGCTCTCCTGCATTACCTGTGACCAGTGGTCCAGCTGATTGGACATGACGAGAAATCCACCATCATCGATGAGGACGCAGAGTAAATCCTGCAGAGAAGAGGCACGTCTGACATGTCACATAGAGCATCCCTCATCCAGTGGAGCTGTCTCCTATTAGATAACTGTGGTGTTGGTTGTACTGGGGGTCTCTGATGATGGGAGGGGGGCACGTACCTCACTGTTGATGTCACAGTCCATCTCGCAGCTGCTGGAAGGACTACATTGCTGGAGACAAGAGGAGAAGACGCTTCAGTCTACAGGACAATGTGAGGCCGGAGGGACGTAGTAGAACTAGACAGGACCTGGGGGCGCAGGGGCCGCTCACCTTGCGGGGTCCTTGAGGATTCACTTCAGAATGGTTACTGGCCAGGATTTTGAACTTTTCCACCCACGCCTCAAGATCCAACTTGACTCCGACAACTAGGGAAAAAAAATGGAGAATAATGAAGATGAAGATGACGTGAAGGTCATACTGTGAGGAAGGTTGTGATACGTCTCCAGTCATCTCTCATGGGTCAGTTTCTTGTAGCGCCCCCAACAGTCCCAGCCACGGAAAATACCTGCAGGTTTGAGTTTTCTGCCGTCGATCTCGAGGTCCACGGCCGTGCTCACCAGTATCCCCACCGTGTTATTCTCCAGATCTGATGGTCGGTAACCAGCTGACGAGACAACAGAGGAACCGGAATTAGGACTTGTTCTCCTCAGTCCTAATCTCAGATCTTCCTCAAAGACTCAGCACCTGTCCCCGACGCTTATCCCGCACTTATGTCTTCACTTCGTGTTCCTCACCGCTCTTCTTCATCCCATCCTCCTCCTCGCCTCCAGCGCTCCCCCTCACCTCCAGCGCTCCCCCTCGCCTCCAGCGCTCCCCCTCGCCTCCAGCGCTCCCCCTCACCTCCAGCGCTCCCCCTCACCTCCAGCGCTCCACCTGCCATCCAGCGCTCCCCCTCGCCTCCAGCGCTCCCCGCGCTCATCCTCGCCTCCAGAGCTCCCCACGCTCATCCTCGCCTCTAGCGCTCCTCCTCGCCTCCAGCACTCTCCCTGCCATCCAGCGCTCCCCCTCGCCTCCAGCGCTCCCCGAGCTCCTCCTTGTCTCCAGCGCTCCCCCTGCCATCCAGAATTCCCCCTCACCTCCAGCGCTCCCCCTGCCATCCAGCGCTCCCCCTCGCCTCCAGCGCTCCCCGCGCTCATCCTCGCCTCCAGAGCTCCCCACGCTCATCCTCGCCTCCAGCGCTCCTCCTCGCCTCCAGCACTCTCCCTGCCATCCAGCTCTCCCCATGCCTCCAGCGCTCCCCACGCTCATCCTTGCCTCTAGCGCTCCTCCTCGCCTCCAGCGCTCCCCCTGCCATCCAGCGCTCCCCACGCTCCTCCTCGCCTCCCACATTTCTCACATCATTTAATGATCAAAACTCACGTTCTCTATAAGGTGCGCGGAATATGTAGCCCTTGTTGTCAAGACTTCTTCTGTAAAATGTGGCGTTATGAGGCTCCATGTCCTCCATCCAGTCATCTGCAGCCCTGGAGACACGAGACGAGTAAGAGGTAAAAAGATGTGAGAGCGGAGCAGAGGCGAGACAGAGAGAGCGGAGCAGAGGCGAGACAGAGAGAGCGGAGCAGAGGCGAGACAGAGAGAGCGGAGCAGAGGCGAGACAGAGAGAGCGGAGCAGAGGCGAGACAGAGAGAACGGAGCAGAGGCGAGACAGAGAGAGAGCGGAGCAGAGGTGAGGCAGAGAGAGAGCGGAGCAGAGGCGAGGCAGAGAGAGAGCGGAGCAGAGGCGAGGCAGAGAGAGAGCGGAGCAGAGGCGAGGCAGAGAGAGAGCGGAGCAGAGGCGAGGCAGAGAGAGAGCGGAGCAGAGGCGAGGCAGAGAGAGAGCGGAGCAGAGGCGAGACAGAGAGAGAGCGGAGCAGAGGCGAGGCAGAGAGAGCGCGGAGCAGAGGCGAGGCAGAGAGAGAGCGGAGCAGAGGCGAGGCAGAGAGAGAGCGGAGCAGAGGCGAGGCAGAGAGAGAGCGGAGCAGAGGCGAGGCAGAGAGAGAGCGGAGCAGAGGCGAGGCAGAGAGAGAGCGGAGCAGAGGCGAGGCAGTGAGAGAGCGGAGCAGAGGCGAGGCAGTGAGAGAGCGAAGCAGAGGCGAGGCAGAGAGAGAGCGGAGCAGAGGCGAGGCAGTGAGAGAGCGGAGCAGAGGCGAGGCAGTGAGAGAGCGGAGCAGAGGCGAGGCAGAGAGAGAGCGGAGCAGAGGCGAGGCAAAGAGAGAGAGCGGAGCAGAGGCGAGGCAGAGAGAGAGCGGAGCAGAGGCGAGGCAGAGAGAGAGCGGAGCAGAGGCGAGGCAGAGAGAGAGCGGAGCAGAGGCGAGGCAGAGAGAGAGCGGAGCAGAGGCGAGGCAGAGAGAGAGCGGAGCAGAGGCGAGGCAGTGAGAGAGCGGAGCAGAGGCGAGGCAGTGAGAGAGCGGAGCAGAGGCGAGACAGAGAGCGGAGCAGAGGCGAGGCAGTAAGAGAGCGGAGCAGAGGCGAGGCAGAGAGAGAGCGGAGCAGAGGCGAGACAGAGAGCGGAGCAGAGGCGAGGCAGTGAGAGAGCGGAGCAGAGGCGAGACAGAGAGCGGAGCAGAGGCGAGACAGAGAACGGAGCAGAGGCGAGACAGAAAGAGCGGAGCAGAGGCGAGACAGAGAGAGAACGAAGCAGAGGCGAGACAGAGAACGGAGCAGAGGCGAGACAGAGAGAGCGGAGCAGAGGCGAGACAGAGAGAGCGGAGCAGAGGCGAGACAGAGAGAGCGGAGCAGAGGCGAGACAGAGAGAGCGGAGCAGAGGCGAGACAGAGAGAGCGGAGCAGAGGCGAGACAGAGAGAACGGAGCAGAGGCGAGGCAGAGAGAGAGCGGAGCAGAGGTGAGGCAGAGAGAGAGCGGAGCAGAGGCGAGGCAGAGAGAGAGCGGAGCAGAGGCGAGGCAGAGAGAGAGCGGAGCAGAGGCGAGGCAGAGAGAGAGCGGAGCAGAGGCGAGGCAGAGAGAGAGCGGAGCAGAGGCGAGGCAGAGAGAGAGCGGAGCAGAGGCGAGGCAGTGAGAGAGCGGAGCAGAGGCGAGGCAGTGAGAGAGCGGAGCAGAGGCGAGGCAGAGAGAGAGCGGAGCAGAGGCGAGGCAAAGAGAGAGAGCGGAGCAGAGGCGAGGCAGAGAGAGAGCGGAGCAGAGGCGAGGCAGAGAGAGAGCGGAGCAGAGGCGAGGCAGAGAGAGAGCGGAGCAGAGGCGAGGCAGAGAGAGAGAGGAGCAGAGGCGAGGCAGTGAGAGAGCGGAGCAGAGGCGAGGCAGTGAGAGAGCGGAGCAGAGGCGAGACAGAGAGCGGAGCAGAGGCGAGGCAGTAAGAGAGCGGAGCAGAGGCGAGGCAGAGAGAGAGCGGAGCAGAGGCGAGACAGAGAGCGGAGCAGAGGCGAGGCAGTGAGAGAGCGGAGCAGAGGCGAGACAGAGAGAGCGGAGCAGAGGCGAGACAGAGAACGGAGCAGAGGCGAGACAGAAAGAGCGGAGCAGAGGCGAGACAGAGAGAGAACGGAGCAGAGGCGAGACAGAGAACGGAGCAGAGGCGAGACAGAGAGAGCGGAGCAGAGGCGAGACAGAGAGAGCGGAGCAGAGGCGAGACAGAGAGAGCGGAGCAGAGGCGAGACAGAGAGAGCGGAGCAGAGGCGAGACAGAGAGCGGAGCAGTGGCGAGACAGAGAGAGCGGAGCAGAGGCGAGACAGAGAGCGAAGCAGAGGCGAGACAGAGAGAGCGGAGCAGAGGCGAGACAGAGAACGGAGCAGAGGCGAGACAGAGAACGGAGCAGAGGCGAGACAGAGAGAGCGGAGCAGAGGCGAGACAGAGAGAGAGCGGAGCAGAGGCGAGGCAGAGAGAGAGCGGAGCAGAGGCGAGGCAGAGAGAGAGCGGAGCAGAGGCGAGGCAGAGAGAGAGCGGAGCAGAGGCGAGGCAGAGAGAGAGCGGAGCAGAGGCGAGGCAGAGAGAGAGCGGAGCAGAGGCGAGGCAGAGAGAGAGCGGAGCAGAGGCGAGGCAGAGAGCGGAGCAGAGGCGAGACAGAGAGCGGAGCAGAGGCGAGACAGAGAGCGGAGCAGAGGCGAGACAGAGAGCGGAGCAGAGGCGAGACAGAGAACGGAGCAGAGGCGAGACAGAGAGCGGAGCAGAGGCGAGACAGAAAGAGCGGAGCAGAGGCGAGGCAGAGAGAGCGGAGCAGAGGCGAGGCAGAGAGAGCGGAGCAGAGGCGAGGCAGACAGCGGAGCAGAGGCGAAGCAGAGAGAGCGGAGCAGAGGCAAGGCAGAGAGAGCGGAGCAGAGGCGAGGCAGAGAGAGCGGAGCAGAGGCGAGGCAGAGAGAGCGGAGCAGAGGCGAGGCAGAGAGAGCGGAGCAGAGGCGAGGCAGAGAGAGCGGAGCAGAGGCGAGGCAGAGAGAGCGGAGCAGAGGCGAGACAGAGAGAGCGGAGCAGAGGCGAGGCAGAGAGAGAGCGGAGCAGAGGCGAGGCAGAGAGAGAGCGGAGCAGAGGCGAGACAGAGAGCGGAGCAGAGGCGAGACAGAGAGCGGAGCAGAGGCGAGACAGAGAGCGGAGCAGAGGCGAGACAGAGAGCGGAGCAGAGGCGAGACAGAGAGAGAGCGGAGCAGAGGCGAGACAGAGAGAACGGAGCAGAGGCGAAACAGAAAGAGCGGAGCAGAGGCGAGACAGAGAGAGCGGAGCAGAGGCGAGGCAGAGAGAGCGGAGCAGAGGCGAGACAGAGAGAGCGGAGCAGAGGCGAGACAGAGAGAGCGGAGCAGAGGCGAGTCAGAGAGAGCGGAGCAGAGGCGAGACAGAGAGAGCGGAGCAGAGGCGAGACAGAGAGAGCGGAGCAGAGGCGAGACAGAGAGAACGGAGCAGAGGCGAGACAGAGAGAGCGGAGCAGAGGCGAGACAGAAAGAGCGGAGCAGAGGCGAGACAGAGAGAGAGCGGAGCAGAGGCGAGACAGAGAGAACGGAGCAGAGGCGAGACAGAGAGAAAGGAGCAGAGGCAAGACAGAGAGAAAGGAGCAGAGGCGAGACAGAAAGAGCGGAGCAGAGGCGAGACAGAGAGAGAATGGAGCAGAGGCGAGACAGAGAGAGCGGAGCAGAGGCGAGACAGAGAGAGCGGAGCAGAGGCGAGACAGAGAGAGCCGAGCAGAGGCGAGACAGAGAGAGCGGAGCAGAGGCGAGACAGAGAGAGCGGAGCAGAGGCGAGACAGAGAGAGCGGAGCAGAGGCGAGACAGAGAGCGGAGCAGAGGCGAGACAGAAAGCGGAGCAGAGGCGAGGCAGAGAGAGAGCGGAGCAGAGAGAGAGCGGAGCAGAGGCGAGGCAGAGAGAGAGCGGAGCAGAGGCGAGGCAGAGAGAGAGCGGAGCAGAGGCGAGGCAGAGAGAGCGGAGCAGAGGCGAGGCAGAGAGAGAGCGGAGCAGAGGCGAGGCAGAGAGAGAGCGGAGCAGAGGCGAGACAGAGAGCAGAGCAGAGGCGAGACAGAGAGCAGAGCAGAGGCGAGACAGAGAGCAGAGCAGAGGCGAGACAGAGAGCGGAGCAGAGGCGAGACAGAGAGCGGAGCAGAGGCGAGACAGAGAGCGGAGCAGAGGCGAGACAGAGAGCGGAGCAGAGGCGAGACAGAGAGCGGAGCAGAGGCGAGACAGAGAGCGGAGCAGAGGCGAGGCAGAGAGAGCGGAGCAGAGGCGAGACAGACAGCGGAGCAGAGGCGAGACAGACAGCGGAGCAGAGGCGAGGCAGAGAGAGCGGAGCTGAGGCGAGGCAGAGAGAGCGGAGTAGAGGCGAGGCAGAGAGAGCGGAGCAGAGGCGAGGCAGAGAGAGCGGAGCAGAGGCGAGGCAGAGAGAGCGGAGCAGAGGCGAGGCAGAGAGAGAGCGGAGCAGAGGCGAGGCAGAGAGAGAGCGGAGCAGAGGCGAGGCAGAGAGAGAGAGAGAGCGGAGCAGAGGCGAGGCAGAGAGAGAGCGGAGCAGAGGCGAGGCAGAGAGAGAGCGGAGCAGAGGCGAGGCAGAGAGAGAGCGGAGCAGAGGCGAGGCAGAGAGAGAGCGGAGCAGAGGCGAGGCAGAGAGAGAGCGGAGCAGAGGCGAGGCAGAGAGAGAGCGGAGCAGAGGCGAGGCAGAGAGAGAGCGGAGCAGAGGCGAGGCAGAGAGAGAGCGGAGCAGAGGCGAGGCAGAGAGAGCGGAGCAGAGGCGAGGCAGAGAGAGCGGAGCAGAGGCGAGGCAGAGAGCGGAGCAGAGGCGTGACAGAGAGCGGAGCAGAGGCGAGACAGAGAGCGGAGCAGAGGCGAGACAGAGAGCGGAGCAGAGGCGAGACAGAGCGGAGCAGAGGCGAGACAGAGCGGAGCAGAGGCGAGACAGAGAGAGAGCGAGCAGAGGCGAGACAGAGAGAGAGCGGAGCAGAGGCGAGACAGAGAGAACGGAGCAGAGGCGAGACAGAGAGAGCGGAGCAGAGGCGAGACAGAGAGAGCGGAGCAGAGGCGAGGCAGAGAGAGCGGAGCAGAGGCGAGACAGAGAGAGCGGAGCAGAGGCGAGACAGAGAGAGCGGAGTAGAGGCGAGACAGAGAGAGCGGAGCAGAGGCGAGACAGAGAGAACGAAGCAGAGGCGAGACAGAGAGAACGAAGCAGAGGCGAGACAGAGAGAGCGGAGCAGAGGCGAGACAGAAAGAGCGGAGCAGAGGCGAGACAGAGAGAGCGGAGCAGAGGCGAGACAGAGAGAACGGAGCAGAGGCGAGACAGAGAGAGCGGAGCAGAGGCGAGACAGAGAGAACGGAGCAGAGGCGAGACAGAAAGAGCGGAGCAGAGGCGAGACAGAGAGAGAACGGAGCAGAGGCGAGACAGAGAGAGAACGGAGCAGAGGCGAGACAGAGAGAACGGAGCAGAGGCGAGACAGAGAGAGCGGAGCAGAGGCGAGACAGAGAGAGCGGAGCAGAGGCGAGACAGAGAGAGCGGAGCAGAGGCGAGACAGAGAGAGCGGAGCAGAGGCGAGACAGAGAGAGCGGAGCAGAGGCGAGACAGAGAGAGCGGAGCAGAGGCGAGGCAGAGAGAGAGCGGAGCAGAGGTGAGGCAGAGAGAGAGCGGAGCAGAGGCGAGGCAGAGAGAGAGCGGAGCAGAGGCGAGGCAGAGAGAGAGCGGAGCAGAGGCGAGGCAGAGAGAGAGCGGAGCAGAGGCGAGGCAGAGAAAGAACGGAGCAGAGGCGAGGCAGAGAGAGAGCGGAGCAGAGGCGAGGCAGAGAGAGAGCGGAGCAGAGGCGAGGCAGAGAGAGAGCGGAGCAGAGGCGAGGCAGAGAGAGAGTGGAGCAGAGACGAGGCAGAGAGAGAGCGGAGCAGAGGCGAGGCAGAGAGAGAGCGGAGCAGAGGCGAGACAGAGAGAGAGCGGAGCAGAGGCGAGGCAGAGAGAGAGCGGAGCAGAGGCAAGACAGAGAGCGGAGCAGAGGCGAGACAGAGAGCGGAGCAGAGGCGAGACAGAGAGCGGAGCAGAGGCGAGACAGAGAGCGGAGCAGAGGCGAGGCAGAGAGAGCGGAGCAGAGGCGAGACAGAGAGAGCGGAGCAGAGGCGAGGCAGAGAGAGAGCGGAGCAGAGGCGAGGCAGAGAGAGAGCGGAGCAGAGGCGAGGCAGAGAGAGAGCGGAGCAGAGGCGAGGCAGAGAGAGAGCGGAGCAGAGGCGAGGCAGAGAGAGAGCGGAGCAGAGGCGAGGCAGAGAAAGAACGGAGCAGAGGCGAGGCAGAGAGAGAGCGGAGCAGAGGCGAGGCAGAGAGAGAGCGGAGCAGAGGCGAGGCAGAGAGAGAGCGGAGCAGAGGCGAGGCAGAGAGAGAGCGGAGCAGAGACGAGGCAGAGAGAGAGCGGAGCAGAGGCGAGGCAGAGAGAGAGCGGAGCAGAGGCGAGGCAGAGAGAGAGCGGAGCAGAGGCGAGACAGAGAGCGGAGCAGAGGCGAGACAGAGAGCAGAGCAGAGGCGAGACAGAGAGCGGAGCAGAGGCGAGACAGAGAGCGGAGCAGAGGCGAGACAGAGAGCGGAGCAGAGGCGAGACAGAGAGCGGAGCAGAGGCGAGGCAGAGAGAGCGGAGCAGAGGCGAGGCAGACAGCGGAGCAGAGGCGAGACAGACAGCGGAGCAGAGGCGAGGCAGAGAGAGCGGAGCAGAGGAGAGGCAGAGAGAGCGGAGCAGAGGAGAGGCAGAGAGAGCGGAGCAGAGGCGAGGCAGAGAGAGCGGAGCAGAGGCGAGGCAGAGAGAGCGGAGCAGAGGCGAGGCAGAGAGAGCGGAGCAGAGGCGAGGCAGAGAGAGAGCGGAGCAGAGGCGAGGCAGAGAGAGAGCGGAGCAGAGGCGAGGCAGAGAGAGAGCGGAGCAGAGGCGAGGCAGAGAGAGAGCGGAGCAGAGGCGAGGCAGAGAGAGAGCGGAGCAGAGGCGAGGCAGAGAGAGAGCGGAGCAGAGGCGAGGCAGAGAGAGCGGAGCAGAGGCGAGGCAGAGAGAGAGCGGAGCAGAGGCGAGGCAGAGAGAGAGCGAAGCAGAGGCGAGGCAGAGAGCGGAGCAGAGGCGAGACAGAGAGCGGAGCAGAGGCGAGACAGAGAGCGGAGCAGAGGCGAGACAGAGAGCGGAGCAGAGGCGAGACAGAGAGCGGAGCAGAGGCGAAACAGAGAGCGGAGCAGAGGCGAGACAGAGAGCGGAGCAGAGGCGAGACAGAGAGCGGAGCAGAGGCGAGACAGAGAGCGGAGCAGAGGCGAGACAGAGAGCGGAGCAGAGGCGAGACAGAGAGAGCGGAGCAGAGGCGAGACAGAGAGAGAGGAGCAGAGGCGAGACACAGAGAGAGAGGAGCAGAGGCGAGACACAGAGAGAGAAGCAGAGGCGAGACAGAGAGAGAGGAGCAGAGGCGAGACAGAGAGAGAGGAGCAGAGGCGAGACAGAGAGAGAGGAGCAGAGGCGAGACAGAGAGAGAGGAGCAGAGGCGAGACAGAGAGAGAGGAGCAGAGGCGAGACAGAGAGAGAGGAGCAGAGGCGAGATAGAGAGAGAGGAGCAGAGGCGAGACAGAGAGAGAGGAGCAGAGGCGAGACAGAGAGAGCGGAGCAGAGGCGAGACAGAGAGCGGAGCAGAGGCGAGACAGAGAGAGAGGAGCAGAGGCGAGACAGAGAGAGCGGAGCAGAGGCGAGACAGAGAGAGCGGAGCAGAGGCGAGACAGAGAGAGCGGAGCAGAGGCGAGACAGAGAGAGAGAGTAGCAGACGCGAGACAGAGAGACGAGCAGAGGCGAGACAGAGAGCGGAGCAGAGGCGAGACAGAGAGAGCGGAGCAGAGGCGAGACAGAGAGCGGAGCAGAGGCGAGACAGTGAGCGGAGCAGAGGCGAGACAGAGAGCGGAGCAGAGGCAAGACAGAGACGAGACAGAGACAGAAGAGCAGAGGCGAGACAGAGAGAGAGGAGCAGAGGCGAGACAGAGAGAGAGGAGCAGAGGCGAGACAGAGAGAGAGGAGCAGAGGCGAGACACGAGAGTTAGTAGAGAAGATGTGAGACGGAGCAGAGATCACGTGCGATAGAGGAGACGATGTGTCCATGTAACATTCACGATGTGTTTAGGCTGCGCCATTTCCAGCACTCACTTGTTGGGGAAGACTCGGGTGATGCCTCCATCAGTAGCAGAAAAGACAGCGAGGAGCCCGTACCTGTGCGGAGGAAGAAGCGGATGAGGAGAACATGGAGCTACAGGGCGAAGGCGTCATCTGCACCACAGCAGTCACCGAGAGGTCCCAGCACCAGTCACAGCTGTAGACAGTCTCTGATGAGATGTCAGGGGCTGTCTATGGTATTGGTGGATGTAACATGGAGGGTACAAGTAGACTACACTCAGTAGGTAACCCGTGCCGGGCCGGGGGTCACATTTTCTTGCTCATTAATTATTGTTTTCCTGATGACAGTCACCCATTACCAACGATCCTGCTGACGATCACTATTCATAGACGGATGCTGTCAGTCTTCAGGGTGTTTCTGTGAAGTAGTGATTGTCCAGCAGCCACAGTCTCCTTACGTGAGAAGGTCCTTATCCTTCCAGACTCTGTCGGCCAGATCCCGTGTGATGCCCGTATCCAGGATCAGGTTATGCAGGAGGAAGCTGTCACCTGAGGAACAGGAAAGCAATGTCGTCATCACCACCGCCATCATCATCATCCACCCTCATCCACCGCCATCATCATCATCCACCACCACCATCATCAACCACCATCATTATCATTAACCATCATCCACCACCATCATCATTAACCATCATCCACCACCACCATCATCCCCTATCATCCACCACCATCATCGAACATATCCAACACCAGCATCCACCATCAAACACCAGTCATCATCATCCACCACCGTCTTCATTAACCATCATCCACCACCATCATCATCGAACACAATCCAACACCATCATCCATAATCAACATCATCATTAACCAGCATCCACCACCATCATCATTAACCATCATCCACCACCATCGAACAAGATCCAACACCAGCATCCACCATCATCATCCACCACCGTCCTCATTAACCATCATCCACCGCCATCATCATCATCGAACACAATCCAATACCATCATCATTAACCAGCATCCACCACCATCAACATCATCCCTTATTATCCACCATCATGGAACACGATCCAACACCAGCATCCACCATCATCAGCCATCACCGTCGTCATTATCATCCACCACCATTATCATAGAACGTAGTCCAACACCATCATCCACCATGAACATCATCATTAACCAGCATCCACCACCACTATCATCATCATCCACTACCAACGTCCTCATTAACAATCATCCACCAGCATCATTGACAACCATCACCATCCACCAGCACCATGGACCACGATCCTCCGCCATCTTCCATCCTTGATCCTGCTATAACACTCACACTGCTTGGAGTCCGGCGTCACTTTCTCCATGAGTGAGATGAAGTTCAGCAAGAACTCGGTGTTGTTTTCGGACTGTTCCAAGTCCTGGCAGTACTGCCTGCGAGAGAGGAGACGAGGACATGGAGGAGAGAACGGAGAAGACAGGTCAGGAACCAAGACGAGGAACGCTCACAAACACTGGGGCGGCTCCTTACAATGTGGCCGCTGGGTGGGAACCCGATAAAGGTAAAAGGCTAGCTCCACCCCCTGAGTCATGTGATCCACCTCTTCTCTACTGATTGGCTCATACAGAGTCCAGGGGGTGGGGCTCTATTTCCCTTATTTGCATTTTAAGGGATAATACAGCTGGGAGGAAGGGTCCGGGAACATTGAAGGTTACATTACCTTGGAGCCAAGAACACGCGACCTTCAGACTCAAAGGTATTCGGCATCAGAGACTCAAAATCTGTAACAGATAAAAAGAATTATCCAGCAAGTGAGAGGAGCGCCCCTTCCAGTCCACATAGGGGGTCGCACCCTGTGTGGGGGCTGCTCCTGCAATGCGGCATGTAGGGGACCCCTCGCGCTGTGCTGGGCACCTGGATCTGCTCGGCATGGATGGATGGACGAGCGGGATCCGGCCACAACCTTCAGGTGAACGATGGAAGTCAATGAGGAGGAGAGAAGAGAAGGAGGAAGAATCACCCAAGTGCTGAGGAGGCAGCAACCTGGGGCTCTGCTGGCCGAGGCATGCTGGGACTTGTGGTGGAGGCGGAGAGTCCCAGAGCGCTTCTGCTGGGAGGACGGAATAAGACTATCTCTGACCTGGGAAGGAGCTTAGGCCTCGTAGAAAACCATGCCTGCTTTCTTCCAAAAACCTTCATTTCAATATAACCGAGCTGCGATACCAGACTCAACCAGCAGTGGCGCTGCTGGACGAAGGCGGCCATGTTTTCTAATCCTGATCAGTCAAAAAGCCACCAGAGTTGAAAAACCAACTCATCTACTGGGAAAAATGCAGGATCCCGACTGTAAGGACAAGAAGACCAGGTCCAATGGTCTAGTCATGCAGGAGAGCTGGACAGCGCCCCCGGAGTCCAATAGTGGAAGGACAGAATAAGGGAACACTACTGACGGCGATCTGCACCACTGTTGGCTTTTGGCCATATTGGCGATTACCCAGAGCACAATGCGGCAGGTTCAGGGTCCTATAGTCCTGGGTCAGGACAGGGCCCCGTACTGCGCCCCACCCCGCAGGTCATTCCCTTTCCTCATGTTCACTGTCACATCAATTCCTGGAGAGGGAGGTCCGGCGCAGGGTCTCATCGCACCCGCCAGGAGCCAAAGTGACGGCGGCGCCAACCACAGCTGGCCCCATCCTCAGGGGCCCATAGCTACATGGAATACAGCGCCTCCTGGTGGACTAATGTCTGTAGTGCATGAGATAAAGAACAGAATTGTACGTACACAAGCCTCAGATTACAGATTATAGATAGAATAATACTACTCAGGCAGTCACTGTGCTCCGGAGCTGCACTCACAAGTCTAACGTATGTACACAGTGACTCCACCAACAGAATAGTGAGTGCAGCTCTGGAGTATAATACAGGATGTAACTCAGGATCAGTAATGTAATGTATGTACACAGTGACTGCACCAGCAGAATAGTGAGTGCAGCTCTGGAGTATAATACAGGATGTAACTCAGGATCAGTAATGTAATGTATGTATGTGGCACCCCAGGGGTCTGGTTTCCACAGTAATAGCAGTATTGCGTCTGTGAGCAGGTGGGAGGTCTCCTGGGCAGGAATCCTAAGCATGCCACACCTCCTGCCCAGTCCTGGGAGGGGAAGAACTTCCCCTATATAAACTGGGGCTGAAGCAGGGTTAGAGAGAGGAGTTCCAGACAGAGACGGAGTCTGGTCTGGACACCAGAAACAGGGACAGATAGACATCAGGAGCTCTGTAGGAGCCAAGGAGAAGCGCCAGGGGCTGGAGCTGTGCAGAGCTCGCCCTGGGAGAAGGTACAAAAACCGGACACAGGAGTCCGAGGCTGTGGGGACTAAGATATACCCAGCAGCAGAATCCATCCGGCAGGGGATTCCAGGTCCTCTGGCCATAAAAGCCCGGAGGCTCAGTCACAACGAAGGGACCAGCACCGCCATCCCGGAGCGGAGGCTAACAGGAGGCCCCAGGTCACCAGCCATACGGGTGAGCACCACACGGTATACCCAGGGACGTGGGCTACTTGTAACCGCCGAAAGCAGGGTAGCCAGGAAGGGTACAGACTAACGGGAAGGCCTACAACTCCACCTGGCCAGGGGAACTCCGGCTTACTCGCAGACTAACCAGGCCCCAACTACTAGCCAGTACTCCCGGGGGAATTTGCCTTGTACCATCAGTAAAGGCCCTGAACTGTACCCTCGCGTTTCCGTGCTTCCTTGTCGCACCGTTAGTGCTGGGACATCCACACCATCACTCCCAACATCATCCACATCCGCTGCCCTGAGGCCATACCTCTCCCGTTGGGGGTTATATCAACATTGCTGCACACCTATACCACCGGCCTCAGCGGTCTGCCCTGCAGCGGCGGTTTCATAACCGCATTCAACGGGTGGCGTAGTCGGACACTAATACCATCATACCAATAACCGCCACTAAGTTTGACCACCCTGGGCGCGGACCGGGTCACCGCCACACGAAGACTACTACCCCCATCGGATCCGGCTCCGGGTATCCCCCGCGCGCATGCGCGCCGCACTACATCACTGGCCCAGGGGGTGAGTCATGTACACAGTGACTGCACCAGCAGAATAGTGAGTGCCGCTCTGGAGTATAATATAGGAGGTAACTCAGGATCAGTAATGTATGTACACAGTGACTGCACCAGCAGAATAGTGAGTGCCGCTCTGGGGTATAATACAGGATGTAACTCAGGATCAGTAATGTATGTACACAGTGACTGCACCAGCAGAATAGTGAGTGCCGCTCTGGGGTATAATACAGGATGTAACTCAGGATCAGTAATGTATGTACACAGTGACTGCACCAGCAGAATAGTGAGTGCAGCTCTGGAGTATAATACAGGATGTAACTCAGGATCAGTAATGTAATGTATGTACACAGTGACTGCACCAGCAGAATAGTGAGTACAGCTCTGGAGTATAATACAGGAGGTAACTCAGGATCAGTAATGTAATGTATGTACACAGTGACTGCACCAACAGAATAGTGAGTGCAGCTCTGGGGTATAATACAGGATGTAACTCAGGATCAGTAATGTAATGTATGTACACAGTGACTCCACCAGCAGAATAGTGAGTGCCGCTCTGGAGTATAATACAGGATGTAACTCAGGATCAGTAATGTATGTACACAGTGACTGCACCAGCAGAATAGTGAGTGCAGCTCTGGAGTATAATACAGGATGTAACTCAGGATCAGTAATGTAATGTATGTACACAGTGACTGCACCAGCAGAATAGTGAGTACAGCTCTGGAGTATAATACAGGAGGTAACTCAGGATCAGTAATGTAATGTATGTACACAGTGACTGCACCAACAGAATAGTGACTGCAGCTCTGGAGTATAATACAGGAGGTAACTCAGGATCAGTAATGTAATGTATGTACACAGTGACTGCACCAGCAGAATAGTGAGTGCAGCTCTGGAGTATAATACAGGATGTAACTCAGGATCAGTAATGTAATGTATGTACACAGTGATTGCACCAGCAGAATAGTGAGTGCAGCTCTGGAGGATAATACAGGATGTAACTCAGGATCAGTAATGTATGTACACAGTGACTGCACCAGCAGAATAGTGAGTGCAGCTCTGGAGTATAATACAGGATGTAACTCAGGATCAGTAATGTAATGTATGTACACAGTGACTGCACCAGCAGAATAGTGAGTGCAGCTCTGGAGTATAATACAGGATGTAACTCAGGATCAGTAATGTAATGTATGTATGTGGCACCCCAGGGGTCTGGTTTCCACAGTAATAGCAGTATTGCGTCTGTGAGCAGGTGGGAGGTCTCCTGGGCAGGAATCCTAAGCATGCCACACCTCCTGCCCAGTCCTGGGAGGGGAAGAACTTCCCCTATATAAACTGGGGCTGAAGCAGGGTTAGAGAGAGGAGTTCCAGACAGAGACGGAGTCTGGTCTGGACACCAGAAACAGGGACAGATAGACATCAGGAGCTCTGTAGGAGCCAAGGAGAAGCGCCAGGGGCTGGAGCTGTGCAGAGCTCGCCCTGGGTGAAGGTACAAAAACCGGACACAGGAGTCCGAGGCTGTGGGGACTAAGATATACCCAGCAGCAGAATCCATCCGGCAGGGGATTCCAGGTCCTCTGGCCATAAAAGCCCGGAGGCTCAGTCACAACGAAGGGACCAGCACCGCCATCCCGGAGCGGAGGCTAACAGGAGGCCCCAGGTCACCAGCCATACGGGTGAGCACCACACGGTATACCCAGGGACGTGGGCTACTTGTAACCGCCGAAAGCAGGGTAGCCAGGAAGGGTACAGACTAACGGGAAGGCCTACAACTCCACCTGGCCAGGGGAACTCCGGCTTACTCGCAGACTAACCAGGCCCCAACTACTAGCCAGTACTCCCGGGGGAATTTGCCTTGTACCATCAGTAAAGGCCCTGAACTGTACCCTCGCGTTTCCGTGCTTCCTTGTCGCACCGTTAGTGCTGGGACATCCACACCATCACTCCCAACATCATCCACATCCGCTGCCCTGAGGCCATACCTCTCCCGTTGGGGGTTATATCAACATTGCTGCACACCTATACCACCGGCCTCAGCGGTCTGCCCTGCAGCGGCGGTTTCATAACCGCATTCAACGGGTGGCGTAGTCGGACACTAATACCATCATACCAATAACCGCCACTAAGTTTGACCACCCTGGGCGCGGACCGGGTCACCGCCACACGAAGACTACTACCCCCATCGGATCCGGCTCCGGGTATCCCCCGCGCGCACGCGCGCCGCACTACAGCACTAGCCCAGGGGGTGAGTCATGTACACAGTGACTGCACCAGCAGAATAGTGAGTGCCGCTCTGGGGTATAATACAGGATGTAACTCAGGATCAGTAATGTATGTACACAGTGACTGCACCAGCAGAATAGTGAGTGCAGCTCTGGAGTATAATATAGGAGGTAACTCAGGATCAGTAATGTATGTACACAGTGACTGCACCAGCAGAATAGTGAGTGCAGCTCTGGAGTATAATACAGGATGTAACTCAGGATCAGTAATGTAATGTACACAGTGACTGCACCAGCAGAATAGTGAGTGCAGCTCTGGGGTATAATACAGGATGTAACTCAGGATCAGTAATGTAATGTATGTACACAGTGTCTGCACCAGCAGAATAGTGAGTGCAGCTCTGGGAGTATAATACAGGATGTAACTCAGGATCAGTAATGTAATGTATGTACACAGTGACTGCACCAGCAGAATAGTGAGTGCAGCTCTGGAGTATAATACAGGATGTAACTCAGGATCAGTAATGTATGTACACAGTGACTGCACCAGCAGAATAGTGAGTGCCGCTCTGGGGTATAATACAGGATGTAACTCAGGATCAGTAATGTATGTACACAGTGACTGCACCAGCAGAATAGTGAGTGCAGCTCTGGGGTATAATACAGGATGTAACTCAGGATCAGTAATGTAATGTATGTACACAGTGACTCCACCAGCAGAATAGTGAGTGCCGCTCTGGAGTATAATACAGGATGTAACTCAGGATCAGTAATGTAATGTATGTACACAGTGACTGCACCAGCAGAATAGTGAGTATAGCTCTGGAGTATAATACAGGAGGTAACTCAGGATCAGTAATGTAATGTATGTACACAGTGACTGCACCAGCAGAATAGTGAGTGCAGCTCTGGAGTATAATACAGGATGTAACTCAGGATCAGTAATGTAATGTATGTACACAGTGATTGCACCAGCAGAATAGTGAGTGCAGCTCTGGAGGATAATACAGGATGTAACTCAGGATCAGTAATGTATGTACACAGTGACTGCACCAGCAGAATAGTGAGTGCAGCTCTGGAGTATAATACAGGATGTAACTCAGGATCAGTAATGTAATGTATGTACACAGTGACTGCACCAGCAGAATAGTGAGTGCAGCTCTGGAGTATAATACAGGATGTAACTCAGGATCAGTAATGTAATGTATGTATGTGGCACCCCAGGGGTCTGGTTTCCACAGTAATAGCAGTATTGCGTCTGTGAGCAGGTGGGAGGTCTCCTGGGCAGGAATCCTAAGCATGCCACACCTCCTGCCCAGTCCTGGGAGGGGAAGAACTTCCCCTATATAAACTGGGGCTGAAGCAGGGTTAGAGAGAGGAGTTCCAGACAGAGACGGAGTCTGGTCTGGACACCAGAAACAGGGACAGATAGACATCAGGAGCTCTGTAGGAGCCAAGGAGAAGCGCCAGGGGCTGGAGCTGTGCAGAGCTCGCCCTGGGAGAAGGTACAAAAACCGGACACAGGAGTCCGAGGCTGTGGGGACTAAGATATACCCAGCAGCAGAATCCATCCGGCAGGGGATTCCAGGTCCTCTGGCCATAAAAGCCCGGAGGCTCAGTCACAACGAAGGGACCAGCACCGCCATCCCGGAGCGGAGGCTAACAGGAGGCCCCAGGTCACCAGCCATACGGGTGAGCACCACACGGTATACCCAGGGACGTGGGCTACTTGTAACCGCCGAAAGCAGGGTAGCCAGGAAGGGTACTGACTAACGGGAAGGCCTACATCTCCATCTGGCCAGGGGAACTCCGGCTTACTCGCAGACTAACCAGGCCCCAACTACTAGCCAGTACTCCCGGGGGAATTTGCCTTGTACCATCAGTAAAGGCCCTGAACTGTACCCTCGCGTTTCCGTGCTTCCTTGTCGCACCGTTAGTGCTGGGACATCCACACCATCACTCCCAACATCATCCACATCCGCTGCCCTGAGGCCATACCTCTCCCGTTGGGGGTTATATCAACATTGCTGCACACCTATACCACCGGCCTCAGCGGTCTGCCCTGCAGCGGCGGTTTCATAACCGCATTCAACGGGTGGCGTAGTCGGACACTAATACCATCATACCAATAACCGCCACTAAGTTTGACCACCCTGGGCGCGGACCGGGTCACCGCCACACGAAGACTACTACCCCCATCGGATCCGGCTCCGGGTATCCCCCGCGCGCCGCACTACAGCACTGGCCCAGGGGGTGAGTCATGTACACAGTGACTGCACCAGCAGAATAGTGAGTGCCGCTCTGGGGTATAATACAGGAGGTAACTCAGGATCAGTAATGTATGTACACAGTGACTGCACCAGCAGAATAGTGAGTGCAGCTCTGGAGTATAATATAGGAGGTAACTCAGGATCAGTAATGTATGTACACAGTGACTGCACCAGCAGAATAGTGAGTGCAGCTCTGGAGTATAATACAGGATGTAACTCAGGATCAGTAATGTAATGTACACAGTGACTGCACCAGCAGAATAGTGAGTGCAGCTCTGGAGTATAATATAGGAGGTAACTCAGGATCAGTAATGTATGTACACAGTGACTGCACCAGCAGAATAGTGAGTGCAGCTCTGGAGTATAATATAGGAGGTAACTCAGGATCAGTAATGTATGTACACAGTGACTGCACCAGCAGAATAGTGAGTGCAGCTCTGGAGTATAATACAGGATGTAACTCAGGATCAGTAATGTAATGTACACAGTGACTGCACCAGCAGAATAGTGAGTGCAGCTCTGGGGTATAATACAGGATGTAACTCAGGATCAGTAATGTAATGTATGTACACAGTGTCTGCACCAGCAGAATAGTGAGTGCAGCTCTGGGAGTATAATACAGGATGTAACTCAGGATCAGTAATGTATGTACACAGTGACTGCACCAGCAGAATAGTGAGTGCAGCTCTGGAGTATAATACAGGATGTAACTCAGGATCAGTAATGTAATGTATGTACACAGTGACTGCACCAGCAGAATAGTGAGCGCAGCTCTGGAGTATAATACAGGATGTAACTCAGGATCAGTAATGTAATGTATGTACACAGTGACTGCACCAGCAGAATAGTGAGTGCCGCTCTGGGGTATAATACAGGATGTAACTCAGGATCAGTAATGTATGTACACAGTGACTGCACCAGCAGAATAGTGAGTGCAGCTCTGGGGTATAATACAGGATGTAACTCAGGATCAGTAATGTAATGTATGTACACAGTGACTCCACCAGCAGAATAGTGAGTGCCGCTCTGGAGTATAATACAGGATGTAACTCAGGATCAGTAATGTATGTACACAGTGACTGCACCAGCAGAATAGTGAGTGCAGCTCTGGAGTATAATACAGGATGTAACTCAGGATCAGTAATGTAATGTATGTACACAGTGACTGCACCAGCAGAATAGTGAGTACAGCTCTGGAGTATAATACAGGAGGTAACTCAGGATCAGTAATGTAATGTATGTACACAGTGACTGCACCAACAGAATAGTGACTGCAGCTCTGGAGTATAATACAGGAGGTAACTCAGGATCGGTAATGTAATGTATGTACACAGTGACTGCACCAGCAGAATAGTGAGTGCAGCTCTGGAGTATAATACAGGATGTAACTCAGGATCAGTAATGTAATGTATGTACACAGTGATTGCACCAGCAGAATAGTGAGTGCAGCTCTGGAGGATAATACAGGATGTAACTCAGGATCAGTAATGTATGTACACAGTGACTGCACCAGCAGAATAGTGAGTGCAGCTCTGGAGTATAATACAGGATGTAACTCAGGATCAGTAATGTAATGTATGTACACAGTGACTGCACCAGCAGAATAGTGAGTGCAGCTCTGGAGTATAATACAGGATGTAACTCAGGATCAGTAATGTAATGTATGTACACAGTGAATGCACCAGCAGAATAGTGAGTGCAGCTCTGGAGGATAATACAGGATGTAACTCAGGATCAGTAATGTAATGTATGTACACAGTGACTGCACCAGCAGAATAGTGAGTGCAGCTCTGGAGTATAATACAGGATGTAACTCAGGATCAGTACAGGATCAGTAATGTTTGTACACAGTGACTCCACCAGCAGAATAGTGAGTGCAGCTCTGGAGTATAATACAGGATGTAACTCAGGATCAGTAATGTAATGTATGCACACAGTGACTGCACCAGCAGAATAGTGAGTGCAGCCCTGGGGTATAATACAGGATGTAACTCAGGATCAGTAATGTAATGTATGTACACAGTGACTGCACCAGCAGAATAGTGAGTGCAGCTCTGGAGTATAATACAGGATGTAACTCAGGATCAGTAATGTAATGTATGTACACAGTGACTGCACCAGCAGAATAGTGAGTGCAGCTCTGGGGTTTAATACAGGATGTAACTCAGGATCAGTAATGTAATGTATGTACACAGTGACTGCACAAGCAGAATAGTGAGTGCAGCTCTGCAGAATAATACAGGATGTAACTCAGGATCAGTAATGTAATGTATGTACACAGCGACTGCACCAGCAGAATAGTGAGTGCAGCTCTGGAGTATAATACAGGATGTAACTCAGGATCAGTAATGTAATGTATGTACACAGTGACAGCACCAGCAGAATAGTGAGTGCAGCTCTGGAGTATAATACAGGATGTAACTCAGGATCAGTAATGTAATGTATGTACACAGTGACTGCACCAGCAGAATAGTGAGTGCAGCTCTGGAGTATAATACAGGAGGTAACTCGGGATCAGTAATGTAATGTATGTGCACAGTGACTGCACCAGCAGAATAGTGATTGCAGCTCTGGAGTATAATACAGAATAAGTAATGTTCTGACATTATGACTCCGCTCGTTATCGTCTCTTTCTATATATAAGCTGTAATGGGGACTTTAGTTCTTTTGTGTTTGTGATCGGTTGCTGGTCGGGTTTTTGCTTTGGTGAGGAGTGACGGTAACTTACCTGTAGACGGCGGCCGTGGCGCTCCCCACAGTGTGTGCTACGGGCGCTGTGTGCTGGGTGTGTACACGTGTGGCATGCCTGTTACTAGGCCGGTTCCCCTGGATCTTAGTAAGTGCCCGTTAGACATGCATGAAGTACTTGGGTGCTAAGTTCACCTGGACCATTCGGGGAGCACGAAATACTGTGTTCAGGCACCTACAAAGCCACAGCGATACCCAGCAAGTCAGTCCAAGCATACGAGCCACCCGGACAGGAGGCACAGTGCATTGTGGGGGACCGGGGCGGCACAACCATGTACTGCTCGGAGGCGGGCATCGCTGCCCATCGTTTGGATTAATAACTGGGATTTATCATAGTCGATGATGCAAATATTGGATTCATTTTTGCACAGAATGTTCTTTTCTTTGCTTCTGATATGAAGTTGCCGCAAATTTACCACCCACAATGCACTGGGGTGCACAGCTGTGGGGTGGCCTGGAAACACGCAACTGATTGGACTGTCACCTTCTAATAGAGGTCAAGGTGGGGGAAGGGCAAGCGATGGCGGGAGTGGGGGGGGTCGGATTCAGATTACAGGACACTACCATTGTTTCATCAGCATCGCCAATACAGGATCACTGGGATCAGGCAGAAGCTGCAGGGGTCCGTGCTGGCTCCGACAAGATCATCTTCTATTACCGACTGGTGGAGAAACCCCGACCCCCCAACAATCAAAATGCTCCCAGGTATGGTCTACCCACGACTCAGCACGGCCCCCTCCCAGCTTGTGCGGAGATAGAAAAGGTGGAAGGAGTGAGAGGAACGGGGGGGAGACGGGTGTGGACGGGCGGCACCAAAACCACCCATTTATGAGAACTAGATGATGGCCACAACTCCATCGCAAGTGGCCACACAAGGAGAGGCAGCAAGGCAGATGAGGGTGAGCTGGACGGAGACACCCGGTGAGGAGACGGGTGGGAACGTACAAGGAGACAGGAGGGCGACAGACAGGAGGGCGATGGGGGAACAAGAAAAGAAAAGGGTCGGAGACATCTGGAGACAGAGGAGTCAGAGAAGAGTAAGGAGCAAGAGGGACTGACCATTACTTGCCTGATTTAACCCCTTAATTATCATAGCAAAATTGGGCCTAGAACCAGCCGTCGTCATGTGCACACGCATCCCCTATATATATATTGCCAGGAATATATATATATATATATGGAGCCACATGAGACCGAATATCACTGAGGGGATCAGAGAAGGCAGTAACATGAGGAGGACGGATGCAGGAGGAGGAGATGCACGAGGGTCCCACTTCATCCCACAGGGAGGTCCGGGGGACGGACAGGCGGGTACAGACAGGAGGAGGCGTGACAGGTTCTGTGAGGTGGTAGTAGGCATCACGGGCAGGGTGACGGGCAGGCAGGCGGGTGGTGGGTTGTGGGGGGGCAGGAAGATCTATTGCTGGAATATACTTGCCCTTAGTTTTCTTGTTTGGATCTGTGAAAATCCACCAGAGGCAGAAAAACAACACAAAGAAAAAGAACACAAAAGAAAAAGAAGGAGGAACGGGTGGAAAGGAGGAGGCATTACAAACAATATTTTATTCAAGAGCGGATTGAATAAAAATATTGTATCTCATAATTGTACTGAAACCAAAACAGAAAAGAAATACCGCAAGAAACACCATGAAACATAAGCAGCAAACGAGAAATGGAGAGAGAGAGAGAGAGAGAGAGTGAGAAAGGCTGAAGACAGAGAAGAGGGGAAGAGAGGAAAATAAGAAAGAGAAAAGAGCAAGAAGAAAGAGGAGAGAAAAGAGCAAGAAGAGGGAGAAGGAAGAGAGAAAAGAGCAAGAAGAGGGAGAAGGAAGAGAAAAAAGAGCAAGAAGAGGGAGAAGGAAGAGAGAAAAGAGCAAGAAGAGGGAGAAGGAAGAGAAAAACGAGCAAGAAAAGGGAGAAGGAAGAGAGAAAAGAGCAAGAAGAGGGAGAAGGAAGAGAGAAAAGAGCAAGAAGAGGGAGAAGGAAGAGAGAAAAGAGCAAGAAGAGGGAGAAGGAAGAGAGAAAAGAGCAAGAAGAGGGAGAAGGAAGAGAGAAAAGAGCAAGAAGAGGGAGAAGGAAGAGAGAAAAGAGCAAGAAGAGGGAGAAGGAAGAGAGAAAAGAGCAAGAAGAGGGAGAAGGAAGAGAGAAAAGAGCAAGAAGAGGGAGAAGGAAGCGAGAAAAGAGCAAGAAGAGGGAGAAGGAAGCGAGAAAAGAGCAAGAAGAGGGAGAAGGAAGAGAGAAAAGAGCAAGAAGAGGGAGAAGGAAGAGAGAAAAGAGCAAGAAGAGGGAGAAGGAAGAGAGAAAAGAGCAAGAAGAGGGAGAAGGAAAAGAGAAAAGAGCAAGAAGAGGGAGAAGGAAGAGAAAAAAGAGCAGGAAGAGGGAGAAGGAAGAGAAAAGAGAGCAAGAAGGAAGGGAGAAAAGAGCAAGAAGAGAGATAAGGAAAAGAGAAAAGAGCAAGAAGAGGGAGAAGGAAGAGAGAAAAGAGCAAGAAGAGGGAGAAGGAGGAGAAAAAAGAGCAAGAAGAGTGAGAAGGAGGAGAAAAAAAGAGCAAGAAGAGGGAGAAGGAAGAGAAAAAAGAGCAAGAAGAGGGAGAAGGAAGAGAAAAAAAGAGCAATAAGAGGGAGAAGGAGGAGAAAAGAGAGCAAGAAGAGGGAGAAGGAAGAGAAAAGAGAGCAAGAAGAGGGAGAAGGAAGAGAAAAAAGAGAAAAAAGAGCAGGAAGAGGGAGAAGGAAGAGAGAAAAAAGCAAGAAGGAAGGGAGAAAAGAGCAAGAAGAGAGATAAGGAAAAAAGAAAAGAGCAAGAAGAGGGAGAAGGAAGAGAGAAAAGAGCAAGAAGAGGGAGAAGGAAGAGAGACAAGAGCAAGAAGAGGGAGAAGGAGGAGAAAAAAGAGCAAGAAGAATGAGAAGGAGGAGAAAAAAGAGCAAGAAGAGGGAGAAGGAAGAGAAAAAAAGAGCAATAAGAGGGAGAAGGAAGAGAAGAGAGAGCAAGAAGATGGAGAAGGAACAGAAAAGAGAGCAGGAAGAGGGAGAAGGAAGAGAAAAGAGAGCAGGAAGAGGGAGAAGGAAGAGAAAAAAGAGCAGGAAGAGGGAGAAGGAAGCGAGAAAAGAGCAAGAAGAGGGAGAAGGAAGAGAGAAAAGAGCAAGAAGAGGGAGAAGGAAGAGAAAAAAGAGCAGGAAGAGGGAGAAGGAAGAGAAAAGAGAGCAAGAAGGAAGGGAGAAAAGAGCAAGAAGAGAGATAAGGAAAAGAGAAAAGAGCAAGAAGAGGGAGAAGGAAGAGAGAAAAGAGCAAGAAGAGGGAGAAGGAGGAGAAAAAAAGAGCAAGAAGAGTGAGAAGGAGGAGAAAAAAAGAGCAAGAAGAGGGAGAAGGAAGAGAAAAAAGAGCAAGAAGAGGGAGAAAGAAGAGAAAAAAAGAGCAATAAGAGGGAGAAGGAGGAGAAAAGAGAGGGAGAAGGAGGAGAAAAGAGAGGAAGAAGAGGGAGAAGGAAGAGAAAAGAGAGCAAGAAGAGGGAGAAGGCAGAGAGAAAAGAGCAAGAAGAGGGAGAAGGAAGAGAGAAAAGAGCAAGAAGAGGGAGAAGGAAGAGAAAAAAGAGCAGGAAGAGGGAGAAGGAAGTGAAAAGAGAGCAAGAAGAGGGAGAAGGAAGAGAGAAAAAAGCAAGAAGGAAGGGAGAAAAGAGCAAGAAGAGAGATAAGGAAGAGAGAAAAAAGCAAGAAGGAAGGGAGAAAAGAGCAAGAAGAGAGATAAGGAAAAGAGAAAAGAGCAAGAAGAGGGAGAAGGAAGAGAGAAAAGAGCAAGAAGAGGGAGAAGGAGGAGAAAAAAGAGCAAGAAGAGTGAGAAGGAGGAGAAAAAAGAGCAAGAAGAGGGAGAAGGAAGAGAAAAAAGAGCAAGAAGAGAGAGAAGGAAAAGAAAAAAGAGCAAGAAGAGGGAGAAGGAAGAGAAAAGAGAGCAAGAAGAGGGAGAAGGAAGAGAAAAGAGAGCAAGAAGAGGGAGAAGGAAGAGAAAAGAGAGCAAGAAGAGGGAGAAGGAAGAGAAAAGAGAGCAAGAAGAGGGAGAAGGAAGAGAAAAAAGCAAGAAGAGGGAGAAGGAAGAGAAAAAAGCAAGAAGAGGGAGAAGGAAGAGAAAAAAGAGAAGAAGAGGGAGAAAGAATAGAGAAAAAAGCAAGAAGGAAGGGAGAAAAGAGCAAGAAGAGAGATAAAGAAAAGAGAAAAGAGCAAGAAGAGAGAAAAGAGCAAGAAGAGAAGGGAGAGAGAAAAGAGCAAAAAAGAAGAGCGAAAAAAGCAAGAAGGAAGAGAGAAAAGAGCAAGAAGAGAGAGAAGGAAGAGAGAAAAAAGATAAAGACTATAGAAAAGGAAGAGAAAAAAGGCAAGAAAAAAGAGGGAAGAGAGAGAAGGAAAAGAGAAGAGTGGATCAAAAGAAAGCAGAGAGGAGGAAGAGAAGGAAGAAGAGAAGGAAGAGAGAAGAGAGTAAGAAGAGAAGAGGGTAAGAGAGGGAAAAGAGAGTAAGGAAAGAAGGAAGAGAGAGAAGAAAGAAAAGAGGGAGAAATGAGAACAGAAGAAGAAAGAAGGGAGAGAGGAGATAGCAAGAAGAGAGGAAGAGAGAGAAGAGGAAGAGAGAGAAGAATGAAGAAACAGGGAAGCGAGCTAGAAGAGACGGAAGCGAGCTAGAAGAGACGGAAGCGAGCTAGAAGAGAGGGAAGTGAGCAAGAAGAGAAGAAAGAGCAAGAAGAGAAGAAAGAGCAAGAAGAGAAGAAAGAGCACGAGAAGAAAGAAAACAGAGGGAGAAGTGAGAACAGAGGAAGTAAGAAGGGAGAGAGCAAGAAGAGAGAGGAGAGAGCAAGAAGAGAAAGGAGAGAGCAAGAAGAGAAAGAAGAGTGGAAGAAAAGGAAGAGAAAAGAGAAGGAAGAGAGGAAATAGGAAGAAAGAATGAAGAGGAAAGAGCAAGAAAGAGGATAGAGGAAGAATGGAATGAAAAAGAGAAAAAAGAGGAACAAAAGAGAAGAGAGGAAGAAGAGAAGGAAGAGGAAGAAGAAAAAGAAAAGGAAGAGAGGAAGAAGAAAATGAACAGAGTGGATGAAGAGAAAAAGAAGAGAGGTAGAAGAGAAGACCGGAAGATGGGAAGGAAGAGAAAAGAAAGAAAAGAGGAAGAAGAGGAGGAAATGAGAAAAGGGGAAAAGAAGGGAGAGAGAGAAAAAAAGCAGAAGATGAAAGAAAGAAAGAAAGAAGAGGGAAAAGAGAAAGACGGGAAGGAAGAAATAGAAGAGAGGAAAATAAAGAAGAGAAGGAAGAGAGAAGAGAGGGAAAAGAGAAAAGAGAAGAGAGGGAAAAGAGAAAAGAGAAGAGAGGAAGAGAGAGAAGAAGAGAGGGAAGAGAGAAATATGAACAAGAAAGAAGGAATAATGGAAGGGAAAAGATGGGAGAAAGAAGAGAAAGGAAGTGGAACAAGAATAGAACACAGAATGAGGAAGGGCGAAGAGCAAAGTAATGAGGAAGAAAAAAGAAGGTAGAGAGAGAAGAGAAAGATGGGACATTGAAAAGAGGAAGATTAACAAGAAAGGAGGAAGGAAGGAACAAAGAAGAGGAAAACTGTAGAAAAGGGGAGAAGAGAAGGAAACAAGGAAGAGAGAAAAGAAGGACAGGAAGGAGAAGAGAAAGGAATGTGAACAAAACAGAAAGGAAACAAAGAAGGAAGGAAAAAGAGTAGAGGATTGGAGAAGAGAAAAGCGGGAAAAAAAAGAGAAAGAAAGGAACAAGAGAGAAAGGAGAAAAAGACTAAGGGAGAAGAGAAAGGTTAAAGACTAGAAAGAGAAAGATGTGAAAAAGTAAAATAGAGGAAGAAGAAAGGAGGAAAGAAGAGTAGAAGGAAAAGAAGAAAAAGGAACGAGAGAGAAAAGAGGTAAGAAAGAAGAGAGGAAGAGTAAGGCAGAAAAGTAAGTAAAAAAGGGAAAAGGGAGAAAGGAAGAGAGAAGAGAAAGAAGAAGAAAGGAGAGAAGTGAAAGAAAAACGAGAGCAGTGAAGAAGGTAAAAAGAGAGAAAAACTGACAGAAAAGAGAGTGTCAGAGTATACGAGAGCGCTGAAGAGAGCGGCAGAGTGTACGAGAGCGCTGAAGAGAGCGGCAGAGTGTACGAGAGCGCTGAAGAGAGAGGCAGAGTGTACGAGAGCGCTGAAGAGAGAGGCAGAGTGTACGAGAGCGCTGAAGAGAGCGGCAGAGTGTACGAGAGCGCTGAAGAGAGAGGCAGAGTGTACGAGAGCGCTGAAGAGAGCGGCAGAGTGTACGAGAGCGCTGAAGAGAGCGGCAGAGTGTACGAGAGCGCTGAAGAGAGCGGCAGAGTGTACGAGAGCGCTGAAGAGAGAGGCAGAGTGTACGAGAGCGCTGAAGAGAGCGGCAGAGTGTAAGAGAGCGCTGAAGAGAGCGGCAGAGTGTACGAGAGCGCTGAAGAGAGCGGCAGAGTGTACGAGAGCGCTGAAGAGAGTGGCAGAGTGTACGAGAGAGCTGAAGAGAGCGGCAGAGTGTACGAGAGCGCTGAAGAGAGCGGCAGAGTGTACGAGAGCGCTGAAGAGAGCGGCAGAGTGTACGAGAGCGCTGAAGAGAGCGGCAGAGTGTACGAGAGCGCTGAAGAGAGCGGCAGAGTGTACGAGAGTGTTGGTGAGACAGGGAGAGACAGAAGCATCTGATCAGAGATTATTCTGAATGAATTGAACTGAAAGACATCCATTATGGATCCGATGGACAGAGAGTGTCATGCACACACCTCCCGGGCAGCGAGTGACTGCCAGGCTCCGCATGCTGCCAACTTCTGCCCTCACCCCCAGACATGTCCCCCCTGAACAATGACAAATCTGGGGGATGGCCGGGGGCAGGCGTGAGCTGGGGGACAGGAAAAGGGGACGCACTGGGAGACACACAAGCAAAGGGGGAACTTACACTGAACCTGGAGGATCTGATCGCTCAGATTAGCGCGGAGGTAATAGGAGCTGTACAGAGGCAACACCAGACCCAGGCTGCGGCACCAGGAGCGGGAGAGAATGGGGGAACGGGGGTCCGGGAGAGTGATGGAGAGAAGCCGGAGAATGGGGCGGACAAGGAACAAGGGGAGAGGGAAGAGAACATGTTACTACAGGTTCAGAGCTCAGCAGCCAAATACGACACTGTGCACATAAAGGGGCCCCCAGTAATAGTGCGGAGAACTAGTGGGGGCCTCGGTCTGCAGGCCCGCTGCGGCTCCTATACTTGTCCACAAGATGGCAGCAGCACACTGGCCATAGGCAGAGAGGGGCATTATGGGAGTGCGGGCCACTGTGGTGTTTTAACAGGTCGGTGTAAGCGGCCAAAAGCCCCTGAAGATCATGGGGCGTCTCCAGTAATAGTGGCCCCTGGGAGCCGGCTCTCAGCTCACCTGTAATTAGTGCTGTGTATCGGGGCGTAGGTGTAGGTCCGCTCCACTTCATCAATGTATCTCTGAGGGCAGATAACACAGCGATGTGACAGAACCACGGCAACAATGACCCCGTCCCATGCGTCCCCCCCCACCCTAACCTCACCCAAAGTGCCCCCCCTACACGGCTCTGCCATCTCCTCCTACACTGTCCCTACCCCAATTGCCCCCCACACTAACATGGAGTGTGCCTCTGCCCCGCCCGTCCCCCCGTACACTGACCTCACCGTGACTGTGCCCATAGAAAGCGCCAAGTGCCTCCTCTGCGCTGCCCCTGCCCCACATCACCAGTTCCTGCGCCCTCTGCCTACCTCATCCAGTGATTTCACCAGCGTCCGGATAAACTGATGACCTTCTATCCCATCGATCATTCTCCTCCGGATCTGGTGAAAGACAAAAGGATGATAAATACACATGCAGCCAATACAGCAGACGCCGGTGGGGGGGCTCAGAGCGGCAGATGCTGGGGGGCTCAGAGCGGCAGATGCTGGGGGGCTCAGAGCGGCAGATGCCGGGGGGATCAAAGCGGCAGATGCCAGGGGGCTCAGAGCGGCAGAGGCCGGGGGGTAAGGGGCTCAGAGCGGCAGACGCCGGGGGGTAAGGGGCTCAGAGCGGCAGACGTCGGGGGGCCCAGAGCTGCAGACGCCAGGAGGGTCAGAGCAACAGACGCCGGGGGGGGGGGGACCTCAGAGCGGCAGACGCCGGGAGCTCAGAGCGGCAGCCGGCAGGGAGCTCAGAGTGGCAGCCGGCGGGGTGAGGGAGGGGCTCAGAGCGGAAGCCGGCGGGGGGTCCTCAGGACAGCAGACCCCGGGGGTGGGGGAGCTCAGAGCGGCAGGCGCCGGGGGGGGCTCAGAGCAGCAGACGCCGGGGGGTAGGGGGCTCAGAGCGGCAGACCCCGGGGGGCTCAGAGCGGCAGACGCCGGGAGGTAGGGGGCTCAGAGCGGCAGACCACGGGTGGCTCAGAGCGGCAGACCCCCGGGGGGCTCAGAGCGGCAGACGCCGGGGGACTCGGAGAACATTCACCTCCTCCTTGTTCTCATCCTCCAGCTCTGCGTCCAGGAAATCCAGGGTCACCGGCTCCTGGAAGTTAATGACCTACAAGGACGAGAAGCCAGAAAGTCACCAGAAGAGATGGAAACGGCACTGAGCGGAGGTCTCCTCGGCTGGAGGACCACAATATTACACACAGTGGATATAAAAGGCTACACAACCCTGGGAAATGTCAGGTTTTTGACATGTAAAAAAAATTTCCACAAACAAGAATAATTTCAGTATTTTTTCCCTACTTTAATGTCGTCCATAATCTGTATAAATCCACTGAGAAACAAACTGAAATCATTCTGAGGGGAAAATAAATATAATGTTTGTCCTACAATAATGAGGTAATAATAATATAAGGCAATAGATCTACCATGGACACGGTGAAGACGTCATCGAGAAGGAGCTGACATTACCTAGAGCTGGACGTCCATCAAAAATTAACGAATAACAAAAAAAAAAAAGGAAATTGTTCCAAGAGGTCGACAGCAACATTAAAGAAGCTGCATGAATTTCTGGCCAGTCCTGGTTGTGTTTTTTATGTCACAACAATCTCCATTGTTCTTCATATGTCAGGCATGTGGGCTCGGGGGGCAAGATGGAAACCTTTTCTTACAAAGAAAAACATCCAGGTCTGGCAAAGCCTCCATCATGTCTGCCAAAAGCCTGTGGGGAATATGTTCTGTCTGATTAGACCGAGGGGAAACTTTTCAGCCATAATTCCAAAAGGTGTAAAGCTTACAATGCGCATCAGCAGATCACCATCCCCACAGTGAGGCATGGTGGGGGCAGTATTATGCTCTGGTGATGGGTTTCAGCAGCTGGAACTGGCACTTTAGTCACGATGGAGGAAATTATGAACAGAACAAATACCAGTCAAATCTGCATCAAAACCTTCCGGCGTCTACTAAAAAGCTGCAGATGAGAAGGAATTTCACCCAAACAAGGGAGGGTGTTGTGCCCCCCCAATGAAGGCTACGAGAAAGATATTTTACTGTACCAAAAATCTTTCTCGGAGTGAGCCAAACGCCAGACCACTCCGTCCTGGAGAAGAAGGTGAGAGACACCACTAGGAGCCTCACCGGAAGGAAGTGTTCGCTAAAGAGGAGAAAAATCCCAGTGCAGGAAAGCTGAACCTTCGAGATCTCTGATCAACATGAAAAGAGAGGAATGAAGGGCATCCAAGACAATATTGAGGTCCCCCAGATCCAGGAGGGCTAATACGGTTGCCCCAAGCTTGTCCTGCCTAGGTGAGCAGTCCTGACATATGGCCTACAAACCAGGATCCTGAGGAATGGGATAGCCAAGACAAGAACCTGGGCCCTAGGGAGTCAACCCTGGCTCAAGACAGGCACTTAAAAATGAAAAAGGAGGATATCACCACATCAGTTCTCACCGAAGAACAAGAGGCTTTCTAAATGTAATGGTAGAAACGTGACAAGGAAGGCCCTCGTATCCTGATTCTAGCCCGACAAAACCAATCCAAGAGGTCCTAAGCCTTCCAAACCAGGAATCAATAAGAAAGTTGGGCAGAAGAGGAGACTGTTTGGAAAGGTCTGTCTGGATGCTAGGGGTGGTGCCCGGGGGCATCTGCAACGAAGTTCTGGCCCCAAGCTGAAGAATCTTGAGCTTAGCAGACATCGACATCTTCAGTTCAAGCTGGGGAAGGAGAATCCTGCCCTGATAAGGAAAGAGCAAGATTCCACTAAAATGTAGAAGATCCCTAACCCATCACCTACCGGGGGAAGCTCTGGTGGAGGAGGTGAGCTTCTTGGGAGTCCAGAGACGTAAAATCTCCAAACACCCTGGCGGTCCTGGCAACACAACAAGAGCCGATCGTCTGAACGACTTGCCTTATTACTCGAATGAGAAGGACCTCGTCAGAACTCTCCTGCTTGCCTCCCTTCCAACACTCTCGCACCCCTCCAGTCTATCCTAAACTCCGCTGCCTGACTAATCCACCTGTCCCCCCGCTATTCCCCGGCCTCTCCCCTCTGTCAATCCCTTCACTGGCTCCCCATTGCCCAGAGACTCCAGTTCACGACACTAACCATGACATACAAAGCCATCTACAACTTGTCTCCTCCATACATCTGTGACCTAGTCTCCCGGTACATACCTGCACGCAACCTCCGATCCTCACAAGATCTCCTGCTCTACTCCCCTCTTATCTCCTCCTCCCACAATCGCATACAAGATTTCTCGGGTGCTTCCCCCCTACTCAAACTCTCTACCCCAACACATCAGACTCTCGTCGACCGTGGAAACCTTCAAAAAGAGCCTGAAGACCCACCTCTTCCGACAAGCCTACAACCTACAGTAACCACCGCTCCAACACACCGCTCCACGAACAGCCCTACCCTCACCTACTGTATCCTCACCCATCCCCTGTAGATTGTGAGCCCTCGCGGGCAGGGTCCTCGCTCCACCATACCGCTCCACGAACAGCTCTACCCTCACCTACTGTATCCTCACCCATCCCCTGTAGACTGTGAGCCCTCGCGGGCAGGGTCCTCGCTCCACCATACCGCTGCACGATCAGCTCTACCCTCACCTACTGTATCCTCACCCATCCCCTGTAGACTGTGAGCCCTCGCGGGCAGGGTCCTCGCTCCACCATAACGCTGCACGACCAGCTCTACCCTCACCTACTGTATCCTCACCCATCCCTTGTATACTGTGAGCCCTCGTGGGCAGGGTCCTCGCTCCACCATACCGCTGCACGACCAGCTCTACCCTCACCTACTGTATCCTCACCCATCCCTTGTAGACTGTGAGCCCTCGCGGGCAGGGTCCTCGCTCCACCATACCGCTGCACGATCAGCTCTACCCTCACCTACTGTATCCTCACCCATCCCCTGTAGACTGTGAGCCCTCGCGGGCAGGGTCCTAGCTCCACCATACCGCTGCACGACCAGCTCTACCCTCACCTACTGTATCCTCACCCATCCCTTGTAGACTGTAAGCCCTCGCGGGCAGGGTCCTCGCTCCACCATACCGCTGCACGACCAGCTCTGCCCTCACCTACTGTATCCTCACCCATCCCTTGTAGACTGTGAGCCCTCGTGGGCAGGGTCCTCACTCCACCATACCGCTGCACGACCAGCTCTACCCCCACCTACTGTATTCCTCACCCATCCCTTGTAGACTGTGAGCCCTCGCGGGCAGGGTCCTCGCTCCACCATACCGCTATAAGGCCAGCTCTACCCTCACCTACTGTATCCTCACCCATCCCCTGTAGACTGTGAGCCCTCGCGGGCAGGGTCCTCGCTCCTCCATACCGCTGTACGACCAGCTCTGTCCTCACCTACTGTATCCTCACCCATCCCTTGTAGACTGTGAACCCTCGTGGGCAGGGTCCTCGCTCCTCCATACCACTGCACTACCAGCTCTACCCTCACCTACTGTATCCTCACCCATCCCTTGTAGATTGTGAGCCCTCGCGGGCAGGGTCCTCGCTACACCATACCGCTGCACGACCAGCTCTACCCTCACCTACTGTATCCTCACCCATCCCTTGTAGACTGTGAGCCCTCGCGGGCAGGGTCCTCGCTCCACCATACCGCTGCACGACCAGCTCTACCCTCACCTACTGTATCCTCACCCATCCCTTGTAGACTGTGAGCCCTCGCGGGCAGGGTCCTCGCTCCACCATACCGCTGCACGACCAGCTCTACCCTCACCTACTGTATCCTCACCCATCCCCTGTAGACTGTGTGCCCTCGCGGGCAGGGTCCTCGCTCCACCATACCGCTGCACGACCAGCTCTACCCTCACCTACTGTATCCTCACCCATCCCCTGTAGATTGTGAGCCCTCGCGGGCAGGGTCCTCGCTCCACCATACCGCTGCACGACCAGCTCTACCCTCACCTACTGTATCCTCACCCATCCCCTGTAGATTGTGAGCCCTCGCGGGCAGGGTCCTCGCTCCACCATACCGCTGTACGACCAGCTCTACCCTCACCTACTGTATCCTCACCCATCCCCTGTAGACTGTGAGCCCTCGCGGGCAGGGTCCTCGCTCCACCATACCGCTGTACGACCAGCTCTACCCTCACCTACTGTATCCTCACCCATCCCCTGTAGACTGTGAGCCCTCGCGGGCAGGGTCCTCGCTCCACCACACCGCTGTACGACCAGCTCTACCCTCACCTACTGTATCCTCACCCATCCCCTGTAGACTGTGAGCCCTCGCGGGCAGGGTCCTCGCTCCACCATACCGCTCCACGACCAGCTCTACCCTCACCTACTGTATCCTCACCCATCCCTCGTAGATTGTGAGCCCTCGCGGGCCGGGTCCTCGCTCCACCATACCGCTGCACGACCAGCTCTACCCTCACCTACTGTATCCTCACCGATCCCCTGTAGACTGTGAGCCCTCACGGGCAGGGTCCTCGCTCCACCACACCGCTGTACGACCAGCTCTACCCTCACCTACTGTATCCTCACCCATCCCTTGTAGATTGTGAGCCCTCGCGGGCAGGGTCCTCGCTCCACCACACCGCTGTACGACCAGCTCTACCCTCACCTACTGTATCCTCACCCATCCCCTGTAGACTGTGAGCCCTCGCGGGCAGGGTCCTCGCTCCACCATACCGCTGCACGACCAGCTCTACCCTCACCTACTGTATCCTCACCCATCCCTTGTAGACTGTGAGCCCTCGCGGGCAGGGTCCTCGCTCCACCACACCGCTGCACGACCAGCTCTACCCTCACCTACTGTATCCTCACCCATCCCCTGTAGATTGTGAGCCCTCGCGGGCAGGGTCCTCGCTCCACCATACCGCTGCACGACCAGCTCTACCCTCACCTACTGTATCCTCACCCATCCCCTGTAGATTGTGAGCCCTCGCGGGCAGGGTCCTCGCTCCACCACACCGCTGTACGACCAGCTCTACCCTCACCTACTGTATCCTCACCCATCCCCTGTAGACTGTGAGCCCTCGCGGGCAGGGTCCTCGCTCCACCATACCGCTCCACGACCAGCTCTACCCTCACCTACTGTATCCTCACCCATCCCTCGTAGATTGTGAGCCCTCGCGGGCCGGGTCCTCGCTCCACCATACCGTTGCACGACCAGCTCTACCCTCACCTACTGTATCCTCACCGATCCCCTGTAGACTGTGAGCCCTCGCGGGCAGGGTCCTCGCTCCACCACACCGCTGTACGACCAGCTCTACCCTCACCTACTGTATCCTCACCCATCCCTTGTAGATTGTGAGCCCTCGCGGGCAGGGTCCTCGCTCCACCATACCGCTGCACGACCAGCTCTACCCTCACCTACTGTATCCTCACCCATCCCTTGTAGATTGTGAGCCCTCGCGGGCAGGGTCCTCGCTCCACCACACCGCTGTACGACCACCTCTACCCTCACCTACTGTATCCTCACCCATCCCTTGTAGATTGTGAGCCCTCGCGGGCAGGGTCCTCGCTCCACCATACCGCTGCACGACCAGCTCTACCCTCACCTACTGTATCCTCACCCATCCCTTGTAGATTGTGAGCCCTCGCGGGCAGGGTCCTCGCTCCACCACACCGCTGTACGACCAGCTCTACCCTCACCTACTGTATCCTCACCCATCCCCTGTAGACTGTGAGCCCTCGCGGGCAGGGTCCTCACTCCACCATACCGCTGCACGACCAGCTCTACCCTCACCTACTGTATCCTCACCCATCCCCTGTAGATTGTGAGCCCTCGCGGGCAGGGTCCTCGCTCCACCACACCGCTGTACGACCAGCTCTACCCTCACCTACTGTATCCTCACCCATCCCCTGTAGACTGTGAGCCCTCGCGGGCACGGTCCTCGCTCCACCATACCGCTGTACGACCAGCTCTACCCTCACCTACTGTATCCTCACCCATCCCCTGTAGACTGTGAGCCCTCGCGGGCAGGGTCCTCGCTCCACCACACCGTAAACGACCACCTCTACCCTCACCTACTGTATCCTCACCCATCCCTTGTAGATTGTGAGCCCTCGCAGGCAGGGTCCTCGCTCCACCACACCGCTGTACGACCAGCTCTACCCTCACCTACTGTATCCTCACCCATCCCCTGTAGACTGTGAGCCCTCGCGGGCAGGGTCCTCGCTCCACCATACCGCTGCACGACCAGCTCTACCCTCACCTACTGTATCCTCACCCATCCCTTGTAGACTGTGAGCCCTCGCGGGCAGGGTCCTCGCTCCACCACACCGCTGCACGACCAGCTCTACCCTCACCTACTGTATCCTCACCCATCCCCTGTAGATTGTGAGCCCTCGCGGGCAGGGTCCTCGCTCCACCATACCGCTGCACGACCAGCTCTACCCTCACCTACTGTATCCTCACCCATCCCCTGTAGACTGTGAGCCCTCGCGGGCAGGGTCCTCGCTCCACCATACCGCTCCACGACCAGCTCTACCCTCACCTACTGTATCCTCACCCATCCCTCGTAGATTGTGAGCCCTCGCGGGCCGGGTCCTCGCTCCACCATACCGTTGCACGACCAGCTCTACCCTCACCTACTGTATCCTCACCGATCCCCTGTAGACTGTGAGCCCTCGCGGGCAGGGTCCTCGCTCCACCACACCGCTGTACGACCAGCTCTACCCTCACCTACTGTATCCTCACCCATCCCTTGTAGATTGTGAGCCCTCGCGGGCAGGGTCCTCGCTCCACCATACCGCTGCACGACCAGCTCTACCCTCACCTACTGTATCCTCACCCATCCCTTGTAGATTGTGAGCCCTCGCGGGCAGGGTCCTCGCTCCACCACACCGCTGTACGACCACCTCTACCCTCACCTACTGTATCCTCACCCATCCCTTGTAGATTGTGAGCCCTCGCGGGCAGGGTCCTCGCTCCACCATACCGCTGCACGACCAGCTCTACCCTCACCTACTGTATCCTCACCCATCCCTTGTAGATTGTGAGCCCTCGCGGGCAGGGTCCTCGCTCCACCACACCGCTGTACGACCAGCTCTACCCTCACCTACTGTATCCTCACCCATCCCCTGTAGACTGTGAGCCCTCGCGGGCAGGGTCCTCACTCCACCATACCGCTGCACGACCAGCTCTACCCTCACCTACTGTATCCTCACCCATCCCCTGTAGATTGTGAGCCCTCGCGGGCAGGGTCCTCGCTCCACCACACCGCTGTACGACCAGCTCTACCCTCACCTACTGTATCCTCACCCATCCCCTGTAGACTGTGAGCCCTCGCGGGCAGGGTCCTCGCTCCACCATACCGCTGTACGACCAGCTCTACCCTCACCTACTGTATCCTCACCCATCCCCTGTAGACTGTGAGCCCTCGCGGGCAGGGTCCTCGCTCCACCACACCGTAAACGACCACCTCTACCCTCACCTCCTGTATCCTCACCCATCCCTTGTAGATTGTGAGCCCTCGCAGGCAGGGTCCTCGCTCCACCACACCGCTGTACGACCAGCTCTACCCTCACCTACTGTATCCTCACCCATCCCTTGTAGATTGTGAGCCCTCGCAGGCAGGGTCCTCGCTCCACCATACCGCTGCACGACCAGCTCTACCCTCACCTACTGTATCCTCACCCATCCCCTGTAGACTGTGAGCCCTCGTGGGCAGGGTCCTCGCTCCACCATACCGCTGCACGGCCAGCTCTACCCTCACCTACTGTATCCTCACCCTTCCCTTGTAGACTGTGAGCCCTCGCAGGCAGGGTCCTCGCTCCACCATACCGCTGTACGACCAGCTCTACCCTCACCTACTGTATCCTCAGCCATCCCTTGTAGACTGTGAGCCCTCGCGGGCAGGGTCCTCGCTCCACCATACCGCTGCACGACCAGCTCTACCCTCACCTACTGTATCCTCACCCATCCCCTGTAGATTGTGAGCCCTCGCGGGCAGGGTCCTCGCTCCACCATACCGCTGCACGACCAGCTCTACCCTCACCTACTGTATCCTCACCCATCCCCTGTAGATTGTGAACCCTCGTGGGCAGGGTCCTTGCTCTTCTTGGACCAGTCGCTGTCACATTGTGTTCAAGATTATTGTAAGTGTTTTTATTATGTATACCCCGATCACATGTAAAGCGCCATGGAATAAATGGCGCTATAATAATAATTAAGAGGAGAAACGCGTCGGGAGGTTCTCTTTGAGTTAAGGATCCACTTGGGTACTGCCCTTGTCATGGCGGGAGTAAATGCGGAGGGCATGACAGATCATTTAGGCCACACTTGTTGCCCCCTTGGATATCCGTGGATCAGTAGGATATGGTGGTCCGCGACATCTGAACTGGGTGAGATCAAACCTATTAAGCACTTTCCTTTGCACGGTCCCTTTTTTTCGGTTTGTATTTGGATGGTACTGTGTGTATATATTTTTTGGACTATTTCAGTGCCATAAGGATCATGCGGTTCTCAATTAATGGGACCTGCAGGGGACGCCTTCTGTAGTTATTTTCGTCTTGTTGGACCCCTCTAGCTCGTCTGTACATCCAGGGACATCCTGGTTATTAATTAAACATGTTTTAGAGAATCTTTCCAAGCCTATTGGTTGCAAGGAGGAGCGAGCAAAGACCGCCAATACTAGATAGACCCCGACCCAGAAAGCCTGGGGACTGCAACAGAGTATTAGTGTAAGGGTGTGCAGATTTATGCAACTGCATCATTTTACCATCTGAAAAGATTTCAGTTTGTTTCTTGATGGACTTATACAGATTATGCGCGACATTAAAGGGGGGAAGCGCTGAATGTTTCACATGACAGGGGCGTGTAGACTTTTTACACCCACTGGACATACAGACACCACAGTACACATCACGGTCGCTCTCGTCTGCGTCTTACTTGCGGTTTCAGGTTGGGATGGAGCAGGACGTAGCCGTTCAGGTCAATGGCGAACATGTAACCATTGGCGCCCAACTGTGAAGAGAGACCCCAGAATTACCGCTGGGAGGAAGGACCCTGCGCCGAGTCCTCAGCCCCACGTCCGCCCCCCACGTCCGCCCCTCCGGTCACATACATTGTAACGCGGCATCAGTCTCTGGATATCGTCCAAGGCGACGTCGATGCCCATAACCCCGAGGATCAGCTGGTTCTGCCGATTCTGAGGGCGAGAGGAAGGAGGTCATCGTTACGGAGCAATGTCCTCATCCCGGGAATGACATGGCCGCTCTCGGGAGGCCTCACCTTGCTGGGATTCCCAGACTCATCGGGGCCAGACAAAGTCAGGTTGAATACAGGCAGCGTCCCAGTCACCACCAGCCCCAGACCCTGCGAAGAAGAGCGAGAGTGGACGAGTGGGTGTAGGGCGGGGGTCTCCGAGGGGGGGGGGGAAGCGCGCAGCAGGGCGGGGTCTCCAGAGGAGTGCAAGGCGAGGGTCTCCGGTGGGGGGGGGGTGTAGGGCGAGGGTCTCCGGGAAGCAAAGGTCTCTGGTGGGGGGGCGGGGACAGATGGCCCGGATTTTCCTTTGGGGGGCGCAGGGCGAGGGACTCCGGGAAGCGAAGGTCTCTGGTGGGGGGGCGGGGACAGATGGCGAGGATCTCCCGGGGGGTGGGGGCGCAGGGCGAGGGACTCCGGGAGGTGCAGGGAGAGGGAGTCTGCGAGGCGCAGGGCGAGGGTTTCCCGTGGGGGCGCAGGGCGAGGGACTCCGGGAAGCGAAGGTCTCTGGTGGGGGGGCGGGGACAGATGGCGAGGATCTCCCGGGGGGAAGGGGGGGGGGGAGTGCAAGGCGAGGGTCTCCGGGAAGCGAAGGTTTCTGGTGGGGGGGCGGGGACAGATGGCGAGGATCTCCCGGGGGGGGGGGGGAGTGCAAGGCGAGGGACTCCAGGAAGCGAAGGTCTCTGGTGGGGGGGCGGGGACAGATGGCGAGGATCTCCCGGGGGGGGGAGTGCAAGGCGAGGGTCTCCGGGAAGCGAAGGTCTCTGGTGGGGGGGCGGGGACAGATGGCGAGGATCTCCCGGGGGGGGGGGGGGGGGGGCACAGGGCGAGGGACTCCGGGAGGTGCAGGGAGAGGGTGTCTGCGAGGTGCAGGGCGAGGGTTTCCCGTGGGGGCGCAGGGCGAGGGTTTCCCGTGGGGGCGCAGGGCGAGGGTCTCCGGTGGGGGGGGGCGCAAGGCGAGGGTCTCCAGGGGAGTGCAGGGCGGGGTCTCCGGGGGGGGCGCAGTGCGAGGGTCTCCAGGAGTCGAAGAGCGAGGGTCTCCCGGGAGGGATGTCGCAGGGAGAGGGACTCCGAGAGGTGCAGGGAGAGGGTGTCCGGGAGGAAGACGCAGTGCGAGGGTCTCCGGGGGGGGGCACCGCGCTCCTCACCAGCGCATCCTGGTAGACGTTCGTCCATTGAACTTGCTTTGCTTCATTTCCAGCCAAAACCATTGGGCGCCCGAGAACGTCCAGATATTCCTGAGTCCACCCGAAACCAAGAAGGAAAAAGAGACCATCAAACATCACAACAGATAACATGCAGGTCTGAACTACAGGAGGCAGCCCAACACTAGGTACACCCCAATATACAGGAGGCATACATACAGGGTGAACCCCAACATCAGGTGCACCCAAACATACAAGAGGCACCCCAACATTAGGTGCCCCCCTACATATGAGACAACCCAACATACAGGGTATATAACAATATATGAGGCACCCCAACACTAGGTACACCCCAACATACAGGAGGCAACCCAACATATGAGGCAACCCAATATATGAGGCACCCCAACACTAGGTGCACCCCAACATACAGGAGGCAACCCAACATAAAGGGTGCACCCCAACATATGAGGCAACCCAATATATGAGGCACCCCAACATACAGGGTTCACCCCAACAACCCCAACAACCCCAACACCTGGTGCACCCCAACACCAGCTATACCAAGTGCTCCCCGACATAGAGACAAGCCCCCCGATACCTCCCGGATCCCCGGTACCTGAGTGTTTATGCGGATTGCTCCGATAGACGGGATCTCAAAATAGTAACCTGCAAAAATGAAGACTGTGAGCGGCGGTGCAGCGGGGACGCCATAGTGAAGCGGCCGGCGCCGGCGGCGCACACTCACCCTTGTTGGCGCAGGCCATCCACTGCAGGGGGGTGACGTCGTAGTTGTGCTGTCCGACTGAGAAGGTGAAGACGCGAACCTGCGGGGAGAAGGATCTGTGTGACCGGTGTGATACACGGCGTCTCGCGCTATAATGGACGGTGACTTACGGTCTTGTTCGGCCAGTTGTATTTCTCAAAAACATCCTGCACCCGATCCTCCCCGCCGTCCGTGAACATCATAATCATCTTATTACAGTTTGCTCGAGTGACGTTCGTCTGAGGAAAGAGACAAGTGAGTGCGTCCCCTGCTGGTGATCGTGATGTACTGCATGTAATGGTGACCCCCCTGCTGGTGACAGTGATGTAGTACATGTAATGGTGACCCCTGCTGGTGACAGTGATGTAGTGCATGTAATGGTGACCCCTGCTGGTGATAGTGATGTACTGCATGTAATGGTGACCCCTGGTGGTGACAGTGATGTACTGCATGTAATGGTGATCCCTGCTGGTGACAGTGATGTAGTGCATGTAATGGTGACCCCTGCTGGTGACAGTGATGTACTGCATGTAATGGTGATCCCTGCTGGTGACAGTGATGTACTGCATATAATGGTGACCCCTGCTGGTGACAGTGATGTACTGCATGTAATGGTGACCCCTGCTGGTGATAGTGATGTACTGCATGTAATGGTGATTCCTGCAGGTGATAGTGATGTAGTGCATGTAATGGTGACCCCTGCTGGTGATAGTGATGTACTGCATGTAATAGTGATCCCTGCTGGTGATAAAGATGTACTGCATGTAATGGTGACCCCTGGTGGTGACAGTGATGTACAGCATGTAATGGTGACCCCTGCTGGTGACAGTGATGTACTGCCCATTAGTGCCACCAGCGAGGCAGCACACCTCACATGCGGTGGACATTGGTGGTTTCGGATGATGGTGGCGCGGTTGTTCTCGTCACTCACATTCTGGAGTTGGCTGAATGCGTATTCAAATCCCGCCTTGTAGTCGGTGGTTCCTCGCGCCACCATGTCCTGCACGGCGTCTTTGATCACCTTCTTATTCCTCACGTTGGCCTGAACAAGCTGCCGGAAGCAGGAGACGGGCTCGGCCTTCTCATGGAACTGCGGAGAATGCAAGTAATAAATGTAATGTAGAGAACATCAGCGCCGGGGACAAGGCAGGGCACAGCGCCGGGGACAAGGCAGGGCACAGCGCCGGGGACAAGGCAGGGCACAGCGCCAGGGACAAGGCAGGGCACAGCGCCGGGGACAAGGCAGGGCACAGCGCAGGGGACAAGGCAGGGCACAGCGCCGGGGACAAGGCAGGGCACCGCGCCGGGGACAAGGCAGGGCACCGCGCCGGGGACAAGGCAGGGCACCGCGCCGGGGACAAGGCAAGGCACAGCGCCGGGGACAAGGCAGGGCACAGCGCCGGGGACAAGGCAGGGCACAGCGTCGGGGACAAGGCAGGGCACAGCGCCGGGGACAAGGCAGGGCACAGCGTCGGGGACAAGGCAAGGTACAGCGCCGGGGACAAGGCAGGGCACAGCGCCGGGGACAAGGCAGGGCACAGCGCCGGGGACAAGGCAGGGTACAGCGCCAGGGACAAGGCAGGGTACAGCGCCAGGGACAAGGCAAGGTACAGGGCCGGGGACAAGGCAGGGCACAGCGCCGGGGACAAGGCAGGGTACAGCGCCGGGGACAAGGCAGGGCACAGCGCTGGGGACAAGGCAGGGCACAGCGCCGGGGACAAGGCAGGGCACAGCGCAGGGGACAAGGCAGGGCACAGCGCCGGGGACAAGGCAGGGCACAGCGCCGGGGACAAGGCAGGGTACAGCGCCGGGGACAAGGCAGGGTACAGCGCCGGGGACAAGGCAGGCTACAGCGCCGGGTACAAGGCAGGGCACAGCGCCGGGTACAAGGCAGGGCACAGCGCCGGGTACAAGGCAGGGTACAGTGCCGGGTACAAGGCAGGGCACAGCGCCAGGCACCCCCGCATGGAACCACATTATGGGGACACATACCGAAGCCACAGTCACATAGTCATCATCAGACAGAGTGTCCAACATCTCCATGACCGAGGTCTTCATCAGCTTCAGGGTGAGACCGCTCACGCTGCCGCTCCTGTGACACAGGATAATTACATAAAGCGTTTCCCGGCGGTAACGCGCGGCATGTACAGCTGCACCGCTTCCCCTCATCACAGCTTCCCCTGCGTCTTTATGTAGGTGTCAGTCTTCACTGCCGCTCTGGCATTATATTTCTGAACTAAAATGCCCAGGAGCGAGGGCAGGATGCAGTCACTATATAAGGTGAATCCATTATTTGGCACAACCCATGCCCGGGATCGGTGCAGTCGGTCTGAGCCTCATTACACCCCGGCCGCCGCCGCGCTCCGTATCTGACATTATGCAGCGACACTTTATAATTTGGCGGTGAAGCCGGGCCCCGCGACTCTACATTACTGTGAAGGCGAGCGGCCGCAGCGCGGAGGAGCGTCTGCTCCGGAGGTTAACGCCTGACACTCACACTGCAACGTAATGACAATGGGGGAGGACGGAGCGACGCCTTACAGCGAAGCGGCCACCACCAATATACCGGCTCATACTCACACATCCACAATGATCACCATGTCCTTCGGGGAGGACGCCCCCTGGATGTACCTGTAAGACACAAATCAGAAGATGAGGCCCCACCGCGATCGTCCACAGCGATCAGAGTGCAGGGCTGTCAGGATAATGGGCTGATAACAGGGAATAACAGACTGAATTCAGCAGCTTAGTGTCCCTTTAAGAGGAGATGTGGAGCGACTAAGAAGTAGAAAGTGTTAATTAGGACCCTGCTGCCCCCCCGCGGAACAACCGCAGAAAGTGCTGTATCTGGTGACTGTGGAGCGTCACGTATCAGTATTACCGCTCCTACGCCACCGTCAACGGAAACAACCGAAACTCGCTCATTGCCCCTCTGTGTCCCAACATCTCCGGCTCGCCCTCATGGTTGCCTGTCTCCGGCTCGCCCTCGCCTGCCTCCGGCTCGCCCTCGCGGTCGCCTGCCTCCGCCTCGCCCTCGCGGTCACCTGCCTGCAGCTCGCCCTCGCGGTCGCCTGCCTCCAGCTCGCCCTCGCGGTCGCCTGCCTCCAGCTCGCCCTCGCGGTCACCTGCCTCCGCCTCGCCCTCGCGGTCACCTGCCTCCAGCTCGCCCTCGCGGTCACCTGCCTCCAGCTCGCCCTCGCGGTCGCCTGCCTCCAGCTCGCCCTCGCGGTCGCCTGCCTCCAGCTCGCCCTCGCGGTCGCCTGCCTCCAGCTCGCCCTCGCGGTCGCCTGCCTCCGGGTCGCCCTCACGGTCGCCTGCCGTTACTCGAGAGATCGATTTGACTATTGAGGCTGCGTAGCCACACCCCTTTGTCAGTGTTTGGCGCATGTTGGCAGATGCTTTACAATTCCAGGTGTGATCCTTCTCCCTCCCGCGCTCCTGACAAACTTCGCTTAGTGTTTACCAACTTAATCACACTCCTCTAATAAAAACACGAAGCCGCGGCGGCGGCGGCAGAACATATACATAACAATGTACACAGGAGCGTCTCCAGGCGCCGCGCCGTTATTGGAGGCATTTTCCAGCAGCGATGATGCGTGAAATGAAAATTGGACAGGGGTGCACAGAGGTGGGAGAGAGACAGAGACAGAGGATGAGTGCGAGAGCGAGCAGAAGACGCAGAGACAGACGATGAGTGCGAGAGCGAGCAGAAGACGCGAGGACTTAGAGACAGACGATGAGCGCGAGAGCGAGCAGAAGACGCAGAGACAGACGATGAGCGCGAGAGCGAGCAGAAGACGCAGAGACAGACGATGAGCGCGAGAGCGAGCAGAAGACGCGAGGACACAGAGACAGACGATGAGCGCGAGAGCAAGCAGAAGACGCAGAGACAGACGATGAGCGCGAGAGCGAGCAGAAGACGCGAGGACGCAGAGACAGACGATGAGCGCGAGAGCGAGCAGAAGACGCGAGGACACAGAGACAGACGGTGAGCGCGAGAGCGAGCAGAAGACGCGAGGACACAGAGACAGACGATGAGCGCGACAGCGAGCAGAAGACGCGAGGACACAGAGACAGACGATGAGCGCGAGAGCGAGCAGAAGACGCGAGGACGCAGAGACAGACGATGAGCGCGAGAGCGAGCAGAAGACGCGAGGACACAGAGACAGACGATGAGCGCGAGAGCGAGCAGAAGACGCGATGACACAGAGACAGACGATGAGCGCGAGAGCGAGCAGAAGACGCGAGGACGCAGAGACAGACGATGAGCGCGAGAGCGAGCAGAAGACGCAGAGACAGACGATGAGCGCGAGAGCGAGCAGAAGACGCAAGGACGCAGAGACAGACGATGAGCGCGAGAGCGAGCAGAAGACGCGAGGACGCAGAGACAGACGATGAGCACAAGAGCGAGCAGAAGACGCGAGGACGCAGAGACAGACGATGAGCGCGAGAGCGAGCAGAAGACGCGAGGACACAGAGACAGACGATGAGCGCGAGAGCGAGCAGAAGACGCGAGGATACAGAGACAGATGATGAGCGCGAGAGCGAGCAGAAGACGCAGAGACAGACGATGAGCGCGAGACCGAGCAGAAGAAGCAGAGACAGACGATGAGCGCGAGAGCGAGCAGAAGACGCGAGGACGCAGAGACAGACGATGAGCGCGAGAGCGAGCAGAAGACGCGAGGACACAGAGACAGACGGTGAGCGCGAGAGCGAGCAGAAGACGCGAGGACACAGAGACAGACGATGAGCGCGACAGCGAGCAGAAGACGCGAGGACACAGAGACAGACGATGAGCGCGAGAGCGAGCAGAAGACGCGAGGACGCAGAGACAGACGATGAGCGCGAGAGCGAGCAGAAGACGCGAGGACACAGAGACAGACAATGAGCGCGAGAGCGAGCAGAAGACGCGAGGACGCAGAGACAGACGATGAGCGCGAGAGCGAGCAGAAGACGCAGAGACAGACGATGAGCGCGAGAGCGAGCAGAAGACGCAAGGACGCAGAGACAGACGATGAGCGCGAGAGCGAGCAGAAGACGCGAGGACGCAGAGACAGACGATGAGCACAAGAGCGAGCAGAAGACGCGAAGACGCAGAGACAGACGATGAGCGCGAGAGCGAGCAGAAGACGCGAGGACACAGAGACAGACGATGAGCGCGAGAGCGAGCAGAAGACGCGAGGACACAGAGACAGATGATGAGCGCGAGAGCGAGCAGAAGACGCAGAGACAGACGATGAGCGCGAGACCGAGCAGAAGAAGCAGAGACAGACGATGAGCGCGAGAGCGAGCAGAAGACGCGAGGACGCAGAGACAGACGATGAGCACAAGAGTGAGCAGAAGACGCGAGGACGCAGAGACAGACGATGAGCGCGAGAGCGAGCAGAAGAAGCGAGGACGCAGAGACAGACGATGAGCACAAGAGCGAGCAGAAGACGCGAGGACGCAGAGACAGACGATGAGCGCGAGAGCGAGCAGAAGACGCGAGGACTTAAACTCCCCAGAAGCTGCAACCTCTGATCTGTCACTCAGAACATATTAGTCTGGTGGATACAACTGTAACAAACCCTCAGCTGTGAGTAGTAATCGGTCAGTAGTGATGTAATCCCATTTACGGACATAAAGCAGAGGAGGGATGTGAGGGGGCGGCCACTGTACTCACCACGGCCTCCTGCGGACGTCGTACAGGTCGATCTTACTGGGAGCCCTCCAGGGGGTGGCTGCGGTGACAGACAGCAGAGTTAGAGTCTCCACCACTCCGTGAGCCGCCAGCACACCGCCGTCTCCGCAGCGCCAGCTCTTACCTGGGTAGTATCGGGTCACGCCGGTGGCGCTGCCGAACACCTGCCACAGCAGAGTGGGGTCCTCCTGCCGGTTCTGGATGAAGACGTTCTCTAAGGCGTCCGTCCAGTTCAGCTCGTTCAGGATGACGGTGGCTGGGGAGACAGGGCGTAGCAGCGCGGAGAGGGGTCAGCAAAAGGGAGGCCAGGGGAGATGAGGGGTCAGCAAAAGGGAGGCCGGGGATGTCAGGGGTCAGCAAAAGGGAGGCTGGGGAGGTCAGGGGTCAGCAAAAGGGAGGCCGGGGATGTCAAGGGTCTGCAAAAGGGAGGCCGGGGACGTCAGGGGTCAGCAAAAGGGTGGCTGGGAAGGTCAGGGGTCAGCAAAAGGGAGGCCAGGGGAGATGAGGGGTCAGCAAAAGGGAGGCCGGGGACGTCAGGGGTCAGCAAAAGGGAGGCCGGGGACGTCAGGGGTCAGCAAAAGGGAGGCCGGGGACGTCAGGGGTCAGCAAAAGAGAGGCTGGGGAGGTCAGGGGTCAGCAAAAGGGAGGCCGGGGAGGTCAAGAGTCTGCAAAGAAGTCAGTGCTCAGGAGGGTAAGTAGCAAAGGAGAAAAAGAAAACAGCCCAGGAGGAGGCGGGGGAGCGCAGGCGACGGCGACATTTGGGGGGGGTTCACCACACAGAATGATGATTAATCAACGAGGACGAGTCTTGTGTGATTCATTAGTTCACACTGAGTTTCTTCACCATTTTCAACATCTCTGCTCGCTGTCAGTGAAAGGAGACACCAACTGCTTACATTTAGGTGTTACTTTGTTGTGTTCCCAGACACCACAGTATTGGTGAAACCAATCCTGGACTGGCACATACACATTGTAGCAAACCCTCAGCTGTGGAGCAGCACTGTGGTTTTAGGTCTCTCGATGTAGATAATTGGTTTCCAGTCAATGATAGAAAGCAGAGATTCTGAAAATGGCCCAGAATGGAAACACAAGGTGCCCTACTGCTCCCATGTCCAATGTGTGCCATGTCTTCTGCAGACTACAACTCCCAGCAGACACCTCGTGTACTCACAGCCCTTGTAGATGTCGGTCGGGATCTGCACCGCCGTGTACGAGTAATTCACTTTTGTCCTAAAGTTCGGGTCGTCGCTGAACTCCAGCTTTAGAGAGTTTGACGGCTCCCGAGGTTCGTCCTCGCCCTCCAGATCGTCCTAAAGGAGGAGAAGGACAATGAGCCCCCAACGAGACCAGAGCGCAGACCGCCCCGGAGGAGCCCAAACTGCCCAGAGAGAGCAAACCGCCCCGGAGGAGCCCAAACCGCCCGAAGAGGAGCCCAGACCGCCCTGGAGGAGCCCAAACCGCCCGAAGAGGAGCCCAGACCGCCCCGGAGGAGCCCAAACTGCCCAGAGAGAGCAAACCGCCCCGGAGGAGCCCAAACCGCCCGAAGAGGAGCCCAGACCGCCCTGGAGGAGCCCAAACCGCCCGAAGAGGAGCCCAGACCACCCCGGAGGAGCCCAAACCGCCCCGGAGAGCCCAAACCGCCCCGGAGAGAGCGCAGACCGCCCCGGAGAGAGCGCAGACCGCCCCGGAGAGAGCGCAGACCGCCCCGGAGAGAGCGCATACCACCCCGGAGAGAGCGCAGACCGCCCCGGAGGAGCCCAAACCGCCCCAGAGAGAGCAAACTGCCCCGGAGGAGCCCAAACCACCCGAAGAGGAGCCCAGACCGCCCCGGAGGAGCCCAAACCGCCCGAAGAGGAGCCCAGACCGCCCCGGAGGAGCCCAAACCGCCCCGGAGAGCCCAGACCGCCCCGGAGAGCCCAGACCACCTCGGAGAGAGCGCAGACCGCACCGGAGAGAGCGCAGACCGCCTCGTAGAGAGCCCAGACCGCCCCGGAGAGAGCGCAGACCGCCCCGGAGAGAGCGCAGACCACCCCGGAGAGAGCGCATACCACCCCGGAGAGAGCGCAGACCGCCCCGGAGAGAGCGCAGACCGCCTCGTAGAGAGCGCAGACCGCCCCGGAGAGAGAGCGCAGACCGCCCCGGAGAGAACGCAGACCGCCCCGGAGAGCGCAGACCGCCCCGGAGACGTCGCGGGACTCACATATTCTGTGTCCGCCTTGGAGTCGTAATATTCGATATCTTCTTCCTATCAGAGAAGGAATAAAAGCAGAGAAGGAAGTAAGAACGCTGCTGAAATACTCTGTGCTGCTGGGGAGCCAGCAGGATGAGGTCACAGGTGGCAGCGGCGCTCTCTTACGTGGTCTCGTGTCTGTAACGTCAGATGTTCTCAACGCTGGGGGCGGATTTCTCCTCCGGTCCCCGGCGCTTTATAATGGGGGCAGTGTACCGGATTGTGCGCACGTCTCGGCTCACGTGGGGGCCGGATTCTACCAGTGATGCCACAATAATCGCCCCCCACCCGGACCGCGGCGTCCGTCCGTGCGCTGACAGTAACAGATCATCGCGTCTTCCAGTAGTCTGGCTTCAGCTCCGATCCATTGCTATTCCAGTCATTGCTCCCCCGATCCCGCACCGTCGCCCCCTCCTCCTCCTCGCTGACCCCCCTTCCTCCCTCCCCCGCTCCTCGCCCCGGAGCGTAATGAAACCTGACATTATATCAAACATTATAAAGACTCTCATTTGATGAAGATCATTCGTCAACACACAAACCTATTAACCAGCAGAAAACCCTCGGCGTGCAGCTCCCCCCCGAGCACGTGCGCAGGATCCGAGAGCGACGCCGCTCACGCCGCAGACTCATTCCGGCTGCAGAGCACACGCCGCGCTCCCCGAAAACTGCGTGCAGGTGAACTCACCCTCAAGGTCACCGCCAAGGACGAGACTGACAAATTCTCCTCTTAAACGACCGCACTTTGCTTACTGGAAAGGGAAATTGTGCAATTCCAGATAACTCCGAAGACCGAGGCCGCGGGAGATCAGAGCAAAGACGGGAGATTTACCGCCCCAGAGTGCAAAAAGACATAAAACCGCAGGGAGCAGGCCGAAATACAGAGCAAGAGGAACGCAGAGCCTCACACCTCCCCGAGGACCCGAATACTGCACACAGTATAGAGCAGTTATAGTCTGTACATAGGGAGCAGTATTATAGTGGTTATATTCTTGTACATAGGAGCAGTATTATAGTAGTTATATTCTTGTACATAGGAGCAGTATTATAGTAGTTATATTCTTGTACATAGGAGCAGAATTATAGTAGTTATATTCTTGTATATAGGGGCAGTATTATAGTAGTTATATTCTTGTACATAGGAGCAGAATTATAGTAGTTATATTCTTGTACATAGGAGCAGAATTATAGTAGTTATATTCTTGTATATAGGGGCAGAATTATAGTAGTTATATTCTTGTATATAGGGGCAGTATTATAGTAGTTATATTCTTGTACATAGGAGCAGTATTATAGTAGTTATATTCTTGTACATAGGAGCAGTATTATAGTAGTTATATTCTTGTACATAGGAGCAGAATTATAGTAGTTATATTCTTGTACATAGGGAGCAGTATTATAGTAGTTATATTCTTGTACATAGGAGCAGTATTATAGTAGTTATATTCTTGTACATAGGAGCAGAATTATAGTAGTTATATTCTTGTATATAGGGGCAGTATTATAGTAGTTATATTCTTGTACATAGGAGCAGTATTATAGTAGTTATATTCTTGTACATAGGGGCAGTATTATAGTAGTTATATTCTTGTACATAGGGGCAGTATTATAGTAGTTATATTCTTGTACATAGGAGCAGAATTATAGTAGTTATATTCTTGTATATAGGGGCAGAATTATAGTAGTTATATTCTTGTATATAGGGGCAGAATTATAGTAGTTATATTCTTGTACATAGGAGCAGTATTATAGTAGTTATATTCTTGTACATAGGAGCAGAATTATAGTAGTTATATTCTTGTATATAGGGGCAGTATTATAGTAGTTATATTCTTGTACATAGGAGCAGTATTATAGTAGTTATATTCTTGTACATAGGAGCAGAATTATAGTAGTTATATTCTTGTACATAGGGAGCAGTATTATAGTAGTTATATTCTTGTACATAGGAGCAGTATTATAGTAGTTATATTCTTGTACATAGGAGCAGAATTATAGTAGTTATATTCTTGTATATAGGGGCAGTATTATAGTAGTTATATTCTTGTACATAGGAGCAGTATTATAGTAGTTATATTCTTGTACATAGGGGCAGTATTATAGTAGTTATATTCTTGTACATAGGAGCAGTGTTATAGTAGTTATATTCTTGTACATAGGGGGCAGTATTATAGTAGTTATATTCTTGTACATAGGAGCAGTATTATAGTAGTTATATTCTTGTACATAGGTGCAGTATTATAGTAGTTATATTCTTGTACATAGGTGCAGTATTATAGTAGTTATATTCTTGTACATAGGTGCAGTATTATAGTAGTTATAATCCTGTACATAGGGAGCAGTATTATAGTAGTTATATTCTTGTACATAGGGGCAGTATTATAGTAGTTATATTCTTGTACATAGGAGCAGTGTTATAGTAGTTATATTCTTGTACATAGGGGGCAGTATTATAGTAGTTATATTCTTGTACATAGGAGCAGTATTATAGTAGTTATATTCTTGTACATAGGAGCAGTATTATAGTAGTTATATTCTTGTACATAGGGGGCAGTATTATAGTAGTTATATTCTTGTACATAGGGGGCAGTATTATAGTAGTTATATTCTTGTACATAGGAGCAGTATAGTAGTTATATTCTTGTACATAGGAGCAGTATTATAGTAGTTATATTCTTGTACTTAGGGGCAGTATTATAGTAGTTATATTCTTGTACATAGGGGCAGTATTATAGTAGTTATATTCTTGTACATAGGGGGCAGTATTATAGTAGTTATATTCCTGTACATAGGAGCAGTATTATAGTAGTTATATTCTTGTATATAGGAGCAGTGTTATAGTAGTTATATTCTTGTACATAGGGGGCAGTATTATAGTAGTTATATTCTTGTACATAGGAGCAGTATTATAGTAGTTATATTCCTGTACATAGGAGCAGTATTATAGTAGCTATATTCTTGTACATATGGGGCAGTATTATAGTAGTTATATTCTTGTACATAGGAGCAGTATTATAGTAGTTATATTCTTGTACATAGGAGCAGTATTATAGTAGTTATATTCTTGTACATAGGAGCAGTATTATAGTAGTTATATTCTTGTACATAGGAGCAGTATTATAGTAGTTATATTCTTGTACATATGGGGCAGTATTAAAGTAGCTATATTCTTGTACATATGGGGCAGTATTATAGTAGTTATATTCTTGTACATAGGAGCAGTATTATAGTAGTTATATTCTTGTACATATGGGGCAGTATTATAGTAGTTATATTCTTGTACATAGGAGCAGTATTATAGTAGTTATAGTCTTGTACATAGGAGCAGTATTATAGTAGTTATATTCTTGTACATAGGAGCAGTATTATAGCAGTTATATTCTTGTACATAGGAGCAGTATTATAGTAGTTATATTCTTGTACATAGGGGGCAGTATTATAGTAGTTATAGTCTGTACATAGGAGCAGTATTATAGTGGTTATATTCTTGTACATAGGGAGCAGTATTATAGTAGCTATATTCTTGTACATAGGGGGCAGTATTATAGTAGTTATATTCTTGTACATAGGGGGCAGTATTATAGTAGTTATATTCTTGTACATAGGGGGCAGTATTATAGTAGTTATATTCTTGTACATAGGGAGCAGTATTATAGTAGCTATATTCTTGTACATATGGGGCAGTATTATAGTAGTTATATTCTTGTACAAATGGGGCAGTATTATAGTAGTTATATTCTTGTACATAGGAGCAGTATTATAGTAGTTATATTCTTGTACATAGGAGCAGTATTATAGTAGTTATATTCTTGTACATAGGAGCAGTATTATAGTAGTTATATTCCTGTACATAGGAGCAGTATTATAATAGCTATATTCTTGTACATATGGGGCAGTATTATAGTAGTTATATTCTTGTACATAGGAGCAGTATTATAGTAGTTATATTCTTGTACATAGGAGCAGTATTATAGTAGTTATATTCTTGTACATAGGAGCAGTATTATAGTAGTTATATTCTTGTACATAGGAGCAGTATTATAGTAGTTATATTCTTGTACATAGGAGCAGTATTATAGTAGTTATATTCTTGTACATAGGAGCAGTATTATAGTAGTTATATTCTTGTACATAGGAGCAGTATTATAGTAGTTATATTCTTGTACATAGGAGCAGTATTATAGTAGTTATATTCTTGTACATAGGAGCAGTATTATAGTAGTTATATTCCTGTACATAGGAGCAGTATTATAATAGCTATATTCTTGTACATATGGGGCAGTATTATAGTAGTTATATTCTTGTACATAGGAGCAGTATTATAGTAGTTATATTCTTGTACATAGGAGCAGTATTATAGTAGTTATATTCTTGTACATAGGAGCAGTATTATAGTAGTTATATTCTTGTACATAGGAGCGGTATTATAGTAGTTATATTCTTGTACATATGGGGCAGTATTATAGTAGTTATATTCTTGTACATAGGAGCAGTATTATAGTAGTTATATTCTTGAACATAGGAGCAGTATTATAGTAGTTATATTCTTGTACATAGGAGCAGTATTATAGTAGTTATATTCTTGTACATAGGAGCAGTATTATAGTAGCTATATTCTTGTACATATGGGGCAGTATTATAGTAGTTATATTCTTGTACATAGGAGCAGTATTATAGTAGTTATATTCTTGTACATAGGAGCAGTATTATAGTAGCTATATTCTTGTACATATGGGGCAGTATTATAGTAGTTATATTCCTGTACATAGGAGCAGTATTATAGTAGCTATATTCTTGTACATATGGGGCAGTATTATAGTAGTTATATTCTTGTACATAGGAGCAGTATTATAGTAGTTATATTCTTGTACTTAGGGGCAGTATTATAGTACTTATATTCTTGTACATAGGAGCAGTATTATAGTAGTTATATTCTTGTACATAGGAGCAGTATTATAGTAGTTATATTCTTGTACATAGGAGCAGTATTATAGTAGCTATATTCTTGTACATATGGGGCAGTATTATAGTAGTTATATTCCTGTACATAGGAGCAGTATTATAGTAGCTATATTCTTGTACACAGGGGCAGTATTATAGTAGTTATATTCTTGTACATAGGAGCAGTATTATAGTAGTTATATTCTTGTACTTAGGGGCAGTATTATAGTAGTTATATTCTTGTACATAGGGGCAGTATTATAGTAGTTATATTCTTGTACATAGGGGGCAGTATTATAGTAGTTATATTCCTGTACATAGGAGCAGTATTATAGTAGTTATATTCTTGTACATAGGGGGCAGTATTATAGTAGTTATATTCTTGTACATAGGAGCAGTATTATAGTAGCTATATTCTTGTACATATGGGGCAGTATTATAGTAGTTATATTCTTGTACATAGGAGCAGTATTATAGTAGTTATATTCCTGTACATAGGAGCAGTATTATAGTAGCTATATTCTTGTACATATGGGGCAGTATTATAGTAGTTATATTCTTGTACATAGGAGCAGTATTATAGTAGTTATATTCTTGTACATAGGAGCAGTATTATAGTAGTTATATTCTTGTACATATGGGGCAGTATTATAGTAGCTATATTCTTGTACATATGGGGCAGTATTATAGTAGCTATATTCTTGTACATATGGGGCAGTATTATAGTAGTTATATTCTTGTACATAGGAGCAGTATTATAGTAGTTATATTCTTGTACATATGGGGCAGTATTATAGTAGTTATATTCTTGTACATATGGGGCAGTATTATAGTAGTTATATTCTTGTACATAGGAGCAGTATTATAGTAGTTATATTCTTGTACATAGGAGCAGTATTATAGTAGTTATATTCTTGTACATAGGAGCAGTATTATAGTAGTTATATTCTTGTACATAGGGGGCAGTATTATAGTAGTTATAGTCTGTACATAGGAGCAGTATTATAGTGGTTATATTCTTGTACATAGGGAGCAGTATTATAGTAGCTATATTCTTGTACATATGGGGCAGTATTATAGTAGTTATATTCTTGTACATATGGGGCAGTATTATAGTAGTTATATTCTTGTACATAGGGGGCAGTATTATAGTAGTTATATTCTTGTACATAGGGGGCAGTATTATAGTAGTTATATTCTTGTACATAGGGAGCAGTATTATAGTAGCTATATTCTTGTACATATGGGGCAGTATTATAGTAGTTATATTTTTGTACATATGGGGCAGTATTATAGTAGTTATATTCTTGTACATAGGAGCAGTATTATAGTAGTTATATTCTTGTACATAGGAGCAGTATTATAGTAGTTATATTCTTGTACATAGGAGCAGTATTATAGTAGTTATATTCCTGTACATAGGAGCAGTATTATAGTAGCTATATTCTTGTACATATGGGGCAGTATTATAGTAGTTATATTCTTGTACATAGGAGCAGTATTATAGTAGTTATATTCTTGTACATAGGAGCAGTATTATAGTAGTTATATTCCTGTACATAGGAGCAGTATTATAGTAGCTATATTCTTGTACATATGGGGCAGTATTATAGTAGTTATATTCTTGTACATAGGAGCAGTATTATAGTAGCTATAATCTTGTACATATGGGGCAGTATTATAGTACTTATATTCTTGTACATAGGAGCAGTATTATAGTAGTTATATTCTTGTACATACGAGCAGTATTATAGTAGTTATATTCTTGTACATAGGAGCAGTATTATAGTAGCTATATTCTTGTACATATGGGGCAGTATTATAGTAGTTATATTCCTGTACATAGGAGCAGTATTATAGTAGCTATATTCTTGTACATAGGGGCAGTATTATAGTAGTTATATTCTTGTACATAGGAGCAGTATTATAGTAGTTATATTCTTGTACTTAGGGGCAGTATTATAGTAGTTATATTCTTGTACATAGGGGCAGTATTATAGTAGTTATATTCTTGTACATAGGGGGCAGTATTATAGTAGTTATATTCCTGTACATAGGAGCAGTATTATAGTAGTTATATTCTTGTACATAGGGGGCAGTATTATAGTAGTTATATTCTTGTACATAGGAGCAGTATTATAGTAGCTATATTCTTGTACATATGGGGCAGTATTATAGTAGTTATATTCTTGTACATAGGAGCAGTATGATAGTAGTTATATTCCTGTACATAGGAGCAGTATTATAGTAGCTATATTCTTGTACATATGGGGCAGTATTATAGTAGTTATATTCTTGTACATAGGAGCAGTATTATAGTAGTTATATTCTTGTACATAGGAGCAGTATTATAGTAGTTATATTCTTGTACATAGGGGACAGTATTATAGTAGCTATATTCTTGTACATATGGGGCAGTATTATAGTAGCTATATTCTTGTACATATGGGGCAGTATTATAGTAGTTATATTCTTGTACATAGGAGCAGTATTATAGTAGTTATATTCTTGTACATATGCGGCAGTATTATAGTAGTTATATTCTTGTACATAGGAGCAGTATTATAGTAGTTATATTCTTGTACATAGGAGCAGTATTATAGTAGTTATATTCTTGTACATAGGAGCAGTATTATAGTAGTTATATTCTTGTACATAGGGGGCAGTATTATAGTAGTTATAGTCTGTACATAGGAGCAGTATTATAGTGGTTATATTCTTGTACATAGGGAGCAGTATTATAGTAGCTATATTCTTGTACATATGGGGCAGTATTATAGTAGTTATATTCTTGTACATATGGGGCAGTATTATAGTAGTTATATTCTTGTACATAGGGGGCAGTATTATAGTAGTTATATTCTTGTACATAGGGGGCAGTATTATAGTAGTTATATTCTTGTACATAGGGAGCAGTATTATAGTAGCTATATTCTTGTACATATGGGGCAGTATTATAGTAGTTATATTCTTGTACATATGGGGCAGTATTATAGTAGTTATATTCTTGTACATAGGAGCAGTATTATAGTAGTTATATTCTTATACATAGGAGCAGTATTATAGTAGTTATATTCTTGTACATAGGAGCAGTATTATAGTAGTTATATTCCTGTACATAGGAGCAGTATTATAGTAGCTATATTCTTGTACATATGGGGCAGTATTATAGTAGTTATATTCTTGTACATAGGAACAGTATTATAGTAGTTATATTCTTGTACATAGGAGCAGTATTATAGTAGTTATATTCTTGTACATAGGAGCAGTATTATAGTAGTTATATTCTTGTACATAGGAGCAGTATTATAGTAGTTATATTCTTGTACATAGGGGCAGTATTATAGTAGTTATATTCTTGTATATAGGGGCAGTATTATAGTAGTTATATTCTTGTACAAATGGGGCAGTATTATAGTAGTTATATTCCTGTACATAGGAGCAGTATTATAGTAGCTATATTCTTGTACATATGGGGCAGTATTATAGTAGTTATATTCTTGTACATAGGAGCAGTATTATAGTAGTTATATTCTTGTACATAGGAGCAGTATTATAGTAGTTATATTCTTGTACATAGGAGCAGTATTATAGTAGTTATATTCTTGTACATAGGGGACAGTATTATAGTAGCTATATTCTTGTACATATGGGGCAGTATTATAGTAGTTATATTCTTGTACATAGGAGCAGTATTATAGTAGCTATATTCTTGTACATATGGGGCAGTATTATAGTAGTTATATTCTTGTACATAGGAGCAGTATTATAGTAGTTATATTCTTGTACATAGGAGCAGTATTATAGTAGTTATATTCTTGTACATAGGAGCAGTATTATAGTAGTTATATTCTTGTACATAGGGGGCAGTATTATAGTAGTTATAGTCTGTACATAGGAGCAGTATTATAGTGGTTATATTCTTGTACATAGGGAGCAGTATTATAGTAGCTATATTCTTGTACATATGGGGCAGTATTATAGTAGTTATATTCTTGTACATATGGGGCAGTATTATAGTAGTTATATTCTTGTACATAGGGGGCAGTATTATAGTAGTTATATTCTTGTACATAGGGGGCAGTATTATAGTAGTTATATTCTTGTATATAGGGGCAGTATTATAGTAGTTATATTCTTGTACATAGGGGCAGTATTATAGTAGTTATATTCTTGTACATATGGGGCAGTATTATAGTAGTTATATTCTTGTATATAGGGGCAGTATTATAGTAGTTATATTCTTGTACATAGGGGGCAGTATTATAGTAGTTATATTCTTGTACATAGGGGACAGTATTATAGTAGTTATATTCTTGTACATAGGGAGCAGTATTATAGTAGTTATATTCTTGTACATAGGAGCAGTATTATAGTAGTTATATTCTTGTACATAGGGGACAGTATTATAGTAGTTATATTCTTGTACATATGGGGCAGTATTATAGTAGTTATATTCTTGTACATAGGAGCAGTATTATAGTAGTTATATTCTTGTACATAGGAGCAGTATTATAGTAGTTATATTCTTGTACATAGGAGCAGTATTATAGTAGTTATATTCTTGTACATAGGAGCAGTATTATAGTAGTTATATTCTTGTACATAGGAGCAGTATTATAGTAGTTATATTCTTGTACATATGGGGCAGTATTATAGTAGTTATATTCTTGTACATAGGAGCAGTATTATAGTAGCTATATTCTTGTACATAGGGGGCAGTATTATAGTAGTTATATTCTTGAACATAGGAGCAGTATTATAGTAGTTATATTCTTGTACATATGGGGCAGTATTATAGTAGTTATATTCTTGTACATAGGAGCAGTATTATAGTAGTTATATTCTTGTACATAGGGGGCAGTATTATAGTAGTTATATTCTTGTACATAGGAGCAGTATTATAGTAGTTATATTCTTGTACATATGGGGCAGTATTATAGTAGTTATATTCTTGTACATAGGAGCAGTATTATAGTAGTTATATTCTTGTACATAGGAGCAGTATTATAGTAGTTATATTCTTGTACATAGGGGGCAGTATTATAGTAGTTATAGTCTGTACATAGGAGCAGTATTATAGTGGTTATATTCTTGTACATAGGGAGCAGTATTATAGTAGCTATATTCTTGTACATATGGGGCAGTATTATAGTAGTTATATTCTTGTACATATGGGGCAGTATTATAGTAGTTATATTCTTGTACATAGGGGGCAGTATTATAGTAGTTATATTCTTGTACATAGGGGGCAGTATTATAGTATTTATATTCTTGTACATATGGGGAAGTATTATAGTAGTTATATTCTTGTACATAGGGAGCAGTATTATAGTAGTTATATTCTTGTACATATGGGGCAGTATTATAGTAGTTATATTCTTGTACATAGGGGGCAGTATTATAGTATTTATATTCTTGTACATATGGGGCAGTATTATAGTATTTATATTCTTGTACATATGGGGCAGTATTATAGTAGTTATATTCTTGTACATAGGAGCAGTATTATAGTAGTTATATTCTTGTACATAGGGAGCAGTATTATAGTAGTTATATTCTTGTACATATGGGGCAGTATTATAGTATTTATATTCTTGTACATATGGGGCAGTATTATAGTAGTTATATTCTTGTACATAGGAGCAGTATTATAGTAGTTATATTCTTGTACATAGGGGGCAGTATTATAGTATTTATATTCTTGTACATAGGAGCAGTATTATAGTAGTTATATTCTTGTACATAGGAGCAGTATTATAGTAGTTATATTCTTGTACATAGGGGGCAGTATTATAGCAGTTATATTCTTGTACATAGGAGCAGTATTATAGTAGTTATATTCTTGTACATAGGAGCAGTATTATAGTAGTTATATTCTTGTACATAGGGGGCAGTATTATAGTAGTTATATTCTTGTACATAGGAGGCAGTATTATAGTAGTTATATTCTTGTACATAGGAGCAGTATTATAGTAGTTATATTCTTGTACATAGGGGGCAGTATTATAGCAGTTATATTCTTGTACATAGGAGCAGTATTATAGTAGTTATATTCTTGTACATAGGAGCAGTATTATAGTAGTTATAATCTTGTACATAGGGGGCAGTATTATAGTAGTTATATTCTTGTACATAGGAGCAGTATTATAGTAGTTATATTCTTGTACATAGGAGCAATATTATAGTAGTTATATTCTTGTACATAGGGAGCAGTATTATAGTAGTTATATTCTTGTACATAGGGGCAGTATTATAGTAGCTATATTCTTGTACATATGGGGCAGTATTATAGTAGTTATATTCTTATACATAGGGGGGCAGTATTATAGTAGTTATATTCTTGTACATATGGGGCAGTATTATAGTAGTTATATTCTTGTACATAGGAGCAGTATTATAGTAGTTATATTCTTGTACATAGGGGGCAGTATTGTAGTAGTTATAGTCTGTACATAGGAGCAGTATTATAGTAGTTATATTCTTGTACATAGGGGGCAGTATTATGGTAATTATATTCTTGTACATAGGGGCAGTATTATAGTAGTTATATTCTTGTACATAGGGGGCAGTATTATAGTAGTTATATTCTTGTACATAGGGAGCAGTATTATAGTAGTTATATTCTTGTACATAGGAGCAGTATTATAGTAGTTATATTCTTGTACATAGGGGCAGTATTATGGTAGTTATATTCTTGTACATAGGGGGCAGTATTATGGTAGTTATATTCTTGTACATAGGGGCAGTATTATAGTAGTTATATTCTTGTACATACGGGGCAGTATTATAGCAGTTATATTCTTGTACATAGGGAGCAGTATTATAGTAGTTATATTCTTGTACATAGGAGCAATATTATAGTAGTTATATTCTTGTACATAGGAGCAGTATTATAGTAGTTATATTCTTGTACATAGGGAGCAGTATTATAGTAGTTATATTCTTGTACATAGGAGCAGTATTATAGTAGTTATATTCTTGTATATAGGAGCAGTATTATAGTAGTTATATTCTTGTATATAGGAGCAGTATTATAGTAGTTATATTCTTGTATATAGGAGCAGTATTATAGTAGTTATTTTCTTGTACATAGGGGCAGTATTATAGTAGTTATATTCTTGTACATAGGGAGCAGTATTATAGTAGTTATATTCTTGTACATAGGAGCAGTATTATAGTAGTTATATTCTTGTACATAGGAGCAGTATTATAGTAGTTATATTCTTGTACATAGGAGCAGTATTATAGTAGTTATATTCTTGTACATAGGGGGCAGTATTATAGTAGTTATATTCTTGTACATAGGGGGCAGTATTATAGTAGTTATATTCATGTACATAGGAGCAGTATTATAGTAGTTATATTCTTGTACATAGGGGGCAGTATTATAGTAGTTATATTCTTGTACATAGGAGCAGTATTATAGTAGTTATATTCTTGTACATAGGAGCAGTATTATAGTAGTTATATTCTTGTACATAGGAGCAGTATTATAGTAGTTATATTCTTGTATATAGGAGCAGTATTATAGTAGTTATATTCTTGTACATAGGAGCAGTATTATAGTAGTTATTTTCTTGTATATAGGAGCAATATTATAGTAGTTATTTTCTTGTATATAGGAGCAGTATTATAGTAGTTATATTCTTGTACATAGGAGCAGTATTATAGTAGTTATATTCTTGTACATAGGGGCAGTATTATGGTAGTTATATTCTTGTACATAGGGAGCAGTATTATAGTAGTTATATTCTTGTACATAGGAGCAGTATTATAGTAGTTATATTCTTGTACATAGGGGGCAGTATTATGGTAGTTATATTCTTGTACATAGGGGCAGTATTATAGTAGTTATAATCTTGTACATAGGAGCAGTATTATAGCAGTTATATTCTTGTACATAGGGAGCAGTATTATAGTAGTTATATTCTTGTACATAGGAGCAATATTATAGTAGTTATATTCTTGTACACAGGAGCAGTATTATAGTAGTTATATTCTTGTACATAGGGGCAGTATTATAGTAGTTATATTCTTGTACATATGGGGCAGTATTATAGTAGTTATATTCTTGTACATAGGGAGCAGTATTATAGTAGTTATATTCTTGTACATAGGGAGCAGTATTATAGTAGTTACATTCTTGTACATAGGGGGCAGTATTATAGTAGTTATATTCTTGTACATAGGGAGCAGTATTATAGTAGTTATAATCCTGTACATAGGGAGCAGTATTATAGTAGTTATATTCTTGTACACAGGGGGCAGTATTATAGTAGTTATATTCTTGTACATAGGAGCAGTATTATAGTAGTTATATTCTTGTACATAGGAGCAGTATTAAAGTAGCTATATTCTTGTACATATGGGGCAGTATTATAGTAGTTATATTCCTGTACATAGGAGCAGTATTATAGTAGCTATATTCTTGTACATAGGGGCAGTATTATAGTAGTTATATTCTTGTACATAGGAGCAGTATTATAGTAGTTATATTCTTGTACTTAGGGGCAGTATTATAGTAGTTATATTCTTGTACATAGGGGCAGTATTATAGTAGTTATATTCTTGTACATAGGGGGCAGTATTATAGTAGTTATATTCCTGTACATAGGAGCAGTATTATAGTAGTTATATTCTTGTACATAGAGGGCAGTATTATAGTAGTTATATTCTTGTACATAGGAGCAGTATTATAGTAGCTATATTCTTGTACATATGGGGCAGTATTATAGTAGTTATATTCTTGTACATAGGAGCAGTATGATAGTAGTTATATTCCTGTACATAGGAGCAGTATTATAGTAGCTATATTCTTGTACATATGGGGCAGTATTATAGTAGTTATATTCTTGTACATAGGAGCAGTATTATAGTAGTTATATTCTTGTACATAGGAGCAGTATTATAGTAGTTATATTCTTGTACATAGGGGACAGTATTATAGTAGCTATATTCTTGTACATATGGGGCAGTATTATAGTAGCTATATTCTTGTACATATGGGGCAGTATTATAGTAGTTATATTCTTGTACATAGGAGCAGTATTATAGTAGTTATATTCTTGTACATATGGGGCAGTATTATAGTAGTTATATTCTTGTACATAGGAGCAGTATTATAGTAGTTATATTCTTGTACATAGGAGCAGTATTATAGTAGTTATATTCTTGTACATAGGAGCAGTATTATAGTAGTTATATTCTTGTACATAGGGGGCAGTATTATAGTAGTTATAGTCTGTACATAGGAGCAGTATTATAGTGGTTATATTCTTGTACATAGGGAGCAGTATTATAGTAGCTATATTCTTGTACATATGGGGCAGTATTATAGTAGTTATATTCTTGTACATAGGGGGCAGTATTATAGTAGTTATATTCTTGTACATAGGGGGCAGTATTATAGTAGTTATATTCTTGTACATAGGGAGCAGTATTATAGTAGTTATATTCTTGTACATAGGGAGCAGTATTATAGTAGCTATATTCTTGTACATATGGGGCAGTATTATAGTAGTTATATTCTTGTACATATGGGGCAGTATTATAGTAGTTATATTCTTATACATAGGAGCAGTATTATAGTAGTTATATTCTTGTACATAGGAGCAGTATTATAGTAGTTATATTCCTGTACATAGGAGCAGTATTATAGTAGCTATATTCTTGTACATATGGGGTAGTATTATAGTAGTTATATTCTTGTACATAGGAGCAGTATTATAGTAGTTATATTCTTGTACATAGGAGCAGTATTATAGTAGTTATATTCTTGTACATAGGAGCAGTATTATAGTAGTTATATTCTTGTACATAGGAGCAGTATTATAGTAGTTATATTCTTGTACATAGGGGCAGTATTATAGTAGTTATATTCTTGTATATAGGGGCAGTATTATAGTAGTTATATTCTTGTACATATGGGGCAGTATTATAGTAGTTATATTCCTGTACATAGGAGCAGTATTATAGTAGCTATATTCTTGTACATATGGGGCAGTATTATAGTAGTTATATTCTTGTACATAGGAGCAGTATTATAGTAGTTATATTCTTGTACATAGGAGCAGTATTATAGTAGTTATATTCTTGTACATAGGAGCAGTATTATAGTAGTTATATTCTTGTACATAGGGGACAGTATTATAGTAGCTATATTCTTGTACATATGGGGCAGTATTATAGTAGTTATATTCTTGTACATAGGAGCAGTATTATAGTAGCTATATTCTTGTACATATGGGGCAGTATTATAGTAGTTATATTCTTGTACATAGGAGCAGTATTATAGTAGTTATATTCTTGTACGTAGGAGCAGTATTATAGTAGTTATATTCTTGTACATAGGAGTAGTATTATAGTAGTTATATTCTTGTACATAGGGGGCAGTATTATAGTAGTTATAGTCTGTACATAGGAGCAGTATTATAGTGGTTATATTCTTGTACATAGGGAGCAGTATTATAGTAGCTATATTCTTGTACATATGGGGCAGTATTATAGTAGTTATATTCTTGTACATATGGGGCAGTATTATAGTAGTTATATTCTTGTACAAAGGGGGCAGTATTATAGTAGTTATATTCTTGTACATAGGGGGCAGTATTATAGTAGTTATATTCTTGTATATAGGGGCAGTATTATAGTAGTTATATTCTTGTACATAGGGGGCAGTATTATAGTAGTTATATTCTTGTACATATGGGGCAGTATTATAGTAGTTATATTCTTGTATATAGGGGCAGTATTATAGTAGTTATATTCTTGTACATAGGGGGCAGTATTATAGTAGTTATATTCTTGTACATAGGGGACAGTATTATAGTAGTTATATTCTTGTACATAGGAGCAGTATTATAGTAGTTATATTCTTGTACATAGGAGCAGTATTATAGTAGTTATATTCTTGTACATAGGGGACAGTATTATAGTAGCTATATTCTTGTACATAGGGGGCAGTATTATAGTAGTTATATTCTTGTACATAGGGGACAGTATTATAGTAGTTATATTCTTGTACATAGGAGCAGTATTATAGTAGTTATATTCTTGTACATAGGAGCAGTATTATAGTAGTTATATTCTTGTACATAGGAGCAGTATTATAGTAGTTATATTCTTGTACATAGGAGCAGTATTATAGTAGTTATATTCTTGTACATAGGGGACAGTATTATAGTAGTTATATTCTTGTACATATGGGGCAGTATTATAGTAGTTATATTCTTGTACATAGGAGCAGTATTATAGTAGCTATATTCTTGTACATAGGAGCAGTATTATAGTAGTTATATTCTTGTACATAGGAGCAGTATTATAGTAGTTATATTCTTGTACATAGGAGCAGTATTATAGTAGTTATATTCTTGTACATAGGAGCAGTATTATAGTAGTTATATTCTTGTACATATGGGGCAGTATTATAGTAGTTATATTCTTGTACATAGGAGCAGTATTATAGTAGCTATATTCTTGTACATATGGGGCAGTATTATAGTAGTTATATTCTTGTACATAGGAGCAGTATTATAGTAGTTATATTCTTGTACATAGGAGCAGTATTATAGTAGTTATATTCTTGTACATAGGGGGCAGTATTATAGTAGTTATAGTCTGTACATAGGAGCAGTATTATAGTGGTTATATTCTTGTACATAGGGAGCAGTATTATAGTAGCTATATTCTTGTACATATGGGGCAGTATTATAGTAGTTATATTCTTGTACATATGGGGCAGTATTATAGTAGTTATATTCTTGTACATAGGGGGCAGTATTATAGTAGTTATATTCTTGTACATAGGGGGCAGTATTATAGTATTTATATTCTTGTACATATGGGGAAGTATTATAGTAGTTATATTCTTGTACATAGGGAGCAGTATTATAGTAGTTATATTCTTGTACATATGGGGCAGTATTATAGTAGTTATATTCTTGTACATAGGGGGCAGTATTATAGTAGTTATATTCTTGTACATAGGGGGCAGTATTATAGTATTTATATTCTTGTACATATGGGGCAGTATTATAGTATTTATATTCTTGTACATATGGGGCAGTATTATAGTAGTTATATTCTTGTACATAGGAGCAGTATTATAGTAGTTATATTCTTGTACATAGAGAGCAGTATTATAGTAGTTATATTCTTGTACATATGGGGCAGTATTATAGTATTTATATTCTTGTACATATGGGGCAGTATTATAGTAGTTATATTCTTGTACATAGGAGCAGTATTATAGTAGTTATATTTTTGTACATAGGGGGCAGTATTATAGTAGTTATATTCTTGTACATAGGAGCAGTATTATAGTAGTTATATTTTTGTACATAGGGGGCAGTATTATAGTATTTATATTCTTGTACATAGGAGCAGTATTATAGTAGTTATATTCTTGCACATAGGGAGCAGTATTATAGTAGTTATATTCTTGTACATATGGGGCAGTATTATAGTATTTATATTCTTGTACATATGGGGCAGTATTATAGTAGTTATATTCTTGTACATAGGAGCAGTATTATAGTAGTTATATTCTTGTACATAGGGGGCAGTATTATAGTAGTTATATTCTTGTACATAGGAGGCAGTATTATAGTAGTTATATTCTTGTACATAGGAGCAGTATTATAGTAGTTATATTCTTGTACATAGGGGGCAGTATTATAGCAGTTATATTCTTGTACATAGGAGCAGTATTATAGTAGTTATATTCTTGTACATAGGAGCAGTATTATAGTAGTTATAATCTTGTACATAGGGGGCAGTATTATAGTAGTTATATTCTTGTACATAGGAGCAGTATTATAGTAGTTATATTCTTGTACATAGGAGCAATATTATAGTAGTTATATTCTTGTACATAGGGAGCAGTATTATAGTAGTTATATTCTTGTACATAGGGGCAGTATTATAGTAGCTATATTCTTGTACATATGGGGCAGTATTATAGTAGTTATATTCTTATACATAGGGGGGCAGTATTATAGTAGTTATATTCTTGTACATATGGGGCAGTATTATAGTAGTTATATTCTTGTACATAGGAGCAGTATTATAGTAGTTATATTCTTGTACATAGGGGGCAGTATTATAGTAGTTATAGTCTGTACATAGGAGCAGTATTATAGTAGTTATATTCTAGTACATAGGGGGCAGTATTATGGTAATTATATTCTTGTACATAGGGGCAGTATTATAGTAGTTATATTCTTGTACATAGGGGGCAGTATTATAGTAGTTATATTCTTGTACATAGGGAGCAGTATTATAGTAGTTATATTCTTGTACATAGGAGCAGTATTATAGTAGTTATATTCTTGTACATAGGGGGCAGTATTATGGTAGTTATATTCTTGTACATAGGGGGCAGTATTATGGTAGTTATATTCTTGTACATAGGGGCAGTATTATAGTAGTTATATTCTTGTACATACGGGGCAGTATTATAGCAGTTATATTCTTGTACATAGGGAGCAGTATTATAGTAGTTATATTCTTGTACATAGGAGCAATATTATAGTAGTTATATTCTTGTACATAGGAGCAGTATTATAGTAGTTATATTCTTGTACATAGGGAGCAGTATTATAGTAGTTATATTCTTGTACATAGGAGCAGTATTATAGTAGTTATATTCTTGTATATAGGAGCAGTATTATAGTAGTTATATTCTTGTATATAGGAGCAGTATTATAGTAGTTATATTCTTGTATATAGGAGCAGTATTATAGTAGTTATTTTCTTGTACATAGGGGCAGTATTATAGTAGTTATATTCTTGTACATAGGGAGCAGTATTATAGTAGTTATATTCTTGTACATAGGAGCAGTATTATAGTAGTTATATTCTTGTACATAGGAGCAGTATTATAGTAGTTATATTCTTGTACATAGGAGCAGTATTATAGTAGTTATATTCTTGTATATAGGAGCAGTATTATAGTAGTTATATTCTTGTACATAGGAGCAGTATTATAGTAGTTATATTCTTGTACATAGGGGCAGTATTATGGTAGTTATATTCTTGTACATAGGGAGCAGTATTATAGTAGTTATATTCTTGTACATAGGAGCAGTATTATAGTAGTTATATTCTTGTACATAGGAGCAGTATTATAGTAGTTATATTCTTGTACATAGGAGCAGTATTATAGTAGTTATATTCTTGTACATAGGGGGCAGTATTATAGTAGTTATATTCTTGTACATAGGGGGCAGTATTATAGTAGTTATATTCTTGTACATAGGAGCAGTATTATAGTAGTTATATTCTTGTACATAGGGGGCAGTATTATAGTAGTTATATTCTTGTACATAGGAGCAGTATTATAGTAGTTATATTCTTGTACATAGGAGCAGTATTATAGTAGTTATATTCTTGTACATAGGAGCAGTATTATAGTAGTTATATTCTTGTATATAGGAGCAGTATTATAGTAGTTATATTCTTGTACATAGGGGGCAGTATTATAGTAGTTATATTCTTGTACATAGGGGGCAGTATTATAGTAGTTATATTCTTGTACATAGGGGGCAGTATTATAGTAGTTATATTCTTGTACATAGGAGCAGTATTATAGTAGTTATATTCTTGTACATAGGGGGCAGTATTATAGTAGTTATATTCTTGTACATAGGAGCAGTATTATAGTAGTTATATTCTTGTACATAGGAGCAGTATTATAGTAGTTATATTCTTGTACATAGGAGCAGTATTATAGTAGTTATATTCTTGTATATAGGAGCAGTATTATAGTAGTTATATTCTTGTACATAGGAGCAGTATTATAGTAGTTATATTCTTGTACATAGGGGCAGTATTATGGTAGTTATATTCTTGTACATAGGGAGCAGTATTATAGTAGTTATATTCTTGTACATAGGAGCAGTATTATAGTAGTTATATTCTTGTACATAGGAGCAGTATTATAGTAGTTATATTCTTGTACATAGGGAGCAGTATTATAGTAGTTATATTCTTGTACATAGGAGCAGTATTATAGTAGTTATATTCTTGTACATAGGGGCAGTATTATGGTAGTTATATTCTTGTACATAGGGAGCAGTATTATAGTAGTTATATTCTTGTACATAGGAGCAGTATTATAGTAGTTATTTTCTTGTATATAGGAGCAATATTATAGTAGTTATTTTCTTGTATATAGGAGCAGTATTATAGTAGTTATATTCTTGTACATAGGAGCAGTATTATAGTAGTTATATTCTTGTACATAGGGGCAGTATTATGGTAGTTATATTCTTGTACATAGGGAGCAGTATTATAGTAGTTATATTCTTGTACATAGGAGCAGTATTATAGTAGTTATATTCTTGTACATAGGGGGCAGTATTATGGTAGTTATATTCTTGTACATAGGGGCAGTATTATAGTAGTTATAATCTTGTACATAGGAGCAGTATTATAGCAGTTATATTCTTGTACATAGGGAGCAGTATTATAGTAGTTATATTCTTGTACATAGGAGCAATATTATAGTAGTTATATTCTTGTACACAGGAGCAGTATTATAGTAGTTATATTCTTGTACATAGGGGCAGTATTATAGTAGTTATATTCTTGTACATAGGAGCAATATTATAGTAGTTATATTCTTGTACACAGGAGCAGTATTATAGTAGTTATATTCTTGTATATAGGAGCAGTATTATAGTAGTTATTTTCTTGTACATAGGGGCAGTATTATAGCAGTTATATTCTTGTACATAGGGAGCAGTATTATAGTAGTTATATTCTTGTACATAGGAGCAATATTATAGTAGTTATATTCTTGTACACAGGAGCAGTATTATAGTAGTTATATTCTTGTACATAGGGGCAGTATTATAGTAGTTATATTCTTGTACATAGGAGCAATATTATAGTAGTTATATTCTTGTACACAGGAGCAGTATTATAGTAGTTATATTCTTGTATATAGGAGCAGTATTATAGTAGTTATTTTCTTGTACATAGGGGCAGTATTATAGTAGTTATATTCTTGTACATAGGGAGCAGTATTATAGTAGTTATATTCTTGTACATAGGAGCAGTATTATAGTAGTTATATTCTTGTACATAGGAGCAGTATTATAGTAGTTATATTCTTGTACATAGGAGCAGTATTATAGTAGTTATATTCTTGTATATAGGAGCAGTATTATAGTAGTTATATTCTTGTACATAGGAGCAGTATTATAGTAGTTATATTCTTGTACATAGGGGCAGTATTATGGTAGTTATATTCTTGTACATAGGGAGCAGTATTATAGTAGTTATATTCTTGTACATAGGAGCAGTATTATAGTAGTTATATTCTTGTACATAGGAGCAGTATTATAGTAGTTATATTCTTGTACATAGGAGCAGTATTATAGTAGTTATATTCTTGTACATAGGGGGCAGTATTATAGTAGTTATATTCTTGTACATAGGGGGCAGTATTATAGTAGTTATATTCTTGTACATAGGAGCAGTATTATAGTAGTTATATTCTTGTACATAGGGGGCAGTATTATAGTAGTTATATTCTTGTACATAGGAGCAGTATTATAGTAGTTATATTCTTGTACATAGGAGCAGTATTATAGTAGTTATATTCTTGTACATAGGAGCAGTATTATAGTAGTTATATTCTTGTATATAGGAGCAGTATTATAGTAGTTATATTCTTGTACATAGGGGGCAGTATTATAGTAGTTATATTCTTGTACATAGGGGGCAGTATTATAGTAGTTATATTCTTGTACATAGGGGGCAGTATTATAGTAGTTATATTCTTGTACATAGGAGCAGTATTATAGTAGTTATATTCTTGTACATAGGGGGCAGTATTATAGTAGTTATATTCTTGTACATAGGAGCAGTATTATAGTAGTTATATTCTTGTACATAGGAGCAGTATTATAGTAGTTATATTCTTGTACATAGGAGCAGTATTATAGTAGTTATATTCTTGTATATAGGAGCAGTATTATAGTAGTTATATTCTTGTACATAGGAGCAGTATTATAGTAGTTATATTCTTGTACATAGGGGCAGTATTATGGTAGTTATATTCTTGTACATAGGGAGCAGTATTATAGTAGTTATATTCTTGTACATAGGAGCAGTATTATAGTAGTTATATTCTTGTACATAGGAGCAGTATTATAGTAGTTATATTCTTGTACATAGGGAGCAGTATTATAGTAGTTATATTCTTGTACATAGGAGCAGTATTATAGTAGTTATATTCTTGTACATAGGGGCAGTATTATGGTAGTTATATTCTTGTACATAGGGAGCAGTATTATAGTAGTTATATTCTTGTACATAGGAGCAGTATTATAGTAGTTATTTTCTTGTATATAGGAGCAATATTATAGTAGTTATTTTCTTGTATATAGGAGCAGTATTATAGTAGTTATATTCTTGTACATAGGAGCAGTATTATAGTAGTTATATTCTTGTACATAGGGGCAGTATTATGGTAGTTATATTCTTGTACATAGGGAGCAGTATTATAGTAGTTATATTCTTGTACATAGGAGCAGTATTATAGTAGTTATATTCTTGTACATAGGGGGCAGTATTATGGTAGTTATATTCTTGTACATAGGGGCAGTATTATAGTAGTTATAATCTTGTACATAGGAGCAGTATTATAGCAGTTATATTCTTGTACATAGGGAGCAGTATTATAGTAGTTATATTCTTGTACATAGGAGCAATATTATAGTAGTTATATTCTTGTACACAGGAGCAGTATTATAGTAGTTATATTCTTGTACATAGGGGCAGTATTATAGTAGTTATATTCTTGTACATATGGGGCAGTATTATAGTAGTTATATTCTTGTACATAGGGAGCAGTATTATAGTAGTTATATTCTTGTACATAGGAGCAATATTATAGTAGTTATATTCTTGTACATAGGAGCAGTATTATAGTAGTTATATTCTTGTACATAGGGAGCAGTATTATAGTAGTTATATTCTTGTACATAGGAGCAGTATTATAGTAGTTATATTCTTGTATATAGGAGCAGTATTATAGTAGTTATATTCTTGTATATAGGAGCAGTATTATAGTAGTTATATTCTTGTATATAGGAGCAGTATTATAGTAGTTATTTTCTTGTACATAGGGGCAGTATTATAGTAGTTATATTCTTGTACATAGGGAGCAGTATTATAGTAGTTATATTCTTGTACATAGGAGCAGTATTATAGTAGTTATATTCTTGTACATAGGAGCAGTATTATAGTAGTTATATTCTTGTACATAGGGGGCAGTATTATAGTAGTTATATTCTTGTACATAGGGGGCAGTATTATAGTAGTTATATTCTTGTACATAGGAGCAGTATTATAGTAGTTATATTCTTGTACATAGGGGGCAGTATTATAGTAGTTATATTCTTGTACATAGGAGCAGTATTATAGTAGTTATATTCTTGTACATAGGAGCAGTATTATAGTAGTTATATTCTTGTACATAGGAGCAGTATTATAGTAGTTATATTCTTGTATATAGGAGCAGTATTATAGTAGTTATATTCTTGTACATAGGAGCAGTATTATAGTAGTTATTTTCTTGTATATAGGAGCAATATTATAGTAGTTATTTTCTTGTATATAGGAGCAGTATTATAGTAGTTATATTCTTGTACATAGGAGCAGTATTATAGTAGTTATATTCTTGTACATAGGGGCAGTATTATGGTAGTTATATTCTTGTACATAGGGAGCAGTATTATAGTAGTTATATTCTTGTACATAGGAGCAGTATTATAGTAGTTATATTCTTGTACATAGGGGGCAGTATTATGGTAGTTATATTCTTGTACATAGGGGCAGTATTATAGTAGTTATAATCTTGTACATAGGAGCAGTATTATAGCAGTTATATTCTTGTACATAGGGAGCAGTATTATAGTAGTTATATTCTTGTACATAGGAGCAATATTATAGTAGTTATATTCTTGTACACAGGAGCAGTATTATAGTAGTTATATTCTTGTACATAGGGGCAGTATTATAGTAGTTATATTCTTGTACATATGGGGCAGTATTATAGTAGTTATATTCTTGTACATAGGGAGCAGTATTATAGTAGTTATATTCTTGTACATAGGGAGCAGTATTATAGTAGTTACATTCTTGTACATAGGGGGCAGTATTATAGTAGTTATATTCTTGTACATAGGGAGCAGTATTATAGTAGTTATAATCCTGTACATAGGGAGCAGTATTATAGTAGTTATATTCTTGTACACAGGGGGCAGTATTATAGTAGTTATATTCTTGTACATAGGAGCAGTATTATAGTAGTTATATTCTTGTACATAGGAGCAGTATTATAGTAGCTATATTCTTGTACATATGGGGCAGTATTATAGTAGTTATATTCCTGTACATAGGAGCAGTATTATAGTAGCTATATTCTTGTACATAGGGGCAGTATTATAGTAGTTATATTCTTGTACATAGGAGCAGTATTATAGTAGTTATATTCTTGTACTTAGGGGCAGTATTATAGTAGTTATATTCTTGTACATAGGGGCAGTATTATAGTAGTTATATTCTTGTACATAGGGGGCAGTATTATAGTAGTTATATTCCTGTACATAGGAGCAGTATTATAGTAGTTATATTCTTGTACATAGGGGGCAGTATTATAGTAGTTATATTCTTGTACATAGGAGCAGTATTATAGTAGCTATATTCTTGTACATATGGGGCAGTATTATAGTAGTTATATTCTTGTACATAGGAGCAGTATGATAGTAGTTATATTCCTGTACATAGGAGCAGTATTATAGTAGCTATATTCTTGTACATATGGGGCAGTATTATAGTAGTTATATTCTTGTACATAGGAGCAGTATTATAGTAGTTATATTCTTGTACATAGGAGCAGTATTATAGTAGTTATATTCTTGTACATAGGGGACAGTATTATAGTAGCTATATTCTTGTACATATGGGGCAGTATTATAGTAGCTATATTCTTGTACATATGGGGCAGTATTATAGTAGTTATATTCTTGTACATAGGAGCAGTATTATAGTAGTTATATTCTTGTACATATGGGGCAGTATTATAGTAGTTATATTCTTGTACATAGGAGCAGTATTATAGTAGTTATATTCTTGTACATAGGAGCAGTATTATAGTAGTTATATTCTTGTACATAGGAGCAGTATTATAGTAGTTATATTCTTGTACATAGGGGGCAGTATTATAGTAGTTATAGTCTGTACATAGGAGCAGTATTATAGTGGTTATATTCTTGTACATAGGGAGCAGTATTATAGTAGCTATATTCTTGTACATATGGGGCAGTATTATAGTAGTTATATTCTTGTACATAGGGGGCAGTATTATAGTAGTTATATTCTTGTACATAGGGGGCAGTATTATAGTAGTTATATTCTTGTACATAGGGAGCAGTATTATAGTAGTTATATTCTTGTACATAGGGAGCAGTATTATAGTAGCTATATTCTTGTACATATGGGGCAGTATTATAGTAGTTATATTCTTGTACATATGGGGCAGTATTATAGTAGTTATATTCTTGTACATAGGAGCAGTATTATAGTAGTTATATTCTTATACATAGGAGCAGTATTATAGTAGTTATATTCTTGTACATAGGAGCAGTATTATAGTAGTTATATTCCTGTACATAGGAGCAGTATTATAGTAGCTATATTCTTGTACATATGGGGCAGTATTATAGTAGTTATATTCTTGTACATAGGAGCAGTATTATAGTAGTTATATTCTTGTACATAGGAGCAGTATTATAGTAGTTATATTCTTGTACATAGGAGCAGTATTATAGTAGTTATATTCTTGTACATAGGAGCAGTATTATAGTAGTTATATTCTTGTACATAGGGGCAGTATTATAGTAGTTATATTCTTGTATATAGGGGCAGTATTATAGTAGTTATATTCTTGTACATATGGGGCAGTATTATAGTAGTTATATTCCTGTACATAGGAGCAGTATTATAGTAGCTATATTCTTGTACATATGGGGCAGTATTATAGTAGTTATATTCTTGTACATAGGAGCAGGAGCAGTATTATAGTAGTTATATTCTTGTACATAGGAGCAGTATTATAGTAGTTATATTCTTGTACATAGGAGCAGTATTATAGTAGTCTTGTACATAGGGGACAGTATTATAGTAGCTATATTCTTGTACATATGGGGCAGTATTATAGTAGTTATATTCTTGTACATAGGAGCAGTATTATAGTAGCTATATTCTTGTACATATGGGGCAGTATTATAGTAGTTATATTCTTGTACATAGGAGCAGTATTATAGTAGTTATATTCTTGTACGTAGGAGCAGTATTATAGTAGTTATATTCTTGTACATAGGAGCAGTATTATAGTAGTTATATTCTTGTACATAGGGGGCAGTATTATAGTAGTTATAGTCTGTACATAGGAGCAGTATTATAGTGGTTATATTCTTGTACATAGGGAGCAGTATTATAGTAGCTATATTCTTGTACATATGGGGCAGTATTATAGTAGTTATATTCTTGTACATATGGGGCAGTATTATAGTAGTTATATTCTTGTACAAAGGGGTCAGTATTATAGTAGTTATATTCTTGTACATAGGGGGCAGTATTATAGTAGTTATATTCTTGTATATAGGGGCAGTATTATAGTAGTTATATTCTTGTACATAGGGGGCAGTATTATAGTAGTTATATTCTTGTACATATGGGGCAGTATTATAGTAGTTATATTCTTGTATATAGGGGCAGTATTATAGTAGTTATATTCTTGTACATAGGGGGCAGTATTATAGTAGTTATATTCTTGTACATAGGGGACAGTATTATAGTAGTTATATTCTTGTACATAGGAGCAGTATTATAGTAGTTATATTCTTGTACATAGGAGCAGTATTATAGTAGTTATATTCTTGTACATAGGGGACAGTATTATAGTAGCTATATTCTTGTACATAGGGGGCAGTATTATAGTAGTTATATTCTTGTACATAGGGGACAGTATTATAGTAGTTATATTCTTGTACATAGGAGCAGTATTATAGTAGTTATATTCTTGTACATAGGAGCAGTATTATAGTAGTTATATTCTTGTACATAGGAGCAGTATTATAGTAGTTATATTCTTGTACATAGGAGCAGTATTATAGTAGTTATATTCTTGTACATAGGGGACAGTATTATAGTAGTTATATTCTTGTACATATGGGGCAGTATTATAGTAGTTATATTCTTGTACATAGGAGCAGTATTATAGTAGCTATATTCTTGTACATAGGAGCAGTATTATAGTAGTTATATTCTTGTACATAGGAGCAGTATTATAGTAGTTATATTCTTGTACATAGGAGCAGTATTATAGTAGTTATATTCTTGTACATAGGAGCAGTATTATAGTAGTTATATTCTTGTACATATGGGGCAGTATTATAGTAGTTATATTCTTGTACATAGGAGCAGTATTATAGTAGCTATATTCTTGTACATATGGGGCAGTATTATAGTAGTTATATTCTTGTACATAGGAGCAGTATTATAGTAGTTATATTCTTGTACATAGGAGCAGTATTATAGTAGTTATATTCTTGTACATAGGGGGCAGTATTATAGTAGTTATAGTCTGTACATAGGAGCAGTATTATAGTGGTTATATTCTTGTACATAGGGAGCAGTATTATAGTAGCTATATTCTTGTACATATGGGGCAGTATTATAGTAGTTATATTCTTGTACATATGGGGCAGTATTATAGTAGTTATATTCTTGTACATAGGGGGCAGTATTATAGTAGTTATATTCTTGTACATAGGGGGCAGTATTATAGTATTTATATTCTTGTACATATGGGGAAGTATTATAGTAGTTATATTCTTGTACATAGGGAGCAGTATTATAGTAGTTATATTCTTGTACATATGGGGCAGTATTATAGTAGTTATATTCTTGTACATAGGGGGCAGTATTATAGTAGTTATATTCTTGTACATAGGGGGCAGTATTATAGTATTTATATTCTTGTACATATGGGGCAGTATTATAGTATTTATATTCTTGTACATATGGGGCAGTATTATAGTAGTTATATTCTTGTACATAGGAGCAGTATTATAGTAGTTATATTCTTGTACATAGGGAGCAGTATTATAGTAGTTATATTCTTGTACATATGGGGCAGTATTATAGTATTTATATTCTTGTACATATGGGGCAGTATTATAGTAGTTATATTCTTGTACATAGGAGCAGTATTATAGTAGTTATATTTTTGTACATAGGGGGCAGTATTATAGTATTTATATTCTTGTACATAGGAGCAGTATTATAGTAGTTATATTCTTGCACATAGGGAGCAGTATTATAGTAGTTATATTCTTGTACATATGGGGCAGTATTATAGTATTTATATTCTTGTACATATGGGGCAGTATTATAGTAGTTATATTCTTGTACATAGGAGCAGTATTATAGTAGTTATATTCTTGTACATAGGGGGCAGTATTATAGTAGTTATATTCTTGTACATAGGAGGCAGTATTATAGTAGTTATATTCTTGTACATAGGAGCAGTATTATAGTAGTTATATTCTTGTACATAGGGGGCAGTATTATAGCAGTTATATTCTTGTACATAGGAGCAGTATTATAGTAGTTATATTCTTGTACATAGGAGCAGTATTATAGTAGTTATAATCTTGTACATAGGGGGCAGTATTATAGTAGTTATATTCTTGTACATAGGAGCAGTATTATAGTAGTTATATTCTTGTACATAGGAGCAATATTATAGTAGTTATATTCTTGTACATAGGGAGCAGTATTATAGTAGTTATATTCTTGTACATAGGGGCAGTATTATAGTAGCTATATTCTTGTACATATGGGGCAGTATTATAGTAGTTATATTCTTATACATAGGGGGGCAGTATTATAGTAGTTATATTCTTGTACATATGGGGCAGTATTATAGTAGTTATATTCTTGTACATAGGAGCAGTATTATAGTAGTTATATTCTTGTACATAGGGGGCAGTATTATAGTAGTTATAGTCTGTACATAGGAGCAGTATTATAGTAGTTATATTCTTGTACATAGGGGGCAGTATTATGGTAATTATATTCTTGTACATAGGGGCAGTATTATAGTAGTTATATTCTTGTACATAGGGGGCAGTATTATAGTAGTTATATTCTTGTACATAGGGAGCAGTATTATAGTAGTTATATTCTTGTACATAGGAGCAGTATTATAGTAGTTATATTCTTGTACATAGGGGGCAGTATTATGGTAGTTATATTCTTGTACATAGGGGGCAGTATTATGGTAGTTATATTCTTGTACATAGGGGCAGTATTATAGTAGTTATATTCTTGTACATACGGGGCAGTATTATAGCAGTTATATTCTTGTACATAGGGAGCAGTATTATAGTAGTTATATTCTTGTACATAGGAGCAATATTATAGTAGTTATATTCTTGTACATAGGAGCAGTATTATAGTAGTTATATTCTTGTACATAGGGAGCAGTATTATAGTAGTTATATTCTTGTACATAGGAGCAGTATTATAGTAGTTATATTCTTGTATATAGGAGCAGTATTATAGTAGTTATATTCTTGTATATAGGAGCAGTATTATAGTAGTTATATTCTTGTATATAGGAGCAGTATTATAGTAGTTATTTTCTTGTACATAGGGGCAGTATTATAGTAGTTATATTCTTGTACATAGGGAGCAGTATTATAGTAGTTATATTCTTGTACATATGAGCAGTATTATAGTAGTTATATTCTTGTACATAGGAGCAGTATTATAGTAGTTATATTCTTGTACATAGGGGGCAGTATTATAGTAGTTATATTCTTGTACATAGGGGGCAGTATTATAGTAGTTATATTCTTGTACATAGGAGCAGTATTATAGTAGTTATATTCTTGTACATAGGGGGCAGTATTATAGTAGTTATATTCTTGTACATAGGAGCAGTATTATAGTAGTTATATTCTTGTACATAGGAGCAGTATTATAGTAGTTATATTCTTGTACATAGGAGCAGTATTATAGTAGTTATATTCTTGTATATAGGAGCAGTATTATAGTAGTTATATTCTTGTACATAGGAGCAGTATTATAGTAGTTATTTTCTTGTATATAGGAGCAATATTATAGTAGTTATTTTCTTGTATATAGGAGCAGTATTATAGTAGTTATATTCTTGTACATAGGAGCAGTATTATAGTAGTTATATTCTTGTACATAGGGGCAGTATTATGGTAGTTATATTCTTGTACATAGGGAGCAGTATTATAGTAGTTATATTCTTGTACATAGGAGCAGTATTATAGTAGTTATATTCTTGTACATAGGGGGCAGTATTATGGTAGTTATATTCTTGTACATAGGGGCAGTATTATAGTAGTTATAATCTTGTACATAGGAGCAGTATTATAGCAGTTATATTCTTGTACATAGGGAGCAGTATTATAGTAGTTATATTCTTGTACATAGGAGCAATATTATAGTAGTTATATTCTTGTACACAGGAGCAGTATTATAGTAGATATATTCTTGTACATAGGGGCAGTATTATAGTAGTTATATTCTTGTACATATGGGGCAGTATTATAGTAGTTATATTCTTGTACATAGGGAGCAGTATTATAGTAGTTATATTCTTGTACATAGGGAGCAGTATTATAGTAGTTACATTCTTGTACATAGGGGGCAGTATTATAGTAGTTATATTCTTGTACATAGGGAGCAGTATTATAGTAGTTATAATCCTGTACATAGGGGGCAGTATTATAGTAGTTATATTCTTGTACATAGGAGCAGTATTATAGTAGTTATATTCTTGTACATAGGGGCAGTATTATAGTAGTTATATTCTTGTACATAGGAGCAGTATTATAGTAGTTATATTCTTGTACATAGGAGCAGTATTATAGTAGTTATATTCCTGTACATAGGGAGCAGTATTAAAGTAGTTATATTCTTGTACATAGGGGGCAGTATTATAGTGGTTATATTCTTGTACATAGGGAGCAGTATTAAATTAGTTATACTCTTGTACATAGGGGGCAGTATTATAGTAGTTATATTCCTGTACATAGGTGCAGTATTATAGTGGTTATATTCATGTACATAGGGGCAGTATTATAGTAGTTATATTCTTGTACATAGGGGCCGTATTATAGTAGTTATATTCTTGTACATAGGAGCAGTATTATAGTAGTTATATTCTTGTACATAGGAGCAGTATTATAGTAGTTATATTCCTGTACATAGTGAGCAGTATTAAAGTAGTTATATTCTTGTACATAGGGGGCAGTATTATAGTAGTTATATTCTTGTACATAGGGAGCAGTATTATAGTAGTTATATTATTGTACATAGGAGCAGTATTATAGTAGTTATATTCCTGTACATAGGTGCAGTATTATAGTGGTTATATTCTTGTACATAGGGGGCAGTATTATAGTAGTTATATTCTTGTACATAGGGAGCAGTATTATAGTAGTTATATTCCTGTACATAGGGAGCAGTATTATAGTAGTTATATTCTTGTACATAAGGGCAGTATTATAGTAGTTATATTCCTGTACATAGGGAGCAGTATTATAGCAGTTATATTCTTGTACATAGGGGGCAGTATTATAGTAGTTATATTCTTGTACATAGGGGGCAGTATTATAGTAGTTATACTCTTGTACATAGGAGCAGTATTAAAGTAGTTATACTCTTGTACATAGGAGCAGTATTATAGTAGTTATATTCTTGTACATAGGGAGCAGTATTATAGTGGTTATATTCTTGTACATAGGGGGCAGTATTATAGTGGTTATATTCTTGTGCATAGGGGGCAGTATTATAGTTGTTATATTCTTGTGCATAGGGGGCAGTATTATAGTAGTTATATTCTTGTACATAGGGGGCAATATTATAGTAGTTATATTCTTGTACACAGGAGCAGTATTATAGTAGATATATTCTTGTACATAGGGGCAGTATTATAGTAGTTATATTCTTGTACATATGGGGCAGTATTATAGTAGTTATATTCTTGTACATAGGGAGCAGTATTATAGTAGTTATATTCTTGTACATAGGGAGCAGTATTATAGTAGTTACATTCTTGTACATAGGGGGCAGTATTATAGTAGTTATATTCTTGTACATAGGGAGCAGTATTATAGTAGTTATAATCCTGTACATAGGGGGCAGTATTATAGTAGTTATATTCTTGTACATAGGAGCAGTATTATAGTAGTTATATTCTTGTACATAGGGGCAGTATTATAGTAGTTATATTCTTGTACATAGGAGCAGTATTATAGTAGTTATATTCTTGTACATAGGAGCAGTATTATAGTAGTTATATTCCTGTACATAGGGAGCAGTATTAAAGTAGTTATATTCTTGTACATAGGGGGCAGTATTATAGTGGTTATATTCTTGTACATAGGGAGCAGTATTAAATTAGTTATACTCTTGTACATAGGGGGCAGTATTATAGTAGTTATATTCCTGTACATAGGTGCAGTATTATAGTGGTTATATTCATGTACATAGGGGCAGTATTATAGTAGTTATATTCTTGTACATAGGGGCCGTATTATAGTAGTTATATTCTTGTACATAGGAGCAGTATTATAGTAGTTATATTCTTGTACATAGGAGCAGTATTATAGTAGTTATATTCCTGTACATAGTGAGCAGTATTAAAGTAGTTATATTCTTGTACATAGGGGGCAGTATTATAGTAGTTATATTCTTGTACATAGGGAGCAGTATTATAGTAGTTATATTATTGTACATAGGAGCAGTATTATAGTAGTTATATTCCTGTACATAGGTGCAGTATTATAGTGGTTATATTCTTGTACATAGGGGGCAGTATTATAGTAGTTATATTCTTGTACATAGGGAGCAGTATTATAGTAGTTATATTCCTGTACATAGGGAGCAGTATTATAGTAGTTATATTCTTGTACATAGGGGCAGTATTATAGTAGTTATATTCCTGTACATAGGGAGCAGTATTATAGCAGTTATATTCTTGTACATAGGGGGCAGTATTATAGTAGTTATATTCTTGTACATAGGGGGCAGTATTATAGTAGTTATACTCTTGTACATAGGAGCAGTATTAAAGTAGTTATACTCTTGTACATAGGAGCAGTATTATAGTAGTTATATTCTTGTACATAGGGAGCAGTATTATAGTGGTTATATTCTTGTACATAGGGGGCAGTATTATAGTGGTTATATTCTTGTGCATAGGGGGCAGTATTATAGTTGTTATATTCTTGTGCATAGGGGGCAGTATTATAGTAGTTATATTCTTGTACATAGGGGGCAGTATTATAGTAGTTATATTCTTGTACATAAGGGGCAGTATTATAGTAGTTATATTCTTGTACATAGGGGGCAGTATTATAGTAGTTATATTCTTGTACATAGGAGCAGTATTATAGTAGTTATATTCTTGTACATAGGAGCAGTATTAAAGTAGTTATACTCTTGTACATAGGAGGCAGTATTATAGTAGTTATATTCTTGTACATAGGGGGCAGTATTATAGTAGTTATATTCTTGTACATAGGGGGCAGTATTATAGTAGTTATATTCTTGTGCATAGGGAGCAGTATTAAAGTAGTTATATTCTTGTACATAGGAGCAGTATTATAGTAGTTATATTCTTGTACATAGGAGCAGTATTATAGTAGTTATATTCTTGTACATAGGAGCAGTATTATAGTAGTTATACTCTTGTACATAGGAGCAGTATTATAGTAGTTATATTCTTGTACATAGGGGACAGTATTATAGTAGTTATATTCTTGTACATAGGAGCAGTATTATAGTAGTTATATTCTTGTACATAGGAGCAGTATTATAGTAGTTATATTCTTGTACATAGGGGCAGTATTATAGTAGTTATATTCTTGTACATAGGAGCAGTATTATAGTAGTTATATTCTTGTACATAGGAGCAGTATTATAGTAGTTATATTCTTGTACATAGGAGCAGTATTATAGTAGTTATATTCTTGTACATAGGGGGCAGTATTATAGTAGTTATATTCCTGTACATAGGGAGCAGTATTAAAGTAGTTATATTCTTGTACATAGGGGGCAGTATTATAGTAGTTATATTCTTGTACATAGGGGGCAGTATTATAGTAGTTATATTCTTGTACATAGGGAGCAGTATTAAAGTAGTTATATTCTTGTACATAGGGGGTAGTATTATAGTAGTTATATTCTTGTACATAGGGAGCAGTATTATAGTAGTTATATTCCTGTACATAGGGAGCAGTATTATAGTAGTTATATTCTTGTACATAGGGGCAGTATTATAGTAGTTATATTCCTGTACATAGGGAGCAGTATTATAGCAGTTATATTCTTGTACATAGGGGGCAGTATTATAGTAGTTATATTCTTGTACATAGGGGGCAGTATTATAGTAGTTATACTCTTGTACATAGGAGCAGTATTAAAGTAGTTATACTCTTGTACATAGGAGCAGAATTATAGTAGTTATATTCTTGTACATAGGGAGCAGTATTATAGTGGTTATATTCTTCTACATAGGGGGCAGTATTATAGTAGTTATATTCTTGTGCATAGGGGGCAGTATTATAGTAGTTATATTCTTGTGCATAGGGGGCAGTATTATAGTAGTTATATTCTTGTACATAGGGGGCAGTATTATAGTAGTTATATTCTTGTACATAAGGGGCAGTATTATACTAGTTATATTCTTGTACATAGGGGGCAGTATTATAGTAGTTATATTCTTGTACATAGGAGCAGTATTATAGTAGTTATATTCTTGTACATAGGAGCAGTATTAAAGTAGTTATACTCTTGTACATAGGAGGCAGTAATATAGTAGTTATATTCTTGTACATAGGGGGCAGTATTATAGTAGTTATATTCTTGTACATAGGGGGCAGTATTATAGTAGTTATATTCTTGTGCATAGGGAGCAGTATTAAAGTAGTTATATTCTTGTACATAGGAGCAGTATTATAGTAGTTATATTCTTGTACATAGGAGCAGTATTATAGTAGTTATATTCTTGTACATAGGAGCAGTATTATAGTAGTTATATTCTTGTACATAGGAGCAGTATTATAGTAGTTATATTCTTGTACATAGGGGCAGTATTATAGTAGTTATATTCTTGTACATAGGAGCAGTATTATAGTAGTTATATTCTTGTACATAGGAGCAGTATTATAGTAGTTATATTCTTGTACATAGGAGCAGCATTATAGTAGTTATATTCTTGTACATAGGGGGCAGTATTATAGTAGTTATATTCCTGTACATAGGGAGCAGTATTAAAGTAGTTATATTCTTGTACATAGGGGGCAGTATTATAGTAGTTATATTCTTGTACATAGGGGGCAGTATTATAGTAGTTATATTCTTGTACATAGGGAGCAGTATTAAAGTAGTTATATTCTTGTACATAGGGGGCAGTATTATAGTAGTTATATTCTTGTACATAGGGAGCAGTATTATAGTAGTTACATTCCTGTACATAGGGAGCAGTATTATAGTAGTTATATTCTTGTACATAGGGGCAGTATTATAGTAGTTATATTCCTGTACATAGGGAGCAGTATTATAGCAGTTATATTCTTGTACATAGGGGGCAGTATTATAGTAGTTATATTCTTGTACATAGGTGGCAGTATTATAGTAGTTATACTCTTGTACATAGGAGCAGTATTAAAGTAGTTATACTCTTGTACATAGGAGCAGTATTATAGTAGTTATATTCTTGTACATAGGGAGCAGTATTATAGTGGTTATATTCTTGTACATAGGGGGCAGTATTATACTGGTTATATTCTTGTGCATAGGGGGCAGTATTATAGTAGTTATATTCTTGTACATAGGGGGCAGTATTATAGTAGTTATATTCTTGTACATAGGGGGCAGTATTATAGTAGTTATATTCTTGTACATAAGGGGCAGTATTATAGTAGTTATATTCTTGTACATAGGGGGCAGTATTATAGTAGTTATATTCTTGTACATAGGAGCAGTATTATAGTAGTTATATTCTTGTACATAGGAGCAGTATTAAAGTAGTTATACTCTTGTACATAGGAGGCAGTATTATAGTAGTTATATTCTTGTACATAGGGGGCAGTATTATAGTAGTTATATTCTTGTACATAGGGGGTAGTATTATAGTAGTTATATTCTTGTACATAGGGAGCAGTATTATAGTAGTTATATTCCTGTACATAGGGGGCAGTATTATAGTAGTTATATTCTTGTACATAGGGGGCAGTATTATAGTAGTTATATTCTTGTGCATAGGGAGCAGTATTAAAGTAGTTATATTCTTGTACATAGGGGGCAGTATTATAGTAGTTATATTCTTGTGCATAGGGGGCAGTATTATAGTAGTTATATTCTTGTGCATAGGGGGCAGTATTATAGTAGTTATATTCTTGTACATAGGCGGCAGTATTATAGTAGTTATATTCTTGTACATAGGAGCAGTATTATAGTAGTTATATTCTTGTGCATAGGGAGCAGTATTAAAGTAGTTATATTCTTGTACATAGGAGCAGTATTATAGTAGTTATATTCTTGTACATAGGAGCAGTATTATAGTAGTTATATTCTTGTACATAGGAGCAGTATTATAGTAGTTATATTCTTGTACATAGGAGCAGTATTATAGTAGTTATATTCTTGTACATAGGAGCAGTATTATAGTAGTTATATTCTTGTACATAGGAGCAGTATTATAGTAGTTATATTCTTGTACATAGGAGCAGTATTATAGTAGTTATATTCTTGTACATAGGGGGCAGTATTATAGTAGTTATATTCCTGTACATAGGGAGCAGTATTAAAGTAGTTATATTCTTGTACTTAGTGGGCAGTATTATAGTAGTTATATTCTTGTACATAGGAAGCAGTATTATAGTAGTTATATTCCTGTACATAGGGAGCAGTATTATAGTAGTTATATTCTTGTACATAGGGGCAGTATTATAGTAGTTATATTCCTGTACATAGGGAGCGTATTATAGCAGTTATATTCTTGTACATAGGGGGCAGTATTATAGTAGTTATATTCTTGTACATAGGTGGCAGTATTATAGTAGTTATACTCTTGTACATAGGAGCAGTATTAAAGTAGTTATACTCTTGTACATAGGAGCAGTATTATAGTAGTTATATTCTTGTACATAGGGAGCAGTATTATAGTGGTTATATTCTTGTACATAGGGGGCAGTATTATACTGGTTATATTCTTGTGCATAGGGGGCAGTATTATAGTAGTTATATTCTTGTACATAGGGGGCAGTATTATAGTAGTTATATTCTTGTACATAGGGGGCAGTATTATAGTAGTTATATTCTTGTACATAAGGGGCAGTATTATAGTAGTTATATTCTTGTACATAGGGGGCAGTATTATAGTAGTTATATTCTTGTACATAGGAGCAGTATTATAGTAGTTATATTCTTGTACATAGGAGCAGTATTAAAGTAGTTATACTCTTGTACATAGGAGGCAGTATTATAGTAGTTATATTCTTGTACATAGGGGGCAGTATTATAGTAGTTATATTCTTGTACATAGGGGGTAGTATTATAGTAGTTATATTCTTGTACATAGGGAGCAGTATTATAGTAGTTATATTCCTGTACATAGGGGGCAGTATTATAGTAGTTATATTCTTGTACATAGGGGGCAGTATTATAGTAGTTATATTCTTGTGCATAGGGAGCAGTATTAAAGTAGTTATATTCATGTACATAGGGGGCAGTATTATAGTAGTTATATTCTTGTGCATAGGGGGCAGTATTATAGTAGTTATATTCTTGTGCATAGGGGGCAGTATTATAGTAGTTATATTCTTGTACATAGGCGGCAGTATTATAGTAGTTATATTCTTGTGCATAGGGAGCAGTATTAAAGTAGTTATATTCTTGTACATAGGAGCAGTATTATAGTAGTTATATTCTTGTACATAGGAGCAGTATTATAGTAGTTATATTCTTGTACATAGGAGCAGTATTATAGTAGTTATATTCTTGTACATAGGGGCAGTATTATAGTAGTTATATTCTTGTACATAGGAGCAGTATTATAGTAGTTATATTCTTGTACATAGGGGGCAGTATTATAGTAGTTATATTCGTGTACATACGGAGCAGTATTAAAGTAGTTATATTCTTGTACATAGGGGGCAGTATTATAGTAGCTATAATCTTGTACATAGGGAGCAGTATTATAGTAGTTATATTCCTGTACATAGGGAGCAGTATTAAAGTAGTTATATTCTTGTACATAGGGAGCAGTATTAAAGTAGTTATATTCTTGTACATAGGGGGCAGTATTATAGTAGTTATATTCTTGTACATAGGGAGCAGTATTAAAGTAGTTATATTCTTGTACATAGGGGGCAGTATTATAGTAGTTATATTCTTGTACATAGGGGGCAGTATTATAGTAGTTATATTCTTGTACATAGGGAGCAGTATTATAGTAGTTATATTCTTGTACATAGGGGGCAGTATTATAGTAGTTATATTCTTGTACATAGGGGGCAGTATTATAGTAGCTATATTCTTGTACATAGGGAGCAGTATTATAGTAGTTATATTCTTGTACATAGGGAGCAGTATTATAGTAGTTATATTCTTGTACATAGGGAGCAGTATTAAAGTAGTTATATTCTTGTACATAGGGAGCAGTATTATAGTAGTTATATTCCTGTACATAGGGAGCAGTATTAAAGTAGTTATATTCCTGTACATAGGGAGCAGTATTAAAGTAGTTATATTCTTGTGCATAGGGAGCAGTATTATAGTAGTTATATTCCTGTACATAGGGAGCAGTATTAAAGTAGTTATATTCCTGTACATAGGGAGCAGTATTAAAGTAGTTATATTCTTGTACATAGGGGGCAGTATTATAGTAGTTATATTCATGTACATAAGGGGCAGTATTATAGTAGTTATATTCTTGTACATAGGGGGCAGTATTATAGTAGTTATACTCTTGTACATAGGAGCAGTATTAAAGTAGTTATACTCTTGTACATAGGAGGCAGTATTATAGTAGTTATATTTTTGTACATAGGGATCAGTATTATAGTAGTTATATTCTTGTACATAGGGGGCAGTATTATAGTAGTTATATTCTTGTACATAGGAGCAGTATTATAGTAGTTATATTCTTGTACATAGGAGCAGTATTATAGTAATTATATTCTTGTACATAGGAACAGTATTATAGTAGGTATATTCTTGTACATAGGAGCAGTATTATAGTAGTTATAGTCTGTACGTAGGAGCAGTATTATAGTAGTTATATTCTTGTACATAGGAGCAGTATTATAGTAGTTATATTCTTGTACATAGGAGCAGTATTATAGTAGTTATATTTTTGTACATAGGAGCAGTATTATAGTAGTTATATTCTTGTACATAGGGAGCAGTATTATAGTAGTTATATTCTTCTACATAGGAGCAGTATTATAGTAGTTATATTCTTGTACATAGGAGCAGTATTATAGTAGTTATATTCTTGTACATAGGAGCAGTATTATAGTAGTTATATTCTTGTACATAGGAGCAGCATTATAGTAGGTATATTCTTGTACATAGGGACAGTATTATAGTAGTCATAGTCTGTACATAGGAGCAGTATTATAGTAGTTATATTCTTGTACATAGGAGCAGTATTATAGTAGTTATATTCTTGTACATAGGGGGCAGTATTATAGTAGTTATATTCTTGTACATAGGAGCAGTATTATAGTAGTTATATTCTTGTACATAGGAGCAGTATTATAGTAGTTATATTCTTGTACATAGGAGCAGTATTATAGTAGTTATATTCTTGTATATAGGGAGTAGTATTATAGTAGTTATATTCTTGTACATAGGGAGCAGTATTATAGTAGTTATATTCTTGTACATAGGGGCAGTATTATAGTAGTTATATTCTTGTACATAGGGAGCAGTATTATAGTAGTTATATTCTTGTACATAGGGAGCAGTATTATAGTAGTTATATTCTTGTACATAGGGGCAGTATTATAGTAGGTATATTCTTGTACATAGGGGGCAGTATTATAGTAGTTATATTCTTGTACATAGGGGCAGTATTATAGTAGGTATATTCTTGTACATAGGGGGCAGTATTATAGTAGTTATATTCTTGTACATAGGGGCAGTATTATAGTAGGTATATTCTTGTACATAGGGAGCAGTATTATAGTAGTTATATTCTTGTACATAGGGGCAGTATTATAGTAGGTATATTCTTGTACATAGGGGGCAGTATTATAGTAGTTATATTCTTGTACATAGGAGCAGTATTATAGTTGTTATATTCTTGTACATAGGGAGCAGTATTATAGTAGTTATATTCTTGTACATAGGGAGCAGTATTATAGTAGTTATATTCTTGTACATAGGGGCAGTATTATAGTAGGTATATTCTTGTACATAGGGGGCAGTATTATAGTAGTTATATTCTTGTACATAGGAGCAGTAGTATAGTAGTTAAATTCTTGTACATAGGGGCAGTATTATAGTAGTTATATTCTTGTACATAGGGAGCAGTATTATAGTAGTTATATTCCTGTACATAGGGAGCAGTATTAAAGTAGTTATATTCTTGTACATAGGGGGCAGTATTATAGTAGTTATATTCTTGTACATAGGGAGCAGTATTATAGCAGTAATATTCCTGTACATAGGGGGCAGCATTATAGCAGTTATACTCTTGTACATAGGGGGCAGTATTATAGTAGTTATATTCTTGTACATAGGGGGCAGTATTATAGTAGTTATACTCTTGTACATAGGAGCAGTATTAAAGTAGTTATACTCTTGTACATAGGGGGCAGTATTATAGTTATATTCCTGTACATAGGAAGCAGTATTATAGCAGTTATACTCTTGTACATAGGGGGCAGTATTATAGTAGTTATATTCTTGTACATAGGGGGCAGTATTATAGTAGTTATATTCTTGTACATAGGGGGCAGTATTATAGTAGTTATATTCTTGTACATAAGGGGCAGTATTATAGTAGTTATATTCTTGTACATAGGGAGCAGTATTATAGTAGTTATATTCTTGTACATAGGGAGCAGTATTATAGTAGTTATATTCTTGTACATAGGGGGCAGTATTATAGTAGTTATATTCTTGTACATAGGGGGCAGTATTATAGTAGTTATATTCTTGTACATAGGGAGCAGTATTATAGTAGTTATATTCTTGTACATAGGGGGCAGTATTATAGTAGTTATATTCCTGTACATAGGGGGCAGTATTATAGTAGTTATATTCTTGTGCATAGGGAGCAGTATTATAGTAGTTATATTCCTGTACATAGGGGGCAGTATTATAGTAGTTATATTCTTGTGCATAGGGAGCAGTATTATAGTAGATATATTCCTGTACATAGGGAGTAGTATTAAAGTAGTTATATTCTTGTACATAGGAGCAGTATTATAGTAGTTATATTCTTGTACATAGGAGCAGTATTATAGTAGTTATATTCTTGTACATAGGAGCAGTATTATAGTAGTTATATTCTTGTACATAGGAGCAGTATTATAGTAATTATATTCTTGTACATAGGAGCAGTATTATAGTAGTTATATTCTTGTACATAGGGGCAGTATTATAGTAGTTATATTCTTGTACATAGGAGCAGTATTATAGTAGTTATATTCCTGTACATAGGGAGCAGTATTAAAGTAGTTATATTCTTGTACATAGGGGGCAGTATTATAGTAGTTATATTCTTGTACATAGGGAGCAGTATTAAAGTAGTTATACTCTTGTACATAGGAGGCAGTATTATATTAGTTATATTCTTGTACATAGGGGGCAGTATTATAGTAGTTATACTCTTGAACATAGGAGCAGTATTAAAGTAGTTATACTCTTGTACATAGGAGGCAGTATTATAGTAGTTATATTCTTGTACATAGGAGCAGCATTATAGTAGTTGTATTCTTGTACAAAGGAGCAGTATTATAATAGTTATATTTTTATACATAGGGATCAGTATTATAGTAGTTATATTCTTGTACATAGGGGGCAGTATTATAGTAGTTATATTCTTGTACATAGGAGCAGTATTATAGTAGTTATATTCTTGTACATAGGGAGCAGTATTATAGTAGTTATATTCTTGTACATAGGAGCAGTATTATAGTAGTTATATTCTTGTACATAGGGAGCAGTATTATAGTAGTTATATTCTTGTACATAGGAGCAGTATTATAGTAGTTATATTCTTGTACATAGGAGCAGTATTATAGTAGTTATATTCTTGTACATAGGAGCAGTATTATAGTAGTTATATTCTTGTACATAGGGACAGTATTATAGTAGGTATATTCTTGTACATAGGAGCAGTATTATAGTAGTTATATTCTTGTACATAGGGGGCAGTATTATAGTAGTTATATTCTTGTACATAGGGAGCAGTATTATAGTAGTTATATTCTTGTACATAGGAGCAGTATTATAGTAGTTATATTCTTGTACATAGGGAGCAGTATTATAGTAGTTATATTCTTGTACATAGGGAGCAGTATTATAGTAGTTATATTCTTGTACATAGGGAGCAGTATTATAGTAGTTATATTCTTGTACATAGGAGCAGTATTATAGTAGTTATATTCTTGTACATAGGGGCAGTATTATAGTAGTTATATTCTTGTACATAGAAGCAGTATTATAGTAGTTATATTCTTGTACATAGGGGCAGTATTATAGTAGTTATATTCTTGTACATAGGGGCAGTATTATAGTAGGTATATTCTTGTACTTAAGAGCAGTATTATAGTAGTTATATTCTTGTATATAGGGGGCAGTATTATAGTAGTTATATTCTTGTACTTAAGAGCAGTATTATAGTAGTTATATTCTTGTATATAGGGGGCAGTATTATAGTAGTTATATTCTTGTACATAGGGGCAGTATTATAGTAGGTATATTCTTGTACATAGGGAGCAGTATTATAGTAGTTATATTCTTGTACATAGGAGCAGTATTATAGTAGGTATATTCTTGTACATAGGGAGCAGTATTATAGTAGTTATATTCTTGTACATAGGAGCAGTATTAAAGTAGTTATATTCTTGTACATAGGGAGCAGTATTATAGTAGTTATATTCTTGTACATAGAAGCAGTATTAAAGTAGTTATATTCTTGTACATAGGGGCAGTATTATAGTAGGTATATTCTTGTACATAGGAGCAGTATTATAGTAGTTATAGTCTGTACATAGGAGCAGTATTATAGTAGTTATATTCTTGTACATAGGAGCAGTATTATAGTAGTTATATTCTTGTACATAGGAGCAGTATTATAGTAGTTATATTCTTGTACATAGAAGCAGTATTATAGTAGTTATATTCTTGTACATAGGAGCAGTATTATAGTAGTTATATTCTTGTACATAGAAGCAGTATTATAGTAGTTATATTCTTGTACATAGGAGCAGTATTATAGTAGTTATATTCTTGTACATAGGGAGCAGTATTATAGTAGTTATATTCTTGTACATAGGGAGCAGTATTATAGTAGTTATATTCTTGTACATAGGAGCAGTATTATAGTAGTTATATTCTTGTACATAGGAGCAGTACTATAGTAGTTATATTCTTGTACATAGGAGCAGTATTATAGTAGTTATATTCTTGTACATAGGAGCAGTATTATAGTAGTTATATTCTTGTACTTAAGAGCAGTATTATAGTAGTTCTATTCTTGTATATAGGGGCAGTATTATAGTAGTTATATTCTTGTACATAGGAGCAGTATTATAGTAGTTATATTCTTGTATATAGGGGGCAGTATTATAGTAGTCATATTCTTGTACATAGGAGCAGTATTATAGTAGTTATATTCTTGTATATAGGGAGCAGTATTATAGTAGTTATATTCTTGTACATAGGAGCAGTATTATAGTAGTTATATTCTTGTACATAGGGGCAGTATTATAGTAGGTATATTCTTGTACATAGGGGCAGTATTATAGTAGTTATATTCTTGTACATAGGGGGCAGTATTATAGTAGTTATATTCTTGTACATAGGAGCAGTATTATAGTACTTATATTCTTGTACATAGGGAGCAGTATTATAGTAGTTATATTCTTGTACATAGGGAGCAGTATTATAGTAGTTATATTCCTGTACATAGGGAGCAGTATTAAAGTAGTTATATTCTTGTACATAGGGGGCAGTATTATAGTAGTTATATTCTTGTACATAGGGAGCAGTATTAAAGTAGTTATACTCTTGTACATAGGAGGCAGTATTATAGTAGTTATATTCTTGTACATAGGGGGCAGTATTATAGTAGTTATACTCTTGTACATAGGAGCAGTATTAAAGTAGTTATACTCTTGTACATAGGAGGCAGTATTATAGTAGTTATATTCTTGTACATAGGAGCAGTATTATAGTAGTTGTATTCTTGTACAAAGGAGCAGTATTATAGTAGTTATATTTTTATACATAGGGATCAGTATTATAGTAGTTATATTCTTGTACATAGGGGGCAGTATTATAGTAGTTATATTCTTGTACATAGGAGCAGTATTATAGTAGTTATATTCTTGTACATAGGGAGCAGTATTATAGTAGTTATATTCTTGTACATAGGAGCAGTATTATAGTATTTATATTCTTGTACATAGGGAGCAGTATTATAGTAGTTATATTCTTGTACATAGGAGCAGTATTATAGTAGTTATATTCTTGTACATAGGAGCAGTATTATAGTAGTTATATTCTTGTACATAGGAGCAGTATTATAGTAGTTATATTCTTGTACATAGGGACAGTATTATAGTAGGTATATTCTTGTACATAGGAGCAGTATTATAGTAGTTATATTCTTGTACATAGGGGGCAGTATTATAGTAGTTATATTCTTGTACATAGGGAGCAGTATTATAGTAGTTATATTCTTGTACATAGGAGCAGTATTATAGTAGTTATATTCTTGTACATAGGGAGCAGTATTATAGTAGTTATATTCTTGTACATAGGGAGTAGTATTATAGTAGTTATATTCTTGTACATAGGGGGCAGTATTATAGTAGTTATATTCTTGTACATAGGAGCAGTATTATAGTAGTTATATTCTTGTACATAGGGGCAGTATTATAGTAGTTATATTCTTGTACATAGGGGCAGTATTATAGTAGGTATATTCTTGTACTTAAGAGCAGTATTATAGTAGTTATATTCTTGTATATAGGGGGCAGTATTATAGTAGTTATATTCTTGTACTTAAGAGCAGTATTATAGTAGTTATATTCTTCTATATAGGGGGCAGTATTATAGTAGTTATATTCTTGTACATAGGGAGCAGTATTATAGTAGTTATATTCTTGTACATAGGGAGCAGTATTATAGTAGTTATATTCTTGTACATAGGAGGCAGTATTATAGTAGTTATATTCTTGTACATAGGGGCAGTATTATAGTAATTATATTCTTGTACATAGGAGCAGTATTATAGTAGGTATATTCTTGTACATAGGGAGCAGTATTATAGTAGTTATATTCTTGTACATAGGAGCAGTATTAAAGTAGTTATATTCTTGTACATAGGGAGCAGTATTATAGTAGTTATATTCTTGTACATAGGAGCAGTATTAAAGTAGTTATATTCTTGTACATAGGGGCAGTATTATAGTAGGTATATTCTTGTACATAGGAGCAGTATTATAGTAGTTATAGTCTGTACATAGGAGCAGTATTATAGTAGTTATATTCTTGTACATAGGAGCAGTATTATAGTAGTTATATTCTTGTACATAGGAGCAGTATTATAGTAGTTATATTCTTGTACATAGAAGCAGCATTATAGTAGTTATATTCTTGTACATAGGAGCAGTATTATAGTAGTTATATTCTTGTACATAGAAGCAGTATTATAGTAGTTATATTCTTGTACATAGGAGCAGTATTATAGTAGTTATATTCTTGTACATAGGGAGCAGTATTATAGTAGTTATATTCTTGTACATAGGGAGCAGTATTATAGTAGTTATATTCTTGTACATAGGAGCAGTATTATAGTAGTTATATTCTTGTACATAGGAGCAGTACTATAGTAGTTATATTCTTGTACATAGGAGCAGTATTATAGTAGTTATATTATTGTACATAGGAGCAGTATTATAGTAGTTATATTCTTGTACATAGGGGCAGTATTATAGTAGGTATATTCTTGTACTTAAGAGCAGTATTATAGTAGTTCTATTCTTGTATATAGGGGGCAGTATTATAGTAGTTATATTCTTGTACATAGGAGCAGTATTATAGTAGTTATATTCTTGTATATAGGGGGCAGTATTATAGTAGTCATATTCTTGTACATAGGAGCAGTATTATAGTAGTTATATTCTTGTATATAGGGAGCAGTATTATAGTAGTTATATTCTTGTACATAGGAGCAGTATTATAGTAGTTATATTCTTGTACATAGGGGCAGTATTATAGTAGGTATATTCTTGTACATAGGGGCAGTATTATAGTAGTTATATTCTTGTACATAGGGGGCAGTATTATAGTAGTTATATTCTTGTACATAGGAGCAGTATTATAGTACTTATATTCTTGTACATAGGGAGCAGTATTATAGTAGTTATATTCTTGTACATAGGGAGCAGTATTATAGTAGTTATATTCTTGTACATAGGAGCAGTATTATAGTAGTTATATTCTTGTACATAGGGGCAGTATTATAGTAGTTATATTCTTGTACATAGGGGCAGTATTATAGTAGGTATATTCTTGTACATAGGGGCAGTGTTATAGTAGTTATATTCTTGTACATAGGGGGCAGTATTATAGTAGTTATATTCTTGTACATAGGAGCAGTATTATAGTAGTTATATTCTTGTACATAGGGGCAGTATTATAGTAGTTATATTCTTGTACATAGGGGCAGTATTATGGTAGTTATATTATTGTACATAGGAGCAGTATTATAGTAGTTATATTCTTGTACATAGGGAGAAGTATTATAGTAGTTATATTCTTCTACATAGGGGCAGTATTATAGTAGTTATATTCTTGTACATAGGAGCAGTATTATAGTAGTTATATTCTTCTACATAGGGGCAGTATTATAGTAGTTATATTCTTCTACATAGGGGGCAGTATTATAGTAGTTATATTCTTGTACATAGGAGCAGTATTATAGTAGTTATATTCTTCTACATAGGGGCAGTATTATAGTAGTTATATTCTTGTACATAGGAGCAGTATTATAGTAGTTATATTCTTGTACATAGGAGCAGTATTATAGTAGTTATATTCTTGTACATAGGAGCAGTATTATAGTAGTTATATTCTTGTACACAGGAGCAGTATTATAGCAGTTATATTCTTGTACATAGGAGCAGTATTATAGTAGTTATATTCTTGTACATAGGAGCAGAATTATAGTAGTTATATTCTTGTACATAGGGGGCAGTATTATAGTAGTTATATTCTTGTACATAGGAGCAGTATTATAGTAGTTATATTCTTGTACATAGGGGCAGTATTATAGTAGGTATATTCTTGTACATAGGAGCAGTATTAAAGTAGTTATACTCTTGTACATAGGAGCAGTATTATAGTAGTTATATTCTTGTACATAGGAGTAGTATTATAGTAGTTATATTCTTGTACATAGGGAGCAGTATTATAGTAGTTATATTCTTGTACATAGGAGCAGTATTATAATAGTTATAGTCTGTACATAGGAGCAGTATTATAGCAGTTATATTCTTGTACATAAGGGGCAGTATTATAGTAGTTATATTCTTGTACATAGGGGACAGTATTATAGTAGTTATATTCTTGTACATAGGAGCAGTATTATAGTAGTTATATTCTTGTACATAGGAGCAGTATTATAGTAGTTCTATTCTTGTACATAGGGGCAGTATTATAGTAGTTCTATTCTTGTACATAGGAGAAGTATTATAGTAGTTCTATTCTTGTACATAGGGGCAGTATTATAGTAGTTATATTCTTGTACATAGGAGCAGTATTATAGTAGTTATATTCTTGTACATAGGGAGAAGTATTATAGTAGTTATATTCTTCTACATAGGGGCAGTATTCTAGTAGTTATATTCTTGTACATAGGAGCAGTATTATAGTAGTTATATTCTTGTACATAGGAGAAGTATTATAGTAGTTCTATTCTTGTACATAGGGGCAGTAGTATAGTAGTTATATTCTTGTACATAGGAGCAGTATTATAGTAGTTATATTCTTGTACATAGGGGCAGTATTATAGTAGTTATATTCTTGTACATAGGGGTAGTATTATGGTAGTTATATTATTGTACATAGGAGCAGTATTATAGTAGTTATATTCTTGTACATAGGGAGAAGTATTATAGTAGTTATATTCTTCTACATAGGGGCAGTATTATAGTAGTTATATTCTTGTACATAGGAGCAGTATTATAGTAGTTATATTCTTCTACATAGGGGCAGTATTATAGTAGTTATATTCTTGTACATAGGGGGCAGTATTATAGTAGTTATATTCTTGTACATAGGAGCAGTATTATAGTAGTTATATTCTTCTACATAGGGGCAGTATTATAGTAGTTATATTCTTGTACAAAGGAGCAGTATTATAGTAGTTATATTCTTGTACATAGAAGCAGTATTATAGTAGTTATATTCTTGTACATAGGAGCAGTATTATAGTAGTTATATTCTTGTACATAGGAGCAGTATTATAGCAGTTATATTCTTGTACATAGGAGCAGTATTATAGTAGTTATATTCTTGTACATAGGAGCAGAATTATAGTAGTTATATTCTTGTACATAGGGGGCAGTATTATAGTAGTTATATTCTTGTACATAGGAGCAGTATTATAGTAGTTATATTCTTGTACATAGGGGCAGTATTATAGTAGGTATATTCTTGTACATAGGAGCAGTATTAAAGTAGTTATACTCTTGTACATAGGAGCAGTATTATAGTAGTTATATTCTTGTACATAGGAGTAGTATTATAGTAGTTATATTCTTGTACATAGGGAGCAGTATTATAGTAGTTATATTCTTGTACATAGGAGCAGTATTATAATAGTTATAGTCTGTACATAGGAGCAGTATTCTAGTAGTTATATTCTTGTACATAGGGGCAGTATTATAGTAGTTATATTCTTGTAAATAGGAGCAGTATTCTAGTAGTTATATTCTTGTACATAGGAGCAGTATTATAGTAGTTATATTCTTGTACATAGCAGCAGTATTATAGTAGTTATATTCTTGTACAAAGGAGCAGTATTATAGCAGATATATTCTTGTACATAGGAGCAGTATTATAGTAGTTATATTCTTGTACATAGGGGGCAGTATTATAGTAGCTATATTCTTGTACATAGGAGCAGTATTATAATAGTTATATTCTTGTACATGGGGGGCAGTATTATAGTAGTTATATTCTTGTACATAGGAGCAGTATTATAGTAGTTATATTCTTGTACATAGGAGCAGTATTATAGTAGTTATACTCTTGTACATAGGAGCAGTATTATAGTAGTTATATTCTTGTACATAGGAGCAGTATTATAGTAGTTATATTCTTGTACATAGGGGCAGTATTATAGTAGTTATATTCTTGTACATAGGGGCAGTATTATAGTAGTTATATTCTTGTACATAGGAGCAGTATTATAGTAGTTATACTCTTGTACATAGGAGCAGTATTATAGCAGTTATACTCTTGTACATAGGAGCAGTATTATAGTAGTTATATTCTTGTACATAGGGGCAGTATTATAGTAGTTATATTCTTGTACATAGGGGCAGTATTATAGTAGTTATATTCTTGTACATAGGGGGCAGTATTATAGTAGTTATATTCTTGTACATAGGAGCAGTATTATAGTAGTTATATTCTTGTACATAGGGGCAGTATTATAGTAGTTATATTCTTGTCCATAGGGGGCAGTATTATAGTAGTTATATTCTTGTACATAGGGGGCAGTATTATAGTAGTTATATTCTTGTACATAAGAGCAGTATTATAGTAGTTATATTCTTGTACATAGGAGCAGTATTATAGTAGTTATATTCTTGTACATAGGAGCAGTATTATAGTAGTTATACTCTTGTACATAGGAGCAGTATTATAGTAGTTATATTCTTGTACATAGCAGCAGTATTATAGTAGTTATATTCTTGTACATAGCAGCAGTATTATAGTAGTTATATTCTTGTACATAGGGAGCAGTATTATAGTAGTTATATTCTTGTACATAGGGAGCAGTATTATAGTAGTTATATTCTTGTACATAGGGGCAGTATTATAGTAGTTATATTCTTGTACATAGGAGCAGTATTATAGTAGTTATATTCTTGTACATAGGAGCAGTATTATAGTAGTTATATTCTTGTACATAGGAGCAGTATTATAGTAGTTATATTCTTGTACATAGGGGCAGTATTATAGTAGGTATATTCTTGTACATAGGGGCAGTGTTATAGTAGTTATATTCTTGTACATAGGGGGCAGTATTATAGTAGTTATATTCTTGTACATAGGGAGAAGTATTATAGTAGTTATATTCTTCTACATAGGGGCAGTATTCTAGTAGTTATATTCTTGTACATAGGAGCAGTATTATAGTAGTTATATTCTTGTACATAGGAGAAGTATTATAGTAGTTCTATTCTTGTACATAGGGGCAGTAGTATAGTAGTTATATTCTTGTACATAGGAGCAGTATTATAGTAGTTATATTCTTGTACATAGGGGCAGTATTATAGTAGTTATATTCTTGTACATAGGGGTAGTATTATGGTAGTTATATTATTGTACATAGGAGCAGTATTATAGTAGTTATATTCTTGTACATAGGGAGAAGTATTATAGTAGTTATATTCTTCTACATAGGGGCAGTATTATAGTAGTTATATTCTTGTACATAGGAGCAGTATTATAGTAGTTATATTCTTCTACATAGGGGCAGTATTATAGTAGTTATATTCTTGTACATAGGGGGCAGTATTATAGTAGTTATATTCTTGTACATAGGAGCAGTATTATAGTAGTTATATTCTTCTACATAGGGGCAGTATTATAGTAGTTATATTCTTGTACATAGGAGCAGTATTATAGTAGTTATATTCTTGTACATAGAAGCAGTATTATAGTAGTTATATTCTTGTACATAGGAGCAGTATTATAGTAGTTATATTCTTGTACATAGGAGCAGTATTATAGCAGTTATATTCTTGTACATAGGAGCAGTATTATAGTAGTTATATTCTTGTACATAGGAGCAGAATTATAGTAGTTATATTCTTGTACATAGGGGGCAGTATTATAGTAGTTATATTCTTGTACATAGGAGCAGTATTATAGTAGTTATATTCTTGTACATAGGGGCAGTATTATAGTAGGTATATTCTTGTACATAGGAGCAGTATTAAAGTAGTTATACTCTTGTACATAGGAGCAGTATTATAGTAGTTATATTCTTGTACATAGGAGTAGTATTATAGTAGTTATATTCTTGTACATAGGGAGCAGTATTATAGTAGTTATATTCTTGTACATAGGAGCAGTATTATAATAGTTATAGTCTGTACATAGGAGCAGTATTCTAGTAGTTATATTCTTGTACATAGGGGCAGTATTATAGTAGTTATATTCTTGTAAATAGGAGCAGTATTCTAGTAGTTATATTCTTGTACATAGGAGCAGTATTATAGTAGTTATATTCTTGTACATAGCAGCAGTATTATAGTAGTTATATTCTTGTACAAAGGAGCAGTATTATAGCAGATATATTCTTGTACATAGGAGCAGTATTATAGTAGTTATATTCTTGTACATAGGGGGCAGTATTATAGTAGCTATATTCTTGTACATAGGAGCAGTATTATAATAGTTATATTCTTGTACATGGGGGGCAGTATTATAGTAGTTATATTCTTGTACATAGGAGCAGTATTATAGTAGTTATATTCTTGTACATAGGAGCAGTATTATAGTAGTTATACTCTTGTACATAGGAGCAGTATTATAGTAGTTATATTCTTGTACATAGGAGCAGTATTATAGTAGTTATATTCTTGTACATAGGGGCAGTATTATAGTAGTTATATTCTTGTACATAGGGGCAGTATTATAGTAGTTATATTCTTGTACATAGGAGCAGTATTATAGTAGTTATACTCTTGTACATAGGAGCAGTATTATAGCAGTTATACTCTTGTACATAGGAGCAGTATTATAGTAGTTATATTCTTGTACATAGGGGCAGTATTATAGTAGTTATATTCTTGTACATAGGGGCAGTATTATAGTAGTTATATTCTTGTACATAGGGGGCAGTATTATAGTAGTTATATTCTTGTACATAGGAGCAGTATTATAGTAGTTATATTCTTGTACATAGGGGCAGTATTATAGTAGTTATATTCTTGTCCATAGGGGGCAGTATTATAGTAGTTATATTCTTGTACATAGGGGGCAGTATTATAGTAGTTATATTCTTGTACATAAGAGCAGTATTATAGTAGTTATATTCTTGTACATAGGAGCAGTATTATAGTAGTTATATTCTTGTACATAGGAGCAGTATTATAGTAGTTATACTCTTGTACATAGGAGCAGTATTATAGTAGTTATATTCTTGTACATAGCAGCAGTATTATAGTAGTTATATTCTTGTACATAGCAGCAGTATTATAGTAGTTATATTCTTGTACATAGGGAGCAGTATTATAGTAGTTATATTCTTGTACATAGGGAGCAGTATTATAGTAGTTATATTCTTGTACATAGGGGCAGTATTATAGTAGTTATATTCTTGTACATAGGAGCAGTATTATAGTAGTTATATTCTTGTACATAGGAGCAGTATTATAGTAGTTATATTCTTGTACATAGGAGCAGTATTATAGTAGTTATATTCTTGTACATAGGGGCAGTATTATAGTAGGTATATTCTTGTACATAGGGGCAGTGTTATAGTAGTTATATTCTTGTACATAGGGGGCAGTATTATAGTAGTTATATTCTTGTACATAGGAGCAGTATTATAGTAGTTATATTCTTGTACATAGGGGCAGTATTATAGTAGTTATATTCTTGTACATAGGGGCAGTATTATGGTAGTTATATTATTGTACATAGGAGCAGTATTATAGTAGTTATATTCTTGTACATAGGGAGAAGTATTATAGTAGTTATATTCTTCTACATAGGGGCAGTATTATAGTAGTTATATTCTTGTACATAGGAGCAGTATTATAGTAGTTATATTCTTCTACATAGGGGCAGTATTATAGTAGTTATATTCTTCTACATAGGGGGCAGTATTATAGTAGTTATATTCTTGTACATAGGAGCAGTATTATAGTAGTTATATTCTTCTACATAGGGGCAGTATTATAGTAGTTATATTCTTGTACATAGGAGCAGTATTATAGTAGTTATATTCTTGTACATAGGAGCAGTATTATAGTAGTTATATTCTTGTACACAGGAGCAGTATTATAGCAGTTATATTCTTGTACATAGGAGCAGTATTATAGTAGTTATATTCTTGTACATAGGAGCAGAATTATAGTAGTTATATTCTTGTACATAGGGGGCAGTATTATAGTAGTTATATTCTTGTACATAGGAGCAGTATTATAGTAGTTATATTCTTGTACATAGGGGCAGTATTATAGTAGGTATATTCTTGTACATAGGAGCAGTATTAAAGTAGTTATACTCTTGTACATAGGAGCAGTATTATAGTAGTTATATTCTTGTACATAGGAGTAGTATTATAGTAGTTATATTCTTGTACATAGGGAGCAGTATTATAGTAGTTATATTCTTGTACATAGGAGCAGTATTATAATAGTTATAGTCTGTACATAGGAGCAGTATTATAGCAGTTATATTCTTGTACATAAGGGGCAGTATTATAGTAGTTATATTCTTGTACATAGGGGACAGTATTATAGTAGTTATATTCTTGTACATAGGAGCAGTATTATAGTAGTTATATTCTTGTACATAGGAGCAGTATTATAGTAGTTCTATTCTTGTACATAGGGGCAGTATTATAGTAGTTCTATTCTTGTACATAGGAGAAGTATTATAGTAGTTCTATTCTTGTACATAGGGGCAGTATTATAGTAGTTATATTCTTGTACATAGGAGCAGTATTATAGTAGTTATATTCTTGTACATAGGGAGAAGTATTATAGTAGTTATATTCTTCTACATAGGGGCAGTATTCTAGTAGTTATATTCTTGTACATAGGAGCAGTATTATAGTAGTTATATTCTTGTACATAGGAGAAGTATTATAGTAGTTCTATTCTTGTACATAGGGGCAGTAGTATAGTAGTTATATTCTTGTACATAGGAGCAGTATTATAGTAGTTATATTCTTGTACATAGGGGCAGTATTATAGTAGTTATATTCTTGTACATAGGGGTAGTATTATGGTAGTTATATTATTGTACATAGGAGCAGTATTATAGTAGTTATATTCTTGTACATAGGGAGAAGTATTATAGTAGTTATATTCTTCTACATAGGGGCAGTATTATAGTAGTTATATTCTTGTACATAGGAGCAGTATTATAGTAGTTATATTCTTCTACATAGGGGCAGTATTATAGTAGTTATATTCTTGTACATAGGGGGCAGTATTATAGTAGTTATATTCTTGTACATAGGAGCAGTATTATAGTAGTTATATTCTTCTACATAGGGGCAGTATTATAGTAGTTATATTCTTGTACATAGGAGCAGTATTATAGTAGTTATATTCTTGTACATAGAAGCAGTATTATAGTAGTTATATTCTTGTACATAGGAGCAGTATTATAGTAGTTATATTCTTGTACATAGGAGCAGTATTATAGCAGTTATATTCTTGTACATAGGAGCAGTATTATAGTAGTTATATTCTTGTACATAGGAGCAGAATTATAGTAGTTATATTCTTGTACATAGGGGGCAGTATTATAGTAGTTATATTCTTGTACATAGGAGCAGTATTATAGTAGTTATATTCTTGTACATAGGGGCAGTATTATAGTAGGTATATTCTTGTACATAGGAGCAGTATTAAAGTAGTTATACTCTTGTACATAGGAGCAGTATTATAGTAGTTATATTCTTGTACATAGGAGTAGTATTATAGTAGTTATATTCTTGTACATAGGGAGCAGTATTATAGTAGTTATATTCTTGTACATAGGAGCAGTATTATAATAGTTATAGTCTGTACATAGGAGCAGTATTCTAGTAGTTATATTCTTGTACATAGGGGCAGTATTATAGTAGTTATATTCTTGTAAATAGGAGCAGTATTCTAGTAGTTATATTCTTGTACATAGGAGCAGTATTATAGTAGTTATATTCTTGTACATAGCAGCAGTATTATAGTAGTTATATTCTTGTACAAAGGAGCAGTATTATAGCAGATATATTCTTGTACATAGGAGCAGTATTATAGTAGTTATATTCTTGTACATAGGGGGCAGTATTATAGTAGCTATATTCTTGTACATAGGAGCAGTATTATAATAGTTATATTCTTGTACATGGGGGGCAGTATTATAGTAGTTATATTCTTGTACATAGGAGCAGTATTATAGTAGTTATATTCTTGTACATAGGAGCAGTATTATAGTAGTTATACTCTTGTACATAGGAGCAGTATTATAGTAGTTATATTCTTGTACATAGGAGCAGTATTATAGTAGTTATATTCTTGTACATAGGGGCAGTATTATAGTAGTTATATTCTTGTACATAGGGGCAGTATTATAGTAGTTATATTCTTGTACATAGGAGCAGTATTATAGTAGTTATACTCTTGTACATAGGAGCAGTATTATAGCAGTTATACTCTTGTACATAGGAGCAGTATTATAGTAGTTATATTCTTGTACATAGGGGCAGTATTATAGTAGTTATATTCTTGTACATAGGGGCAGTATTATAGTAGTTATATTCTTGTACATAGGGGGCAGTATTATAGTAGTTATATTCTTGTACATAGGAGCAGTATTATAGTAGTTATATTCTTGTACATAGGGGCAGTATTATAGTAGTTATATTCTTGTCCATAGGGGGCAGTATTATAGTAGTTATATTCTTGTACATAGGGGGCAGTATTATAGTAGTTATATTCTTGTACATAAGAGCAGTATTATAGTAGTTATATTCTTGTACATAGGAGCAGTATTATAGTAGTTATATTCTTGTACATAGGAGCAGTATTATAGTAGTTATACTCTTGTACATAGGAGCAGTATTATAGTAGTTATATTCTTGTACATAGCAGCAGTATTATAGTAGTTATATTCTTGTACATAGCAGCAGTATTATAGTAGTTATATTCTTGTACATAGGGAGCAGTATTATAGTAGTTATATTCTTGTACATAGGGAGCAGTATTATAGTAGTTATATTCTTGTACATAGGGGCAGTATTATAGTAGTTATATTCTTGTACATAGGAGCAGTATTATAGTAGTTATATTCTTGTACATAGGAGCAGTATTATAGTAGTTATATTCTCGTACATAGGAGCAGTATTATAGTAGTTATATTCTTGTACATAGGGGCAGTATTATAGTAGTTATATTCTTGTACATAAGGGCAGTATTATAGTATTTATATTCTTGTACATAGGGGCAGTATTATAGTAGTTATATTCCTGTACATAGGGGCAGTATTATAGTAGTTATATTCTTGTACATAGGGGGCAGTATTATAGTAGTTATATTCTTGTACATAGGGGCAGTATTATAGTAGCTATATTCTTGTACATAGGGGCAGTATTATAGTAGTTATATTCTTGCACATAGGGGGCAGTATTATAGTAGTTATATTCCTGTACATAGGGGCAGTATTATAGTAGTTATATTCTTGTACATAGGAGCAGTATTATAGTAGTTATATTCTTGTACATAGGGGCAGTATTATAGTAGTTATATTCTTGTACATAGGGGCAGTATTATAGTAGTTATATTCTTGTACATAGGGGGCAGTATTATAGTAGTTATATTCTTCTACATAGGGAGCAGTATTATAGTAGTTATATTCTTGTACATAGGAGCAGTATTCTAGTAGTTATATTCTTGTACATAGGAGCAGTATTATAGTAGTTATATTCTTGTACATAGGAGCAGTATTATAGTAGTTATATTCTTGTACATAGGGAGCAGTATTATAGTAGTTATATTCCTGTACATAGGAGCAGTATTATAGTAGTTATAGTCTGTACATAGGAGCAGTATTATAGTAGTTATATTCTTGTACATAGGAGCAGTATTATAGTAGTTATATTCTTGTACATAGGAGCAGTATTATAGTAGTTATATTCTTGTACATAGGGAGCAGTATTATAGTAGTTATATTCTTGTACATAGGAGCAGTATTATAGTAGTTATATTCTTGTACATAGGGGGCAGTATTATAGTAGTTATATTCTTGTACATAGCAGTATTATAGTAGTTATATTCTTGTACATAGGGGGCAGTATTATAGTAGTTATATTCTTGTATATAGGAGCAGTATTATAGTAGTTATATTCTTGTACATAGGAGCAGTATTATAGTAGTTATACTCTTGTACATAGGAGCAGTATTATAGTAGTTATATTCTTGTACATAGGGGGCAGTATTATAGTAGTTATACTCTTGTACATAGGGGCAGTATTATAGTAGTTATACTCTTGTACATAGGAGCAGTATTATAGTAGTTATATTCTTGTACATAGGGGGCAGTATTATAGTAGTTATATTCTTGTACATAGGGGGCAGTATTATAGTAGTTATACTCTTGTACATAGGAGCAGTATTATAGTAGTTATATTCTTGTACATAGGGGGCAGTATTATAGTAGTTATACTCTTGTACATAGGGGCAGTATTATAGTAGTTATATTCTTGTACATAGGAGCAGTATTATAGTAGTTATATTCTTGTACATAGGAGCAGTATTATAGTAGTTATAGTCTGTACATAGGAGCAGTATTATAGTAGTTATATTCTTGTACATAGGAGCAATATTATAGTAGTTATATTCTTGTACATAGGAGCAGTATTATAGTAGTTATATTCTTGTACATAGGGGGCAGTATTATAGTAGTTATATTCTTGTACATAGCAGTATTATATTAGTTATATTCTTGTACATAGGGGGCAGTATTATAGTAGTTATATTCTTGTATATAGGAGCAGTATTATAGTAGTTATATTCTTGTACATAGGGGCAGTATTATAGTAGTTATATTCTTGTACATAGGAGCAGTATTATAGTAGTTATATTCTTGTACATAGGGGCAGTATTATAGTAGTTATACTCTTGTACATAGGAGCAGTATTATAGTAGTTATATTCTTGTACATAGGGGCAGTATTATAGTAGTTATATTCTTGTACATAGGGGCAGTATTATAGTAGTTATACTCTTGTACATAGGAGCAGTATTATAGTAGTTATACTCTTGTACATAGGAGCAGTATTATAGTAGTTATATTCTTGTACATAGGGGGCAGTATTATAGTAGTTATACTCTTGTACATAGGGGCAGTATTATAGTAGTTATATTCTTGTACATAGGAGCAGTATTATAGTAGTTATATTCTTGTACATAGGAGCAGTATTATAGTAGTTATAGTCTGTACATAGGAGCAGTATTATAGTAGTTATATTCTTGTACATAGGAGCAGTATTATAGTAGTTATATTCTTGTACATAGGAGCAGTATTATAGTAGTTATATTCTTGTACATAGGGAGCAGTATTATAGTAGTTATATTCTTGTACATAGGAGCAGTATTATAGTAGTTATATTCTTGTACATAGGGGGCAGTATTATAGTAGTTATATTCTTGTACATAGCAGTATTATAGTAGTTATATTCTTGTACATAGGGGGCAGTATTATAGTAGTTATATTCTTGTATATAGGAGCAGTATTATAGTAGTTATATTCTTGTACATAGGGGCAGTATTATAGTAGTTATATTCTTGTACATAGGGGCAGTATTATAGTAGTTATATTCTTGTACATAGGGGCAGTATTATAGTAGTTATATTCTTGTACATAGGGGGCAGTATTATAGTAGTTATATTCTTGTACATAGGAGCAGTATTATAGTAGTTATATTCTTGTACATAGGGGCAGTATTATAGCAGTTATATTCTTGTCCATAGGGGGCAGTATTATAGTAGTTATATTCTTGTACATAGGGAGCAGTATTATAGTAGTTATATTCCTGTACATAGGAGCAGTATTATAGTAGTTATAGTCTGTACATAGGAGCAGTATTATAGTAGTTATATTCTTGTACATAGGAGCAGTATTATAGTAGTTATATTCTTGTACATAGGAGCAGTATTATAGTAGTTATATTCTTGTACATAGGGAGCAGTATTATAGTAGTTATATTCTTGTACATAGGAGCAGTATTATAGTAGTTATATTCTTGTACATAGGGGGCAGTATTATAGTAGTTATATTCTTGTACATAGCAGTATTATAGTAGTTATATTCTTGTACATAGGGGGCAGTATTATAGTAGTTATATTCTTGTATATAGGAGCAGTATTATAGTAGTTATATTCTTGTACATAGGGGCAGTATTATAGTAGTTATATTCTTGTACATAGGAGCAGTATTATAGTAGTTATACTCTTGTACATAGGAGCAGTATTATAGTAGTTATATTCTTGTACATAGGGGGCAGTATTATAGTAGTTATACTCTTGTACATAGGGGCAGTATTATAGTAGTTATATTCTTGTACATAGGAGCAGTATTATAGTAGTTATATTCTTGTACATAGGAGCAGTATTATAGTAGTTATAGTCTGTACATAGGAGCAGTATTATAGTAGTTATATTCTTGTACATAGGAGCAGTATTATAGTAGTTATATTCTTGTACATAGGAGCAGTATTATAGTAGTTATATTCTTGTACATAGGGAGCAGTATTATAGTAGTTATATTCTTGTACATAGGAGCAGTATTATAGTAGTTATATTCTTGTACATAGGGGGCAGTATTATAGTAGTTATATTCTTGTACATAGCAGTATTATAGTAGTTATATTCTTGTACATAGGGGGCAGTATTATAGTAGTTATATTCTTGTATATAGGAGCAGTATTATAGTAGTTATATTCTTGTACATAGGGGCAGTATTATAGTAGTTATATTCTTGTACATAGGGGCAGTATTATAGTAGTTATATTCTTGTACATAGGGGCAGTATTATAGTAGTTATATTCTTGTACATAGGGGGCAGTATTATAGTAGTTATATTCTTGTACATAGGAGCAGTATTATAGTAGTTATATTCTTGTACATGGGGGCAGTATTATAGTAGTTATATTCTTGTCCATAGGGGGCAGTATTATAGTAGTTATATTCTTGTACATAGGGGGCAGTATTATAGTAGTTATATTCTTGTACATAGCAGTATTATAGTAGTTATATTCTTGTACATAGGGGGCAGTATTATAGTAGTTATATTCTTGTACATAGGAGCAGTATTATAGTAGTTATATTCTTGTACATGGGGGGCAGTATTATAGTAGTTATATTCTTGTACATAGGAGCAGTATTATAGTAGTTATATTCTTGTACATAGGAGCAGTATTATAGTAGTTATACTCTTGTAAATAGGAGCAGTATTATAGTAGTTTTATTCTTGTACATAGGAGCAGTATTATAGTAGTTATATTCTTGTACATAGGAGCAGTATTATAGTAGTTATACTCTTGTACATAGGAGCAGTATTATAGTAGTTATATTCTTGTACATAGGGGCAGTATTATAGTAGTTATATTCTTGTACATAGGGGCAGTATTATAGTAGTTATATTCTTGTACATAGGGGGCAGTATTATAGTAGTTATATTCTTGTACAAAGGAGCAGTATTATAGTAGTTATATTCTTGTACATAGGGGCAGTATTATAGTAGTTATATTCTTGTCCATAGGGGGCAGTATTATAGTAGTTATATTCTTGTACATAGGGGGCAGTATTATAGTAGTTATATTCTTGTACATAGGAGCAGTATTATAGTAGTTATATTCTTGTACATAGGAGCAGTATTATAGTAGTTATATTCTTGTACATAGGAGCAGTATTATAGTAGTTATATTCTTGTACATAGGGGGCAGTATTATAGTAGTTATATTCTTGTACATAGGGGGCAGTATTATAGTAGTTATATTCTTGTACATAGGGGGCAGTATTATAGTAGTTATATTCTTGTACATAGGAGCAGTATTATAGTAGTTATATTCTTGTACATAGGAGCAGTATTATAGTAGTTATATTCTTGTACATAGGGGGCAGTATTATAGTAGTTATATTCTTGTACATAGGGGGCAGTATTATAGTAGTTATATTCTTGTACATAGGAGCAGTATTATAGTAGTTATATTCTTGTACATAGGAGCAGTATTATAGTAGTTATATTCTTGTACATAGGAGCAGTATTATAGTAGTTATATTCTTGTACATAGGAGCAGTATTATAGTAGTTATATTCTTGTACATAGGAGCAGTATTATAGTAGTTATATTCTTGTACATAGGAGCAGTATTATAGTAGTTATATTCTTGTACATAGGAGCAGTATTATAGTAGTTATATTCTTGTACATAGGAGCAGTATTATAGTAGTTATATTCTTGTACATAGGAGCAGTATTATAGTAGTTATATTCTTGTACATAGGGACAGTATTATAGTAGTTATATTCTTGTACATAGGAGCAGTATTATAGTAGTTATATTCTTGTACATAGGGGGCAGTATTATAGTAGTTATATTCCTGCACATAGGGGGCAGTATTATAGTAGTTATATTCTTGTACATAGGGGCAGTATTATAGTAGTTATATTCTTGTACATAGGGGGCAGTATTACAGCAGTTATGCAGTTTATCACATGTACTGATGCTAGACGCTGACCTGTCACTCTTCGCCTGTAGCGTCGGCTTAGTCTAATTATGAGATTGCCGCATCCTCGGGACAGAACGTTCCATCAGACGGAATCGGAGTGACGCAGATTTACCCCACTAGGTGCCTGCGGCTGGCGCTCACGTGACGACGCTTTTTAGCACAGATCATTAGATCTGGACGTGTCCGATCCCTGAGCAATGAAGGTTGAGTCTCCAGATCTGAAGGTGAATGGTCAGACTATCACCAGCGTTAAACTAAAATGTGACCATTGATTTCTAAGAGGAAGAAGTGGGGAGGCAGGGACGTGATAGGACTGCTGCCGGCACATGTCACCCAGCCATTGTTACACTTTTCCATCTGTATTTTCCTCTACACATTGGCGCAGTGTGAACATTGCTGGTAAGATGAGATGTCAGAGCGCACACCCCCGTCATTCTGTGAGCCTGGCACACACACCCAGACAGCCGCCATCTGCTCTGCGGAGCCAAGTGTCTGGACACTGTGCCCAGCGCTGCCCCGACGTCAGCGCCAGCTTCAAACCAAGCAAAGGTCTCAAAGAAAACGGAGGGGCCCCAGGGCGAGAGATGCGGGGGTCACCCGCTGTAGCACAGCTCTTAGCTTGATCCACCCAGCACAGATGTAAAGGAAGAGGTGCTGCAGCAGCCGATCACATCATTGCCACAGATGAGACTTTCCTTTGCCCCTGTCTTTCCTTACCGACAGTCACATCCAGAGCTGCATTCACAATTCTACTGGCTGCAGTTCAGACAGTGAGAGACGACTTACATGAGATCCCACCGTGCAGAGAACATTGCCCCATTGCATTATAGGAGTTGTAATTTCAGCGCAGGCAACAGCCTTATCCTGTACCTGTGTTCAGGGAGCTCCCACTAGTGGTGGCTGCAGACAGGATCTTATCATGTATCTCTGTATACAGGGAGCTCCCCCTAGTGGTGGCTGCAGACAGAATCTTATCATGTATCTCTGTATACAGGGAGCTCCCCCTAGTGGTGACTGCAGACAGAATCTTATCATGTATCTCTGTATACAGGGAGCCCCCCCTAGTGGTGGATGCAGACAGGATCTTATCATGTATCTCTGTATACAGGGAGCTCCCCCTAGTGGTGGATGCAGACAGGATCTTATCATGTATCTCTGTATACAGGGAGCTCCCCCTAGTGGTGGATGCAGACAGAATCTTATCATGTATCTCTGTATACAGGGAGCTCCCCCTAGTGGTGACTGCAGACAGAATCTTATCATGTATCTCTGTATACAGGGAGCTCCCCCTAGTGGTGTCTGCAGACAGGATCTTATCATGTATCTCTGTATACAGGAAGCTCCCCCTAGTGGTGGCTGCAGATAGGATCTTATCATGTATCTCTGTATACAGGGAGCTCCCCCTAGTGGTGGATGCAGACAGAATCTTATCATGTATCTCTGTATACAGGGAGCTCCCCCTAGTGGTGGCTGCAGACAGAATCTTATCATGTATCTCTGTATACAGGGAGCTCCCCCTAGTGGTGGCTGCAGACTGGATCTTATCATGTATCTCTGTATACAGGGAGCTCCCCCTAGTGGTGACTGCAGACAGAATCTTATCATGTATCTCTGTATACAGGGAGCTCCCCCTAGTGGTGTCTGCAGACAGGATCTTATCATGTATCTCTGTATACAGGAAGCTCCCCCTAGTGGTGGCTGCAGATAGGATCTTATCATGTATCTCTGTATACAGGGAGCTCCCCCTAGTGGTGGATGCAGACAGAATCTTATCATGTATCTCTGTATACAGGGAGCTCCCCCTAGTGGTCACTGCAGACAGAATCTTATCATGTATCTCTGCATACAGGGAGCTCCCCCTAGTGGTGGCTGCAGACAGAATCTTATCATGTATCTCTGTATACAAGGAGCTCCCCCTATTGGTGGCTGTAGACAGGATCTTATCATGTATCTCTGTATACAGGGAGCTCCCCCTAGTGGTGGATGCAGACAGGATCTATCATGTAACTCTGTATACAGGGAGCTCCCCCTAGTGGTGGCTGCAGACAGAATCTTATCATGTATCTCTGTATACAGGGAGCTCTCCCTAGTGGTGGCTGCAGACAGAATCTTATCATGTATCTCTGTATACAGGGAGCTCCCCCTAGTGGTGACTGCAGACAGGATCTTATCATGTATATCTGTATACAGGGAGCTCCCCCTAGTGGTGGCTGCAGACAGAATCTTATCATGTATCTCTGTATACAGGGAGCTCCCCTTAGTGGTGACTGCAGACAGAATCTTATCATGTATCTCTGTTTACAGGGAGCTCCCCCTAGTGGTGGCTGCAGACAGGATCTATCATGTAACTCTGTATACAGGGAGCTCCCCCTAGTGGTGGCTGCAGACAGCATCTTATCATGTATATCTGTATACAGGGAGCTCCCCCTCGTGGTGGCTGCAGACAGAATCTTATCATGTATCTCTGTATACAGGGAGCTCCCCCTAGTGGTGGCTGCAGACAGGATCTATCATGTATCTCTGTATACAGGAAGCTCCCCCTAGTGGTGGCTGCAGACAGGATCTTATCATGTATATCTGTATACAGGGAGCTCCCCCTAGTGGTGGCTGCAGACAGAATCTTATCATGTATCTCTGTATACAGGGAGCTCCCCCTAGTGGTGACTGCAGACAGAATCTTATCATGTATCTCTGTATACAGGGAGCTCCCCCTAGTGGTGGATGCAGACAGGATCTTATCATGTATCTCTGTATACAGGGAGCTCCCCCTAGTGGTGACTGCAGACAGAATCTTATCATGTATCTCTGTATACAGGGACTTCTCCCTAGTGGTGGCTGCAGACAGAATCTTATCATGTATCTCTGTATACAGGGAGCTCCCCCTAGTGGTGGATGCAGACAGGATCTTATCATGTATCTCTGTATACAGGGAGCTCCCCCTAGTGGTGACTGCAGACAGGATCTAATCATGTATCTCTGTATACAGGGAGCTCCCCCTAGTGGTGGCTGCAGACAGAATCTTATCATGTATCTCTGTATACAGGGAGCTCCTCCTAGTGGTGGCTGCAGACAGGACCTTATCATATATCTCTGTATACAGGGAGCTCCCCCTAGTGGTGGCTGCAGACAGGATCTTATCATATATCTCTGTATACAGGGAGCTCCTCCTAGTGGTGGCTGCAGACAGGATCTTATCATGTACCTCTGTATACAGGGAGCTCCCCCTAGTGGTGGCTGCAGACAGGACCTTATCATATATCTCTGTATACAGGGAGCTCCCCCTAGTGTTGGCTGCAGACAGGATCTTATCATATATCTCTGTATACAGGGAGCTCCTCCTAGTGGTGGCTGCGGACAGGATCTTATCATGTATCTCTGTATACAGGGAGCTCCCTCTAGTGGTGGCTGCAGACAAAATCTTATCATGTATCTCTGTATACAAGGAGCTCCCCCTAGTGGTGGCTGCAGAAAGGATCTTATCATGTATCTCTGTATACAGGGAGCTCCCCCTAGTGGTGGCTGCAGAAAGGATCTTATCATGTATCTCTGTATACAGGGAGCTCCCCCTAGTGGTGGCTGCAGATAGGATCTTATCATGCATCTCTGTATACAGGGAGCTCCCTCTAGTGGTGGCTGCAGACAGGATCTTATCATGTACCTCTGTATACAGGGAGCTCCTCCTAGTGGTGGCTGCAGATAGGATCTTATCATGCATCTCTGTATACAGGGAGCTCCCTCTAGTGGTGGCTGCAGACAGGATCTTATCATGTATCTCTGTATACAGGGAGCTCCTCCTAGTGGTGGCTGCAGACAGGACCTTATCATATATCTCTGTATACAGGGAGCTCCCCCTAGTGGTGGCTGCAGACAGGATCTTATCATATATCTCTGTATACAGGGAGCTCCTCCTAGTGGTGGCTGCGGACAGGATCTTATCATGTATCTCTGTATACAGGGAGCTCCCTCTAGTGGTGGCTGCAGACAAAATCTTATCATGTATCTCTGTATACAAGGAGCTCCCCCTAGTGGTGGCTGCAGAAAGGATCTTATCATGTATCTCTGTATACAGGGAGCTCCCCCTAGTGGTGGCTGCAGAAAGGATCTTATCATGTATCTCTGTATACAGGGAGCTCCCCCTAGTGGTGGCTGCAGATAGGATCTTATCATGCATCTCTGTATACAGGGAGCTCCCTCTAGTGGTGGCTGCAGACAGGATCTTATCATGTACCTCTGTATACAGGGAGTTCCCCCTAGTGGTGGCTGCAGACAGTATCTTATCATGTATCTCTGTATACAGGGAGCTCCCCCTAGTGGTGGCTGCAGAAAGGATCTTATCATGTATCTCTGTATACAGGGAGCTCCCCCTAGTGGTGGCTGCAGAAAGGATCTTATCATGTATCTCTGTATACAGGGAGCTCCCCCTAGTGGTGGCTGCAGATAGGATCTTATCATGCATCTCTGTATACAGGGGGCTCCCCCTAGTGGTGGCTGCAGACAGGATCTTATCATGTATCTCTGTATACAGGGAGTTCCCCCTAGTGGTGACTGCAGACAGAATCTCATCATGTATCTCTGTGTACAGGGAGCTCTCCCTAGAGGAGGCAGCAGACAGGATCTTATCATGTATCTCTGTATACAGGGAGCTCCCCCTAGTGGTGGCTGCAGACAGGATCTTATCATGTATCTCTGTATACTGGGAGCTCCCCCTAGAGGTGACTGCAGACTGGATCTTATCATGTATCTCTGTATACAGGGAGCTCCTCCTAGTGGTGACTGCAGACAGAATCATATCATGTATCTCTGTATACAGGGAGCTCCCCCTAGTGGTGACTACAGACAGAATCTTATCATGTATCTCTGTACACAGGGAGCTCCCCCTAGTGGTGGCTGCAGACAGAATCTTATCATGTATCTCTGTATACAGGGAGCTCCCTCTAGTGGTGGCTGCAGACAGGATCTTATCATGTATCTCTGTATACAGGGAGCTCCCCTAGTGGTGGCTGCAGACAGGATCTTATCATGCATCTCTGTATACAGGGAGCTCCCCCTAGTGATGACTGCAGACAGAATCATATCATGTATCTCTGTATACAGGGAGCTCCCCCTAGTGGTGGCTGCAGACAGAATCTTATCATGTATCTCTGTATACAGGGAGCTCCCCCTAGTGGTGACTGCAGACAGAATCTCATCATGTATCTCTGTGTACACGGAGCTCCCCCTAGTGGTGGCTGCAGACAGGATCTTATCATGTATCTCTGTATACAGGGAGCTCCCCCTAGTGGTGGCTGCAGACAGGATCTTATCATGTATCTCTGTATACAGGGAGCTCCCCCTAGTGGTGGCTGCAGACAGGATCTTATCATGTATCTCTGTATACAGGGAGCTCCCCCTAGTGGTGGCTGCAGACAGAATCTTATCATGCATCTCTGCATACAGGGAGCTTCCAGTAGTGGTAGCTGCAGACAGGATCTTATCATGTATCCCTGTATACAGGGAGCTCCCCCTAGTGGTGGCTGCAGACAGGATCTTATCATGTATCTCTGTATACAGGAAGCTCCCCCTAGTGGTGGCTGCAGACAGGATCTTCTCATGTATCTCTGTATACAGGGAGCTCCCCCTAGTGGTGGATGCAGACAGGATCTTATCATGTATCTCTGTATACAGGGAGCTCCCCCTAGTGGTGGCTGCAGACAGAATCTTATCATGTATCTCTGCATACAGGGAGCTCCCCCTAGTGGTGACTGCAGACAGGATCTTATCATGTATCTCTGTATAAAGGGAGCTCCCCCTAGTGGTGGCTGCAGACAGAATCTTATCATGTATCTCTGTATACAGGGAGCTCCCCCTAGTGGTGGCTGCAGACAGAATCTTATCATGTATCTCTGTATACAGGGAGCTCCCCCTAGTGGTGGCTGCAGACAGAATCTTATCATGTATCTCTGTATACAGGGAGCTCCCCCTAGTGGTGGCTGCAGACAGAATCTTATCATGTATCTCTGTATACAGGGAGCTCCCCCTAGTGGTGGCTGCAAACAGAATCTTATCATGTATCTCTGTATACAGGGAGCTCCCCCTAGTGGTGGCTGCAGATAGAATCTTATCATCTATCTCTGTATACAGGGAGCTCCCCCTAGTGGTGACTGCAGACAGTATCTTATCATGTATCTCTGTATACAGGGAGCTCCCCCTAGTGGTGGCTGCAGACAGAATCTTATCATGTATCTGTGTATACAGGGAGCTCCCCCTAGTGGCTCATGTCTGTCATGTAACTCAAGGTGTATGCAGATGAGTTGAAGCTTTACATCGGGACAATGGTTTTCTGATCTGTACAGATGGACGTCCGCTTCACAGCGCAGAGAGGAAACAATGTAGATGCAGCTATAATTCTCTTATGATTATAAAGTGATAATAAACCCAGTACATAGTAAAGTCTTTCCATGGTTGCACTTTCTCCTGGGCAGATTTATCCGGCGGCACTTACGATGGAGGAAGGGTAATGACGAGCGGAACGTCGCAGAGTAAACGGGGCGGCGGCGCAGGATCATTCTCAGCCGTCGTGGACGGACGAGTTTATTATCACCGTAGTCATTAAAATAAACATTCCTTTGGCGACTTAAGATGAAAAAGCCGAGTCGGGAGGACGGGAGGAGAATGATCCGCGTCTGTGAAAATGGAGATTACCGCGAGGTTCATGCGATATCGCATCTGAGGCAGTTTACCTAAAATTCCCATGGAGCTCAGGAGTGTTTGGGGTCCGGGAGCTGCGCTCGGGGGGCCGGGGGCCGCGCTCGGGGTCCGCGGGCCACGCTCTGTCCCCTTCCTAACAACCTTGAAGCAATCAGTGAGCAGCCATGCAGGGGGCTGTAATCAGAGCGGGGGCGGCGGGGGGCGCGAGGTGAGGATGCGGCTATGGCTCTGCAGCACATTACACCTCTCGGCCATCTGTCTGCACTGGGCAATGAGAAGATGTGGGGCCGGGGCTGGCAGGATCTGCATGATGATCGGTGGAGGAGGGGGCGCAGGACATCTGGATGGAGCCTCAATCAGAGCAGGAGAGGGAGGGCACGGCGCTGCCAAGCCATCAAAGCCGGGCAAGGGGGTGATCATGTCATGGCATCCTGGCAGCGAATGGAGGAATGAACATTAGCTTTTTTTTTTTATTTGCTTAAATGGCTTCATTTTTATCTGTTGTGACACTACAAGTCCCAGCACAAATAAATGCAAGAGCCCCAGAACAGCCAGTAACAAACTGAAGACACACCCAGAGCTGCATTCACAATTCTGCTAGCCAGCATGCTGAATGACGCTACACCTCTGTGCACCCACTGCTGCTTCAGTGTCTGCACAGAACGTGCCTCCATTTTGGGGGACATTGAGGCTCATTCACTAGTCGGGTGTACAGCAGATCATGAGCGAGTAGCAGTGGGGGCAGCATTATCCAAGCGTAGAGCCCCCAATGCTGAGACGTACAGAGAAATGACTGCACAGAATCAGCTGGCAGCACAGCACTGATGGACTCCTATTAGCAGCCTGCAGGGTTATAGATGCAGCTCTGGGTGTGACTGGAGGATAATAAATGGCGTGACATGTGCTGCAATGGGAGTAATACAAGTCACAGCAGGTCCCTGGTTAGTGACCACTAGATCGGCGTCAGGGCACTTAAAGGGATATTCCCAAATCATAAAGATTTCTGTACACACAGGGTTAATCATTTGGCCATTACAATCCATTTTTAAATCTGTAGTGATTTTCTGCCATCACCCCCTAATGAAGCCCCCACCCCGGGCTTAAAGCTCCCTCCATTACCAACAGATCTGCTCTCCAGGAGTACTAATGCTGCTGTTTGAGCATAGATGGATCTAATGATCCTAATAAACATCTGACAGCTGGGTTGTAGCACAGCTCTGCTCTGCTCATCTGTGCTCTGCTATGCTATACTCAGCACAGCTCAGCTCTGCTATGCTATACTCAGCACAGCTCAGCTCTGCTATGCTATACTCAGCACAGTTCAGCTCTGCTATGCTATACTCAGCACAGCTCAGCTCTGCTATGCTATACTCAGCATAGCTCAGCTCGGCTCTGCTATGCTCAGCACAGCTCAGCTCGGCTCTGCTATACTCAGCACAGCTCAGCTCGGCTCTGCTATACTCGGCTCTGCTCTGGTACAAGAAAGAAACCTTATGTTGGGCTCGTAGTGGATTTTAGCAATAGTTGTGCAGATCATGAGAGTCATAGAATAATATTGCCATTGTGGTAATAGCCCTTTAATTCCGGTATCGGGGTCTGCCCGCGAGGTGCTTGTGTGCTCCACTCGCTTATCAAACGCTTTATACTGAAGTGTGGACAGCAGACATTGGCAGATCGATCCTCATTATCGGGGGGGGGGCACTATATGGCGGTGATTTATCAGTTCCAGCCACCATCCCAGATAGAGGAGTATACTGAGCGCGGAGGCCGAGACTCCTTAACCCCACAAAGGCTGGATGGTAACAGCTGCTCCAATCGCAGTAGTGAAGAAGGGACTCAGAGTTCGGGAACGTGGAACGTATGAGATTAATGCAGGAACAAGAAAACGTGGATAAACCCGGAGACCGGGGAAAAGTGCAGCAGCTCGGGGGGCCGACGTCAGCTTGGAAACCACATGACAAAGCTTTCCAAAATGAAAGGGTTAATGTAAAATTGTGAAATCCGTCACGTCTGAAATCAAACCTTGAATATTTCTGCCGCGTCTCCAATAACTGTGCCATAAAAATATGGGATTGGTAATGTGAGCTGATCGCCGCCTGAGACCCCCAGCGCTCCCTCCGGGTCCCGGCCGCCATCTTCCCGCATACATGTGTAACGGTGAGACGTGGATGGGAATCAGCGGTCTGACCTCGGCATGATGCTGGCAGCGGAGGCTGAAGATCTCCTCTCCTCCCTGCAGCCTCCGGTGATGGCGGACCCTCCACACCTCCTGCTTCTATGTCTGAGAGCCGACACCGGGCAATGACAACCTGATCCAAATTACCGCCTTCATCAGATCAGGCAATAGCCGGGAGAGCAGAGGAATGAGAGGAGAATAAAGCCGAGGAAGAACTAGAGGAAAGAGGTGGGGGGAAGAGAAGGAAGAAGAGAAGGAAGGGGAAGAGGGAAGAAGAAAAAGTACAGAGGAAGAAGAGAAGGAAGGAGAAGAGGGAAGAAGAAAAAGTACAGAGGAAGAAGAGAAGGAAGGAGAAGAGGTAAGAAGAAAAAGTACAGAGGAAGAAGAGAAGGAAGGAGAAGAGGTAAGAAGAAAAAGTACAGAGGAAGAAGAGAAGGAAGGAGAAGAGGGAAGAAGAAAAAGTACAGAGGAAGAAGAGAAGGAAGGAGAAGAGGGAAGAAGAAAAAGTACAGAGGAAGAAGAGAAGGAAGGAGAAGAGGGAAGAAGAAAAAGTACAGAGGAAGAAGAGAAGGAAGGAGAAGAGGGAAGAAGAAAAAGTACAGAGGAAGAAGAGAAGGAAGGAGAAGAGGGAAGAAGAAAAAGTACAGAGGAAGAAGAGATGGAAGGAGAAGAGGGAAGAAGAAAAAGTATAGAGGAAGAAGAGAAGGAAGGAGAAGAGGGAAGAAGAAAAAGTACAGAGGAAGAAGAGAAGGAAGGAGAAGAGGTAAGAAGAAAAAGTACAGAGGAAGAAGAGAAGGAAGGAGAAGAGGTAAGAAGAAAAAGTACAGAGGAAGAAGAGAAGGAAGGAGAAGAGGGAAGAAGAAAAAGTACAGAGGAAGAAGAGAAGGAAGGAGAAGAGGGAAGAAGAAAAAGTACAGAGGAAGAAGAGAAGGAAGGAGAAGAGGTAAGAAGAAAAAGTACAGAGGAAGAAGAGAAGGAAGGAGAAGAGGGAAGAAGAAAAAGTACAGAGGAAGAAGAGAAGGAAGGAGAAGAGGGAAGAAGAAAAAGTACAGAGGAAGAAGAGAAGGAAGGAGAAGAGGGAAGAAGAAAAAGTACAGAGGAAGAAGAGATGGAAGGAGAAGAGGGAAGAAGAAAAAGTATAGAGGAAGACGAGAAGGAAGGAGAAGAGGGAAGAAGAAAAAGTACAGAGGAAGAAGAGAAGGAAGGAGAAGAGGGAAGAAGAAAAAGTACAGAGGAAGAAGAGAAGGAAGGAGAAGAGGGAAGAAGAAAAAGTACAGAGGAAGAAGAGAAGGAAGGAGAAGAGGGAAGAAGAAAAAGTACAGAGGAAGAAGAGAAGGAAGGAGAAGAGGGAAGAAGAAAAAGTACAGAGGAAGAAGAGAAGGAAGGAGAAGGGAATGAAAAAGGAGAAGAGAAATGTAAGAAAGAAAGATGAGAAGGAAAGAAAAAAAAGCAGGAAGAATGTATAAGAAGAAAAAGAACAGAAGAACAAGAGAAAATGGACAAGAGGAAAACGAAGGCAAATGAAGAGGGTGAAAGGAAAAAGTAGCAAGAGAGAAGAAAAGGTAGAGAAAGGAAAAAGTGAAGAGGAAGAAGAAAACAAAACAAGAGGAGGAACATGAAAAAGAAGAAGGTAAAAAAGAAAAAGAAGGAAGAGGGAGAAAAAAATAGTAAAATAGGAATTAGAAGCAAAAAACAAATGGAGAGGTAAAACAGGAAGAAGGAAAGAAGAAAAAGGAGAAGAGGACAGAGAAGAAAGGTGGGAAAGGAAAAAGAAGAAAAGGGAAAATAATTTGTGAAGATGAAGAAGAGGAAAGAATTTCAGGATGAGAAACAAAAGGAAGTAAAAGATGAAATAAGAAAATGAGGAAGAGAACATTCAAGAAAAAGGAAGTAAAAGAGGATGAAGAGAAGGAGGAAGAAAACAATGGGATCACAGAGCAGCTCTGCAGAAGGACGGCCGGAGAGGGAGATCTGAGTGCTGTGGGGGTCCCACATAGAGGTGCCCCCGTCACACCCAGAAGCTGTGAGATGATGGGGTGAGGAGACGTCTGTGGACCCTGCTGCGCACACAGAGGCTGAACACACGGGGGGCCGGGCGCTGCCACTTACCCTGATGTTATCCTGCCAGCGATGACTCCTCTGAAACTCCTCCGCAGCGCGTGCCAACCTCTGCAAGACAAGAGCCACAAGAGGTGATCAGCAGAGCGGCACCATGCACCCCGACATCACACCCACAAGCGCCCCCTAGAGTCAGCAACAGCCTAGTACCCCCAAAAACAGAGCAGAGAGCAGCTCCCTACTATAACTGAATATGACCCGGAGATATTAGGGGCCACACAGGGAGCAGAGGTGACATCCAGCAGGGGGCAGCATTACCGCAGCACAGTGGTTGTCAGTCAGTGTATGTGTCAGTCTTCACTGTAGTTCTGGAATTTTGTTCATGATGGCATGAGTCATCGGCCTCCCAGATAGGGAGTGTTGCAGATCATGGGATTGTGGGGGTGTAAAGAAACTCTGCGCTTCTCACTAGTGACGACACTGCAGCTGTGAGAGCGTCACACCGAGCCGCCTGCAAGAGCTATCTAGATCTATGCACAGCCATTGGACGCGTGGACGGCGAGGACATCGCAGAAACAGCGCCCCACCCGCGGCAGAGGAGAGCCCCCACACCGATAACGGACAGCTGGAGGCACCATAGTAACGACACCGGACTACAACTCCCAGCAGAGTCCTCAGACAGGAGGACTACTCCACACCCAATGTCACAGGTGCCAGCGAATCTGTCAGATTAACACAGTATGAAAGCCCTCGTTCTCTGCGCTGCCCAGCGGAGGGCGCTGCTCTACTGCCATCCTGCATCTATCCGGGCACATGGGCACCAGCCACGTCCTTGCGCCGAGCTGCTGCACACAGATGCGGCTGTCAGCGCGTGCGGCTCATGCAATAATTGTGCAGTAAAAGCTTCACCTGAAAGGCGGATAGTCTGTGGGCGGAATAAGTGGTGGAGCACAGCGGGAGCTGCCAGTGACTGACGGCAGCGGTAACCCCTCCACTGCCAGAGCACTTACCGCCACACAGGACTGCCACTAACAATACACAGCACAGGCACCCACACAGCCCTGACAGGAGTACAGAGGCGTTACATGGGACTGCAGGTGACATCACTACATTACCTGTAGTCAGAGAGTTATCACTGTGTTATCTGTGGTGTTACATAGGACTGCAGGTGACATCTACTACATTATCTGTACTCAGAGAGTTATCACTGTGTTATCTGTGGTGTTACATAGGACTGCAGGTGACATCTACTACATTATCTGTACTCAGAGAGTTATCACTGTGTTATCTGTGATGTTACATAGGACTGCAGGTGACATCTACTACATTATCTGTACTCAGAGAGTTATCACTGTGTTATCTGTGGTGTTACATAGGACTGCAGGTGACATCTACTACATTATCTGTACTCAGAGAGTTATCACTGTGTTATCTGTGGTGTTACATAGGACTGCAGGTGACATCTACTACATTATCTGTACTCAGAGAGTTATCACTGTGTTATCTGTGGTGTTACATAGGACTGCAGGTGACATCTACTACATTATCTGTACTCAGAGAGTTATCACTGTGTTATCTGTGATGTTACATAGGACTGCAGGTGACATCTACTACATTATCTGTACTCAGAGAGTTATCACTGTGTTATCTGTGGTGTTACATAGGACTGCAGGTGACATCTACTACATTATCTGTACTCAGAGAGTTATCACTGTGCTATCTGTGGTGTTACATAGGACTGCAGGTGACATCTACTACATTATCTGTACTCAGAGAGTTATCACTGTGTTATCTGTGGTGTTACATAGGACTGCAGGTGACATCCACTACATTATCTGTACTCAGAGAGTTATCACTGTGTTATCTGTGGTGTTACATAGGACTGCAGATGACATCTACTGCATTATCTGTACTCAGAGAGTTATCACTGTGCTATCTGTGGTGTTACATAGGACTGCAGGTGACATCTACTGCATTATCTGTACTCAGAGAGTTATCACTGTGTTATCTGTGGTGTTACATAGGACTGCAGGTGACATCTACTACATTATCTGTACTCAGAGAGTTATCACTGTGCTATCTGTGGTGTTACATAGGACTGCAGGTGACATCTACTACATTATCTGTACTCAGAGAGTTATCACTGTGCTATCTGTGGTGTTACATAGGACTGCAGGTGACATCTACTGCATTATCTGTACTCAGAGAGTTATCACTGTGTTATCTGTGGTGTTACATAGGACTGCAGATGACATCTACTGCATTATCTGTACTCAGGGAGTTATCACTGTGTTATCTGTGGTGTTACATAGGACTGCAGGTGACATCTACTACATTATCTGTACTCAGAGTTATCACTGTGTTATCTGCGGTGTTACATAGGACTGCAGGTGACATCTACTACATTATCTGTACTCAGAGAGATATCACTGTGTTATCTGTGGTGTTACATAGGACTGCAGGTGACATCTACTACATTATCTGTACTCAGAGAGTTATCACTGTGTTATCTGTGGTGTTACATAGGACTGCAGGTGACATCTACTACATTATCTGTACTCAGAGTTATCACTGTGTTATCTGTGGTGTTACATAGGACTGCAGGTGACATCACTACATTATCTGTACTCAGGGAGTTATCACGGTGTTATCTGTGGTGTTACATAGGACTGCAGGTGACATCTACTACACTATCTGTACTCAGAGAGTTATCACTGTGTTATCTGTGGTGTTACATAGGACTGCAGGTGGCATCTACTACATTATCTGTACGCAGAGAGTTATCACTGTGTTATCTGTGGTGTTACATAGGACTGCAGGTGACATCTACTACATTATCTGTACTCAAGGAGTTATCACTGTGTTATGTGTGGTGTTACATAGGACTGCAGGTGACATCTACTACATTATCTGTACTCAGAGAGTTATCACTGTGTTATCTGTGGTGTTACATAGGACTGCATGTGACATCCACTACATTATCTGTACTCCGGGAGTTATCACTGTGTTATATGTGGTGTTACATAGGACTGCAGGTGACATCTACTACATTATCTGTACTCAGAGAGTTATCACTGTGTTATCTGTGGTGTTACATAGGACTGCATGTGACATCCACTACATTATCTGTACTCCGGGAGTTATCATTGTGTTATCTGTGGTGTTACATAGGACTGCAGGTGACATCTACTACATTATCTGTACTCAGAGAGTTATCATTGTGTTATATGTGGTGTTACATAGGACTGCAGGTGACATCTACTACATTATCTGTACTCAGAGAGTTATCACTGTGTTATCTGTGTGTTACATAGGACTGCAGGTGACATCTACTACATTATCTGTACTCAGAGAGTTATCATTGTGTTATCTGTGGTGTTACATAGGACTGCAGGTGACATCTACTACATTATCTGTACTCAGAGTTATCACTGTGTTATCTGTGGTGTTACATAGGACTGCAGGTGACATCTACTACATTATCTGTACTCAGAGAGTTATCACTGTGTTATCTGTGGTGTTACATGGGACTGCAGGTGACATCACTACATTATCTGTACTCAGAGAGTTATCACTGTGTTATCTGTGGTGTTACATAGGACTGCAGGTGACATCTACTACATTATCTGTACTCAGAGAGTTATCACTGTGTTATCTGTGGTGTTACATAGGACTGCAGGTGACATCTACTACATTATCTGTACTCAGAGAGTTATCACTGTGTTATCTGTGGTGTTACATAGGACTGCAGGTGACATCTACTACATTATCTGTACTCAGTGAGTTATCACTGTGTTATCTGTGGTGTTACATAGGACTGCAGGTGGCATCTACTACATTATCTGTACTCAGAGAGTTATCACTGTGTTATCTGTGGTGTTACATAGGACTGCAGGTGACATCTACTACATTATCTGTACTCAGAGAGTTATCACTGTGTTATCTGTGGTGTTACATAGGACTGCAGGTGACATCTACTACATTATCTGTACTCAGAGAGTCATCACTGTGTTATCTGTGGTGTTACATAGGACTGCAGGTGACATCTACTACATTATCTGTACTCAGAGAGTTATCACTGTGTTATCTGTGGTGTTACATAGGACTGCAGGTGACATCTACTACATTATCTGTACTCAGACAGATATCACTGTGTTATCTGTGGTGTTACATAGGACTTCAGGTGACATCTACTACATTATCTGTACTCAGAGAGTTATCACTGTGTTATCTGTGGTGTTACATAGGACTTCAGGTGACATCACTACATTACCTGTACTCAGAGAGTTATCACTGTGTTATCTGTGGTGTTACATAGGACTGCAGGTGACATCACTACATTATCTGTACTCAGGGAGTTATCACTGTGTTATCTGTGGTGTTACATAGGACTGCAGATGACATCTACTACATTTTCTGTACTCAGAGAGTTATCACTGTGTTATCTGTGGTGTTACATAGGACTACAGGTGACATCTACTACATTATCTGTACTCAGAGAGTAATCACTGTGTTATCTGTGGTGTTACATAGGACTGCAGGTGACATCTACTACATTATCTGTACTCAGAGAGATATCACTGTGTTATCTGTGGTGTTACATAGGACTGCAGGTGACATCTACTACATTATCTGTACTCAGAGAGTAATCACTGTGTTATCTGTGGTGTTACATAGGACTGCAGGTGACATCTACTACATTATCTGTACTCAGAGTTATCACTGTGTTATCTGTGGTGTTACATAGGACTGCAGGTGACATCTCTACATTATCACTGTCATTTGGAGTTTTTTCTGGTATTTGGAGATCAGGTCGGCGCTCAGCTCTGCTACATGTGTAGCCCGCGGTGGTGCAGTGTCGGTGCGGTGCTTCTGGATGCGGCCCGGCGCCACGCAGCCCCTCGCTCTGCGGTTGTATTAAAGCATTTAGAGGAGATCAGTGAGGGGTTAGCAGACTTAGCACAGCGAGGTGGAGGCGCGCGGCGCTCTGCAGACCGTACATGGAGCAGCGCAGATAATATTCTTAATCCAAATATATAAATAAAAAGAAAATAAATCATACAAACAGCCGCGGGCGCAAACTATCAAGTCGCCGGCGTTTCTGCCGCTACACGGAATGTGACCTTTTCCAGCCCAATCTCCCGTGTTCCGGTCGCCGCGTTGATGGAAAAATTAATACAATAGATTTTATTTAAAGGGAAAAAGGTCACGAAGAAACGGGGAAAACTAATCTCAGGATGTAGGATCAGACCTTTCCAGAGAGCGGCGGCGCCCCTCCCCGTCCTGCACCCCCACAGGCCGCTCCAGTCCGGCTCTGGCATCTTCTCCTGCGCAAACAGGTAAATCCGAAACACCGAAATCGCACCGCAGAAAAGTGCCGAATGCCACGTCTAGGGCACCTTGTAACCAGGCTGTGGGCAGCGGTATGAACAGCACAGCCATGGGCGGCGCTCTGTGCGCAGCAGTATGGGCACATCTTTGCGTAACTGTACGGGCAAAGTCATGGATGGCAGTAAGGGCATAGCCTTGGGCAGCGGTATAAGAAATTCTTTGTGAGCATCCATGAGCTGCAGCATGGGCACCTCCATGGGCAGCACTAAAGGCATCTCCATGGGCCGCTGCATGGACACATCCATAGGTAGCACTAAAGGCACCTCCATGAGCTGCAGCATGGGCACCTCCATGGGCAGCACTAAAGGCAACCCTATGAGCTATGGCATGGGCACATCCATAGGTAGCACAAAAGGCACCTCCATGGACCACAGCATTGGCACATCCATGGGAAGCATTAAAGGCTCCTCCAAAGGCCACATTCATGGGTACAACTAAAGGCACCTCCATGGGCAGCACTAAAGGCACCCTATGAGCTATAGCATGGGCAAATCCATATGTAGCACTAACAGCACCTCCATGGACCGCTGCATAGGCACCTCCATGTGTAGCACTAAAGGCAACCTTACGAGCTATTGGCATGGGCACGTCCATAGGTAGCACTAAAGGCACCTCCATGGACCACAGCATTGGCACATCCACGGGCAACACTAAAGTCTCCCCCCTGGGGCACGGGATGGGCATCTACATAGGTATTACTGATGGGCTGCGACATGGGCACCGTCATCAGTAGCACTAAAGGCACCTCCATGGGCCATGGCATCGGCACGTCCATTGGTAGCACTAAAGGCACTTACATGGGCCATGAAATGGGCAAGTCCATAGGTAGCACTAAAGGCACCTTCATGTGCCACATTCATGGGTACAACTAAAGGCACCTCCATGGGCCATGGCATGGGCACGTCCATGGGTAGCACTAAAGGCACCCCTATGGACAGTGGTTGGGGCACATCCTTGGGCAGATGGTACAGATGAATGTATGAGTGCAGGCACACGAGGGTCTTGGTCTTACAGTGACGTGGGCAGTGCTGGTTACAGACACCAGCGCCCATCCGTGGTGGTGTAAGGACATTACAGGGCACACGGATCCGCACCGGATGATACTGACATATACAACCTGTCACTGCTACAAATAATGCCACCAACAAAGACTCGTCTCCTGCAGCCGCCCCACAACGCCAGTCCTGCTTTTTGGGAGATTTGACATCGTGCCCTGTCCCGTGTTGGATCCCACAGGGACCCGACTCCTAAAATATCCCAGATGAGAGTCTCCTTGACTATATTAACATTAGGAGTCTAATCAGCAATCAGCAGCTCATAATTTTCTGATTAGCTCTGATTAAACTCCGGCATTGCCAGAGCAGGAGGAAAACTCAGGAAGCAGAAACCCAAACATGGGGCCCGAGACCTGCACACATCTGAAGGAGGCCCCCTACAAGGAGCATGGGGTGAGGGGTGCGGGAATATGCACGACACGATCCAGTGATGTCACCACCAGGGGGCGGGCTGACACCCTCTCACGCCGGCCATGCAGGCAGGTTGTCAGCAGTGGCGGCTCGAGGCTTGTGCAGGGTTTGGTCGATAACTCGGATGCTTGCAGTAATGGCAGACGCTGTACATGACTCTGGATGAATGAGCGCTGGGTGGTGCTGTTGCTCGCTGTTATCAGTTAGTCCCGCTGTGCTTTATCCTCCGGTCTCGGTGGAGGTTTGTCACATTAGCTGCAGCATTTACAATGGTTGCTTAGATACGTGCTGCGGTGGAAGGTGTACGTGTCATTACTGGGGCTGAGCAGGAATCCGGCAGCTCGGGCTGTGGGCGATACACGGGAACAGAGGGTACGACGCCCACCGTAACGCCACAGGGCGACGCCAAGCGGTACGCGAAGTACTGGGATAGGAGCGCGGCCGGCCCGTACGTCCGGGATCGAGCTGGTCGGGATATCTCCACCAGGATGATCCCGTGTCGTCTCTCCGATCACAGAAACCGCGGGGCCTGCCTCCCGCCGCTCCGCACGCGCCCTCGCGGGGCCTGCCTCCCGCCGCTCCGCACGCGCCCTCGCGGGGCCTGCCTCCCGCCGCTCCGCACGCGCCCTCGCGGGGCCTGCCTCCCGCCGCTCCGCACGCGCCCTCGCGGGGCCTGCCTCCCGCCGCTCCGCACGCGCCCTCGCGGGGCCTGCCTCCCGCCGCTCCGCACGCGCCCTCGCGAGGCCTGCCTCCCGCCGCTCCGCACGCGCCCTCGCGAGGCCTGCCTCCCGCCGCTCCGCACGCGCCCCCGCGGGGCCTGCCTCCCGCCGCTCCGCACGCGCCCTCGCGGGGCCTGCCTCCCGCCGCTCCGCACGCGCCCTCGCGGGGCCTGCCTCCCGCCGCTCCGCACGCGCCCTCGCGGGGCCTGCCTCCCGCCGCTCCGCACGCGCCCTCGCGGGGCCTGCCTCCCGCCGCTCCGCACGCGCCCTCGCGGTGCATACACTTATACGGACATTTCTATTATTGCGTCAACACAAGTCTGCCAATAATTTGGATCAAGACTTCTGGATTTGTGTCCACAGCTCCGCTGCAGGCCTGTGTGTTGCCGTAGTTACAACCTGCACCCTCCCCCACCCTGTGTAGGAGTCCGGTCTGCGTTCACCTCGAGGACGCGGAGCGTTAAGATTTTCTGCAAAATCTGAGACTTTTTCCTTTTATTAGGTGACGTAACGTTCTGCGGATTCTGATAACATTTCCAGCAGATGTCGGACCGGCACCGATTCCGCGTGGTACACACATGGCGACATATAACGGTCTACAAAGACACCGAGTGACGGTGGACGATGCGCGGGACTCCGGTCCAGGAAAGTCATCTCTGCCGCAAGGATCGCCAATCTCTTACCATCCCGGCGCAGCGTTTGAGTAGCCGGGCCGGTGTGAAGTCACCACTGCCGCATGGCGCACAGAAGACGTCGTGCCAAACCGGCTAATCAAAGAATGCGCCAGGATGTGGGATGGCAAGAGATCGGCGATACTCACAGCAGAGATGACTGACCTGGCCGATGGCCACAGTGCCGTGCATCAATCCACCCGTCTCCACCACGCCCAATATGTGATGTCACAGCTCACCTCCACCTCTTCTCTGCACCATTACCTCTGCCCAGGACACAAAGCATGTCTATAGCACTCCACCATACACAAAGGATGTCACAGCTCATTTCCTCCCCTACCTGAACTATGCCCTTTACCACCCCCGAGGACAACCCTGATCATCCAATCAGCTCCCCCCGATCATCAGGGGAAGGCGAGGACCACCCCCCGATCTTCCTCCGGGCAGGCCAGCGACCACCCCCCGATCTTCCTCCGGGCAGGCCAGCGACCACCCCCCGATATTCCTCCGGGCAGGCCAGCGACCACCCCCGCTAGTCCTCCGGGCAGGCCAGCGACCACCCCCGCTCGTCCTCCGGGCAAGCCAGCGACCACCCCCCAATCTTCCTCCGGGCAGGCCAGCGACCACCCCCCCGAAATTCCTCCGGGCAGGCCAGCGACCACACCCCGATCTTCCTCCGGGCAGGCCAGCGACCACCCCCCCGATATTCCTCCGGGCAGGCCAGCGACCACACCCCGATCTTCCTCCGGGCAGGCCAGCGACCACCCCCCCGATATTCCTCCGGGCAGGCCAGCGACCAACCCCGATATTCCTCCGGGCAGGCCAGCGACCACCCCTGATATTCCTCCGGGCAGGCCAGCGACCACCCCCGCTCGTCCTCCGGTCAGGTGAGCGTCTACACCCGATCGTCCTCCAGGCAGGCCAGCGACCACCCCCGCTCGTCCTCCGGGCAGGCCAGCGACCACCCCCGCTCGTCCTCCGGGCAGGCCAGCGACCACCCCCGCTCGTCCTCCGGGCAGGCCAGCGACCACCCCCGCTCGTCCTCCGGGCAGGCCAGCGACCACCCCCGCTCGTCCTCCGGGCAGGCCAGCGACCACCCCCGCTCGTCCTCCGGGCAGGCCAGCGACCACCCCCGCTCGTCCTCCGGTCAGGCGAGCGACCACACCCGCTCGTCCTCCGGTCAGGCGAGCGACCACACCCGCTCGTCCTCCGGTCAGGCGAGCGACCACACCCGCTCGTCCTCCGGTCAGGCGAGCGACCACAGCCGCTCGTCCTCCGGTCAGGCGAGCGACCACACCCGATCGTCCTCCAGGCAGGCGTGCGACCACCCCAAGTGGACGGGGGCAGTGTGGACCCCTCTGCGCTAGACTTGGTACTTGCTCCTGACCGGGTCACTTTTCCTTGCGCCTCTTAGTTTATGGCAGTAATTGCTCCACAATGTTGGCACCCCCTTTCAGGGCGCTGTCTTGTGTCTGCTTGCTGTCAGTGAATGGCGACATTCTGGTTCACATTCGGACACAGATAAGCAGCGCTGACCTAGCACTTTTCACAGCGGATGGTTTGTCACAGTTGCATCGAGCCCGGAGTAAACATTCTGGCCTGACACATTGTAACGATCTCTGCAGCTGCTGGATTCCATGCTTGTGTTACACATATGCGCTGTGTATACGGGGGGCACACTGGTGAGCAGGGTACACATTCGGCTATGATGCGGGTACGTAATTAGCCAGGGGTGACCTCTAACAAAAAAAAAACACTTCAATGTTAGCGAGAGAATCTCTCCTAATGTTATGCAAATTGTCAGAAAGGCAATCAGCCTGTGCAGCCCGTTAGCGAGGCCGGCTACCGCTGGCGTGCAGCAATTTGCATGCAATTACCCAGAGTGCCCTGAGAGTACCCCATTCCTGGTCCTGGCAGAGGCGCATGATCACAGGACGGGGGAGGGGAGGGCGCCGGTGAACAAGGGGTGCGATGATCGGATGGTGACCTCTAATTACCTCTATTAGCAGATTATAACCCCCAGCATCCGAGCCGCCACTTCAGAATCCGCAGCTCGATGAGGGTTATAATACAGAGAGGTGGGAACGGGACTAGTGGGGTCGTATAGGGGGAGAGCCGGGGGGACCAGGATTTTCTGAAGTCAAGAAATATTTTACAACAAATCCCCCCATCCCCGAAATCTGGATACAGCACAGGAGGAAGCGAAGAGGTGCGAACAAAACCAGTATGGCGGAGGAGGCGCAGGCACAGCCCCCCGGCCTCATCCATGAGGGGGGATCTGCAACTTTCAAAACGGTCCTCGGTTACTGTGTAGATCTACAGCAGCGGGTTTGCTACAATGTGTCCAGGCTCCGCCATTCTGCAATACATCAGTCTAGACGTGGACAGGGGGGGGTCACGCTTGGCGTCTGGAATGGGGGGGCTGCGCTCTGCGTCTGCACTGGAGGGGGGGCTGCGCTCTGCGTCTGCACTGGAGGGGGGGCCGCGCTCTGCGTCTGCACTGGAGGGGGGGCCGCGCTCTGCGTCTGCACTGGAGGGGGGGGCCGCGCTCTGCGTCTGCACTGGAGGGGGGGCCGCGCTCTGCGTCTGCACTGGAGGGGGGGCTGCGCTCTGCGTCTGCACTGGAGGGGGGGCCGCGCTCTGCGTCTGCACTGGAGGGGGGGCCGCGCTCTGCGTCTGCACTGGAGGGGGGGGCCGCGCTCTGCGTCTGCACTGGAGGGGGGGCCGCGCTCTGCGTCTGCACTGGAGGGGGGGCCGCGCTCTGCGTCTGCACTGGAGGGGGGGCCGCGCTCTGCGTCTGCACTGGAGGGGGGTCGCGCTCTGCGTCTGCACTGGAGGGGGGGCCGCGCTCTGCGTCTGCACTGGAGGGGGGGCCGCGCTCTGCGTCTGCACTGGAGGGGGGGCCGCGCTCTGCGTCTGCACTGGAGGGGGGGCCGCGCTCTGCGTCTGCACTGGAGGGGGGTCGCGCTCTGCGTCTGCACTGGAGGGGGGGCCGCGCTCTGCGTCTGCACTGGAGGGGGGGCCGCGCTCTGCGTCTGCACTGGAGGGGGGGCCGCGCTCTGCGTCTGCACTGGAGGGGGGGCCGCGCTCTGTGTCTGCACTGGAGGGGGGGCCGCGCTCTGCGTCTGCACTGGAGGGGGGGCTGCGCTCTGTGTCTGCACTGGAGGGGGGGCCGCGCTCTGCGTCTGCACTGGAGGGGGGGCCGCGCTCTGCGTCTGCACTGGAGGGGGGGCGCCCTGTACACATCTGTATATACTGCGGCAGTGAGGATGGACACCCAGGTAACACGAGGAGTGCGCAGACTGGGACGTGCCCGCGCACAATGCCCGCCGCTGCCCTTCACCTTCACGCGCTCCGATGTGTCTCCATTCAGCAGACTCCTCTGATCTTGTAATTATCTTCCATTTCTAAAAGAGCAAAAGCAACAGTGACACAAATAAGCCCCCGATCGATATCGCACCGCGCCGCCACCATTGTGCCGAGGGGTCGGGCAGCTTCGATCCAGGCAGCAGCAAGAAGAAAAGATCAGACAGGCCGGGCCGGGTGGCACGACCATGATCATTAACCCGCTCACCATCAGATGCAGCGCGGCTCGCAAGGCTGGCACCTCAGTCACTGGCAGCGCTGTGACCATCTCCATGCCAATCTGTCTGTGCCAGAGACAAGAGTCAGTCTAGTACCAAGTCATTGTCACCTACCACCGAGGAGCGTGCCACCCTGAAACACTAATGCCCGTGCCACCTTGTCACTACATGATGCCATTGACATGACAATGCAAAGTCCGTGCCACCCTGACAAGTTAATTCACACATTTCTCAGGGCTGGCACCCGGGTATCATCTATGAGCCAATCTGTGTGTCAGAGCAAAGCGTCAGTCTATTAACAAGTCACTGACACGGCACAGAGGAGCGTGCCATCCAGAAACAGTCATGCCACCCTAACAACATGTAATTCCTGTGCCACAAGTCTATTCTTGTGCCACCGGCAGAAACCAGTGCCCATAGCTGCAGTAACCTCCGGTCTGGCGCGGTCTCAGGACGTCCTTCCATGTCTAGCAGCGCCGTGCCCCCCGCACCACTGCAGCGCAGGTTATATGTTATCAGTGACATCGGATCGCTGCTGCCTGGCAGCGCCACCCTCCATGCTGACGATGTGTCACATTACACAAGTGAGTAGACACCTTCTTTGCCAAATAGGTCATTGCCCGGCCTTGCCAACTGTGACTAACACCTGTCACTGTCTTCTCAGACACCTGTGCCACCCTACACCAGCTGCCCGCACACTTGTCCACCTGCCGACACTTCCAGCTGTGCCACCCACAAACACTGCACATCGTGGGCTGCAGACGTCACCCTGCCATTACCCAGCTGCACCAGTGACCCCTAATCCCGGCACCCCAGTAATTAAAAGTGTGGGTGGCAAAGCAGGACGACAATCAATGTGGCGGCTCGTGGCATCTGCCCTCTGACCGGCGGGTGTCGCCATGTGCCAGGCAGACCCTCAGTGCGGTATACTGGGGCATCACTCAGCTTTCCCAGAATCCTGGATGAACTGATGATAGTGCAGAGCCTCGTCCGCAGAGCTGGCACTCCGGTGTGATTGGCGCTATGTGGCAGGCGTGGAGGCGGCACAGCGCGGCGCTCCTCTTCTCTTACTGACATTATGACTCACGGCTTCATTAAGTGACAAAGGGACAAATTATCTCCTGTCAGACGAGACTGACGTCTAATTGTCGCATAATTGCCGCATCGCGCAGACGACACGTCCCTCGCCGAATTACCCAGAAGCCACTGCAGAGAGGGCGACATGATGGTGGCAGCTTCCCCCACCGCCGCCCGATGCGCCCCAGGGTCTTCTCTGTCCTGTCATTATTCTGGGGGGGCTCTATAATGATCACATAGAAGACTGAAGGGGAGGAACAACTACCCCCAGCATGGCCGAGCCTCCCGGGAGATGTCAGCGCCTGCTGCCATAATTCAGGCTCATCGCCGAAGGTAGAGAAATAGAAAAGTCCCAGGAGGGAAAAGACTCCAAAGACTCCCCCCGAAAGAGAGGATCATGGGTAATAACGCCAGTGATGTCACCGCTGATCTCTGGTGATGGATAGGCGGCATTCTCAGTGATGTCACCGCTGATCTCTGGTGATGGATAGGCGGCATTCTCAGTGATGTCACCGCTGATCTCTGGTGATGGATAGGCGGCATTCTCAGTGGTGTCACCTCTGATCTCTGGTGATGGATAGGCGGCATTCTCAGTGATGTCACCGCTGATCTCTGGTGATGGATAGGCGGCATTCTCAGTGATGTCACCTCTGATCTCTGGTGATGGATAGGTGGCATTCTCAGTGATGTCACCGCTGATCTCTAGGGATGGATAGGTGGCATTCTCAGTGATGTCACCGCTGATCTCTAGTGATGGATAGGCGGCATTCTCAGTGATGTCACCGCTGATCTCTAGTGATGGATAGGCGGCATTCTCAGTGATGTCACCGCTGATCTCTGGTGATGGATAGGCGGCATTCTCAGTGATGTCACCGCTGATCTCTAGTGATGGATAGGCGGCATTCTCAGTGATGTCACCGCTGATCTCTGGTGATGGATAGGCGGCATTCTCAGTGATGTCACCGCTGATCTCTGGTGATGGATAGGAGGCATTCTCAGTGATGTCACCTCTGATCTCTGGTGATGGATAGGCGGCATTCTCAGTGATGTCACCGCTGATCTCTAGTGATGGATAAGCGGCATTCTCAGTGATGTCACCGCTGATCTCTGGTGATGGATAGGCGGCATTCTCAGTGATGTCACCGCTGATCTCTGGTGATGGATAGGCGGCATTCTCAGTGATGTCACCACTGATCTCTAGTGATGGATAGGCGGCATTCTCAGTGATGTCACCGCTGATCTCTGGTGATGGATAGGCGGCATTCTCAGTGATGTCACCGCTGATCTCTAGTGATGGATAGGCGGCATTCTCAGTGATGTCACCGCTGATCTCTAGTGATGGATAGGCGGCATTCTCAGTGATGTCACCGCTGATCTCTAGTGATGGATAGGAGGCATTCTCAGTGATGTCACCGCTGATCTCTGGTGATGGATAGGAGGCATTCTCAGTGATGTCACCGCTGATCTCTAGTGATGGATAGGCGGCATTCTCAGTGATGTCACCGCTGATCTCTAGTGATGGATAGGCGGCATTCTCAGTGATGTCACCGCTGATCTCTGGTGATGGATAGGCGGCATTCTCAGTGATGTCACCGCTGATCTCTGGTGATGGATAGGAGGCATTCTCAGTGATGTCACCGCTGATCTCTAGTGATGGATAGGCGGCATTCTCAGTGATGTCACCGCTGATCTCTAGTGATGGATAGGCGGCATTCTCAGTGAGGTCACCTCTGATCTCTAGTGATGGATAGGCGGCATTCTCAGTGATGTCACCGCTGATCTCTAGTGATGGATAGGCGGCATTCTCAGTGATGTCACCGCTGATCTCTGGTGATGGATAGGCGGCATTCTCAGTGATGTCACCGCTGATCTCTAGTGATGGATAGGCGGCATTCTCAGTGATGTCACCGCTGATCTCTAGTGATGGATAGGCGGCATTCTCAGTGATGTCACCGCTGATCTCTAGTGATGGATAGGAGGCATTCTCAGTGAGGTCACCTCTGATCTCTAGTGATGGATAGGCGGCATTCTCAGTGATGTCACCGCTGATCTCTAGTGATGGATAGGCGGCATTCTCAGTGATGTCACCGCTGATCTCTGGTGATGGATAGGCGGCATTCTCAGTGATGTCACCGCTGATCTCTGGTGATGGATAGGCGGCATTCTCAGTGATGTCACCGCTGATCTCTAGTGATGGATAGGTGGCATTCTCAGTGATGTCACCGCTGATCTCTGGTGATGGATAGGCGGCATTCTCAGTGATGTCACCGCTGATCTCTAATGATGGATAGGCGGCATTCTCAGTGATGTCACCGCTGATCTCTGGTGATGGATAGGCGGCATTCTCAGTGATGTCACCGCTGATCTCTGGTGATGGATAGGCGGCATTCTCAGTGATGTCACCGCTGATCTCTAATGATGGATAGGCGGCATTCTCAGTGATGTCACCGCTGATCTCTGGTGATGGATAGGCGGCATTCTCAGTGATGTCACCGCTGATCTCTAGTGATGGATAGGCGGCATTCTCAGTGATGTCACCTCTGATCTCTAGTGATGGATAGGAGGCATTCTCAGTGATGTCACCTCTGATCTCTGGTGATGGATAGGTGGCATTCTCAGTGATGTCACCGCTGATCTCTAGTGATGGATAGGCGGCATTCTCAGTGATGTCACCGCTGATCTCTAGTGATGGATAGGCGGCATTCTCAGTGATGTCACCGCTGATCTCTAGTGATGGATAGGCAGCATTCTCAGTGATGTCACCGCTGATCTCTGGTGATGGATAGGCGGCATTCTCAGTGATGTCACCTCTTATCTCTGGTGATGGATAGGCGGCATTCTCAGTGATGTCACCGCTGATCTCTGGTGATGGATAGGAGGCATTCTCAGTGATGTCACCTCTGATCTCTGGTGATGGATAGGCGGCATTCTCAGTGATGTCACCGCTGATCTCTGGTGATGGATAGGCGGCATTCTCAGTGATGTCACCGCTGATCTCTAGTGATGGATAGGCGGCATTCTCAGTGATGTCACCGCTGATCTCTAGTGATGGATAGGCGGCATTCTCAGTGATGTCACCGCTGATCTCTAGTGATGGATAGGCGGCATTCTCAGTGATGTCACCGCTGATCTCTGGTGATGGATAGGAGGCATTCTCAGTGATGTGACCGCTGATCTCTAGTGATGGATAGGCGGCATTCTCAGTGATGTCACCGCTGATCTCTGGTGATGGATAGGCGGCATTCTCAGTGATGTCACCTCTGATCTCTGGTGATGGATAGGCGGCATTCTCAGTGATGTCACCGCTGATCTCTGGTGATGGATAGGCGGCATTCTCAGTGATGTCACCTCTGATCTCTGGTGATGGATAGGCGGCATTCTCAGTGATGTCACCGCTGATCTCTGGTGATGGATAGGCGGCATTCTCAGTGATGTCACCGCTGATCTCTGGTGATGGATAGGCGGCATTCTCAGTGATGTCACCTCTGATCTCTGGTGATGGATAGGAGGCATTCTCAGTGATGTCACCGCTGATCTCTGGTGATGGATAGGCGGCATTCTCAGTGATGTCACCGCTGATCTCTGGTGATGGATAGGAGGCATTCTCAGTGATGTCACCTCTGATCTCTGGTGATGGATAGGAGGCATTCTCAGTGATGTCACCGCTGATCTCTGGTGATGGATAGGTGGCATTCTCAGTGATGTCACCGCTGATCTCTGGTGATGGATAGGAGGCATTCTCAGTGATGTCACCTCTGATCTCTGGTGATGGATAGGAGGCATTCTCAGTGATGTCACCTCTGATCTCTGGTGATGGATAGGAGGCATTCTCAGTGATGTCACCGCTGATCTCTGGTGATGGATAGACGGCATTCTCAGTGATGTCACCGCTGATCTCTGGTGATGGATAGGCGGCATTCTCAGTGATGTCACCTCTGATCTCTGGTGATGGATAGGCGGCATTCTCAGTGATGTCACCGCTGATCTCTGGTGATGGATAGGCGGCATTCTCAGTGATGTCACCGCTGATCTCTAGTGATGTATAGGCGGCATTCTCAGTGATGTCACCGCTGATCTCTGGTGATGGATAGACGGCATTCTCAGTGATGTCACCGCTGATCTCTGGTGATGGATAGGCGGCATTCTCAGTGATGTCACCGCTGATCTCTAGTGATGGATAGGCGGCATTCTCAGTGATGTCACCGCTGATCTCTGGTGATGGATAGGCGGCATTCTCAGTGATGTCACCGCTGATCTCTAGTGATGGATAGGAGGCATTCTCAGTGATGTCACCGCTGATCTCTGGTGATGGATAGGCGGCATTCTCAGTGATGTCACCGCTGATCTCTAGTGATGGATAGGCGGCATTCTCAGTGATGTCACCGCTGATCTCTAGTGATGGATAGGCGGCATTCTCAGTGATGTCACCGCTGATCTCTAGTGATGGATAGGAGGCATTCTCAGAGATGTCACCGCTGATCTCCAGTCGGTTGCGTTGTGCCAGTGTTGGTCTCGGGGCGCACACCAGCCACACCTGGCTCTATAGTGGAGGCTGCACCGGGCTCAGCACACATTTGCAGCAGCACCTTCCCTCGTACTGAGGCTCAGCGCGTCGGTGCCAGTGTCCGGCCATGCCTGGCACTCGGTGGGTTAATGGCTCCTCTGTGCATTTAATGCGTCTGCAGGATTACTCACAGGCACATTAAGCCCCCCACTCCCCTGACACAATAAATACAGTGATTTGTAGCACTCTCCTCCTCACACTCAGCCCCCCACGGGCAGGACCTCTTGAATTAGCTCATATACGTGGCTCCCAGAATCCTCCGCTCAGACTTTATGGAAAAAGAGCGCAGCTCCGAGCAACGTGGAGGCAGAAGAAAAGCAGCAGCGCTCCCGAGGATACGAGCCCCACAAACGTCCTGCATAGCACCCCCACACTGCCCAAGATGCCAGTACAGCCCTACGTGTCCGTCACGCGCCAGGACCCCCACAGTCTCCGTCACGCGCACGACCCACAGTCTCCGTCACGCGCACGACCCGCACAGTCTCCGTCACGCGCACGACCCGCACAGTCTCCGTCACGCGCACGACCCGCACAGTCTCCGTCACGCGCCCGGACCCTCACAGTCTCCGTCACGCGCCCGGACCCTCACAGTCTCCGTCACGCGCCCGGACCCTCACAGTCTCCGTCACGCGCCCGGACCCTCACAGTCTCCGTCACGCGCCCGGACCCTCACAGTCTCCGTCACGCGCCCGGACCCTCACAGTCTCCGTCACGCGCCCGGACCCTCACAGTCTCCGTCACGCGCCCGGACCCTCACAGTCTCCGTCACGCGCCCGGACCCTCACAGTCTCCGTCACGCGCCCGGACCCTCACAGTCTCCGTCACGCGCCCGGACCCTCACAGTCTCCGTCACGCGCCCGGACCCTCACAGTCTCCGTCACGCGCCCGGACCCTCACAGTCTCCGTCACGCGCCCGGACCCTCACAGTCTCAGTCACGCGCCCGGACCCTCACAGTCTCAGTCACGCGCCCGGACCCTCACAGTCTCAGTCACGCGCCCGGACCCTCACAGTCTCCGTCACGCGCCCGGACCCTCACAGTCTCCGTCACGCGCCCGGAACCTCACAGTCTCCGTCACGCGCCAGGACCCTCACAGTCTCCGTCACGCGCCAGGACCCTCACAGTCTCCGTCACGCGCCAGGACCCTCACAGTCTCCGTCACGCGCCAGGACCCTCACAGTCTCCGTCACGCGCCAGGACCCTCACAGTCTCCGTCACGCGCCAGGACCCTCACAGTCTCCGTCACGCGCCCGGACCCTCACAGTCTCCGTCACGCGCCCGGACCCTCACAGTCTCCGTCACGCGCCCGGACCCTCACAGTCTCCGTCACGCGCCCGACTTTTAGAAAGTTGTAGAACTTTTCATTTATTCACATAAAACTGGAGGAGCCGCAGTGTGCCGGGTATTGTGGGAAAACTGCGCCACGTGAATAAGTCTTTCCTGCCACAGACCCAATCAGCCCCATGCCTGGTCTGACCATAAGCCCCCCGCCTCAGAAAGACGTCCGCGAGCCCCCCCGCCCCAGAGAGAGAGAGACGGCCGCGAGCCCCTCCGCCCCAGAGAGAGAGACACGTCCGCGAGCCCACCCGCCCGAGAGAGAGACGGCCGCGAGTCCACCCGCCCCAGAGAGAGATGGCCGCGAGCCCCTCACACCAGAAAGGAAGAGAGAGATGACCGCGAGCCCCCCAGCCCAGAGTGATTACTACTACTCCAATCTTTACCCCCATTACTGATACTGTTGCAGCTCTTACAGATGACCAGCGGCGATCACCTCCAACCTCTCGCGGAGGCCATCACCTCCAACCTCTCGCGGAGGCCATCACCTCCAACCTCTCGCGGAGGCCATCACCTCCAACCTCTCGCGGAGGCCATCACCTCCAACCTCTCGCGGAGGCCATCACCTCCAACCTCTCGCGGAGGCCATCACCTCCAACCTCTCGCGGAGGCCATCACCTCCAACCTCTCGCGGAGGCCATCACCTCCAACCTCTCGCGGAGGCCATCACCTCCAACCTCTCGCGGAGGCCATCACCTCCAACCTCTCGCGGAGGCCATCACCTCCAACCTCTCGCGGCGGCCATCACCTCCAACCTCTCGCGGAGGCCATCACCTCCAACCTCTCGCGGCGGCCATCACCTCCAACCTCTCGCGGCGGCCACCACCTCCAACCTCTCGCGGCGGCCATCACCTCCAACCTCTCGCGGCGGCCATCACCTCCAACCTCTCGCGGCGGCCATCACCTCCAACCTCTTGCTGTCCCCCGTGGTATCCGCTCTCACTACTCTGAAGTTTCCTCGCCCCCTCCCCGTTTTCTGCTTTCTCTTTTTCAAGATGCTGCGGCAGATGGTGTTGACATATCCACAATCTCGCTCACCGCTGCACCAGACGGTATTGTGGGTAAACCCATGGATAGGTGCCCTCCTCCCGCGGCTGCACGTTCACTGCCCGGACTCCCAGAGAGACAAGCATTTGGCAAAGAGATAACTTGGCAGCCGGCAAGGAAGTGTTATCAGCTTCCTACCGACTACCCCACGTACGAGTGGAGACCAACCGCGCAGAGCCGGCGCCAAAAGCACAGCGTTAACCCTGAAGTCTCCGACAGATTGCACCGGCCGGGAAACGCTCTGGCGGTATACCGAGGAAATGATGAGGGTGATGGAAACAACAGAGCTGATGAGAGTGATGGGAACCGCAGAGACGATGAGTGATGGGAACGCCGGGGTTTTGGCGTCACGGACTACAGAGGGCTCCGAGGGTCTTTGATCCAGGACGACTACAATGGATCCACAAGTCCCATTTTTCCTGTATGAAGAGATCAGACGGCGGAGGCTCCGAACCTCTCCACTCAATGAGGAGGACAATGGCCGCGCTGCCAGATGGTAAGTGAGGAGACGCACAACATCAAGGACCTCTTCAGCTTCCACTGGACCCAACATCTAGGTGGCCATCTTATCAGTGAGACACATGAGCGCCTCTATCACATTTCAAGGCTGCGGCAGCACCGGCGGCCTGATCCCTCTGTGCCCGGCTGAGCCGACATCAAGCTGGCACCATGGGCTTCACCAGCACCCGGACATCACATCATAGTCCCACAAGGCCCGCAGGAGCCCTGGGCACATGGAGCCGTACTGTGGAGCTCCCTCCATGGAGCAGCCAGGGCCTGTGCTAATATCCGAGCGAGGAGGGGCGGCTGCTGTAATCAGCCTGAGCAAGAAGCATCTGGAGCAAAAATCCCCTGGCAGCGCCGCCTCACCCTCAGCATTCACTACTAATTGGCTCTCGGAGCATCGCTTCACTCTCTAAGAAACAGAAATCGGGCGAGGTTGTGTGATGTCCAATAATGGATCCCAAAAACACACCCGCCTAAGCGAGGCACCGAGCAGCGCCGCATGGGGGATGCACCCGCCAAATAAGAGACCACCCACAAGGATGGAGGAGGACGTGAAATCGGGAGCCGACGGAGGAGGGAGGCGGGAACCTCGAGAGCCGACGGAGGAAGGCGGCGGGAACCCGAGAGCCGACGGAGGAGGGCGGCGGGAACCCGAGAGCCGACGGAGGAGGGCGGCGGGAACCCGAGAGCCGACGGAGGAGGGCGGCGGGAACCCGAGAGCCGACGGAGGAGGGCGGCGGGAACCCGAGAGCCGACGGAGGAGGGCGGCGGGAACCCGAGAGCCGACGGAGGAGGGCGGCGGGAACCCGAGAGCCGACGGAGGAGGGCGGCGGGAACCCGAGAGCCGAAGGAGGAGGGCGGCGGGAACCCGAGAGCCGAAGGAGGAGGGCGGCGGGAACCCGAGAGCCGACGGAGGAGGGCGGCGGGAACCCGAGAGCCGACGGAGGAGGGCGGCGGGAACCCGAGAGCAAACGGAGGAGGGCGGCGGGAACCCGAGAGCCGACGGAGGAGGGCGGCGGGAACCCGAGAGCCGACGGAGGAGGGCGGCGGGAACCCGGGAGCCGACGGAGGAGGGCGGCGGGAACCCGGGAGCCGACGGAGGAGGGCGGCGGGAACCCGGGAGCCGACGGAGGAGGGCGGCGGGAACCCGGGAGCCGACGGAGGAGGGCGGCGGGAACCCGGGAGCCGACGGAGGAGGGCGGCGGGAACCCGGGAGCCGACGGAGGAGGGCGGCGGGAACCCGGGAGCCGACGGAGGAGGGCGGCGGGAACCCGAGAGCCGACGGAGGAGGGCGGCGGGAACCCGAGAGCCGACGGAGGAGGGCGGCGGGAACCCGGGAGCCGATGGAGGAGGGCGGCGGGAACCCGGGAGCCGACGGAGGAGGGCGGCGGGAACCCGGGAGCCGACGGAGGAGGGCGGCGGGAACCCGAGAGCCGACGCAGGAGGGCGCACATGAAAAGTCACAATTTCCTCACAATTCTGCACTAATAAGCGACACTGGAAGCGCTGCGCCCCTTCAGCTCCGGCGAAATCTGTGCCAAATGTATCCACAAGGCGCAACATGTGATCGCCAAAAACAGTGGAGAACAAAAAAGATTTGGCGCAAATGATGGCATCTTTGGTAAATATGGGCCAGTATCTTCTGGGAACCGGATAGATGGCGGCCGCTCTCCGAGAGGTCAGTGGCTTCTGGACAGAATACCGGAGGCCGCAGTCCGTGTGCCGCGACCTCGCAGATTTCGGAGAGGCTCGGAAACTACAGAAGTGGATTTATGGAGCGTCACTTTCATGACCGTTCTAGGTTTATTTCTGCAACGAAAAGTTGATGCAAATAATATTATATAAATCTCACGGCGTAAAACTGCGCTGTGCGGAGCGCTGCTCTCTGGTATCTGCCGGCTCCAGCACAAACAATACAAATAAATAAAAGGCGTCTGGATTTGAAGAATTAAAATGATAATTAGAACAATGCGGGAGCGGGTAATTAGTGGCGGGGGAGGGGGCCGCATTGTCATTATTAATTACCCGGAGAGGATTTGCTGAACTCTCCGCCTGCCGGAGTTTAGTGAAGGATTTGTGCGCCGTTCACCGCTTCAGGTAGGAAAAAAAGCCGCCACACGAAACCGGGGGAGGGGCGACCGACGCGACCAAATCTCAATGTCAGTCGCTCCGGACCGATGACAACTCAAAGTCACCGACACTGCGGAAACGTCCAGACATCAGGACAGGGGCGAGGAGACTTCATACAGCCCTCCGCAGAGCAGCTCCCGTGCCGTGTCCCTATGACAACTCTTCCTGTCACTGCAGTATTGTGATTGGGGGACTGGAACAAAGATACGGAGAATTGGATTATAAAGTGAGGCTCCAGTCAGAAGATCAGTGCTAAATCTGGGTAATGTCCACATGACAACTCTTCCTGTCACTGCAGTCTGACAGTGCTGTTATTCTGGGACCAGGCATGAGATCTGATTGTCGGCTATGAAGCCCACCCCAACTAATGTGAGACTACAACTCCCAGCAGGCCATTGATTACCACTGATTTCAGAGCAGGACAGGAAGAGTTATCATAGGGACACAGAGGCACAGAAGCTTTCCTGGGATCTCACAGGGCTGCAGATCTGATCCGTCATTGCTTTATCTCTGCCAAAACACGGACGCTGAATCCTGATTGGCTGCTCTGAGGCCAAAGCCGCCAATAATAACACTGCGCTGCCAGGAAGTGTAACAGCGGGGACAGAGAGAGAGACAGCGGGGACAGAGAGAGAGACAGCGGGGACAGAGAGAGAGACAGCGGGGACAGAGAGAGAGACAGCGGGGACAGAGAGAGAGACAGCGGGGACAGAGAGAGAGACAGCGGGGACAGAGAGAGAGACAGCGGGGACAGAGAGAGAGACAGCGGGGACAGAGAGAGAGACAGCGGGGACAGAGAGAGACAGCGGGGACAGAGAGAGAGACAGCGGGGACAGAGAGAGAGACAGCGGGGACAGAGAGAGAGACAGCGGGGACAGAGAGAGAGACAGCGGGGACAGAGAGAGAGACAGCGGGGACAGAGAGAGACAGCGGGGACAGAGAGAGAGACAGCGGGGACAGAGAGAGACAGCGGGGACAGAGAGAGAGACAGCGGGGACAGAGAGAGAGACAGCGGGGACAGAGACACAGCGGGGACAGAGAGACACAGCGGGGACAGAGAGACACAGCGGGGACAGAGAGAGAGACAGCGGGGACAGAGAGAGAGACAGCGGGGACAGAGAGAGGGACAGCGGGGACAGAGAGAGAGACAGCGGGGACAGAGAGAGGGACAGCGGGGACAGAGAGAGAGACAGCGGGGACAGAGAGAGGGACAGCGGGGACAGAGAGAGAGACAGCGGGGACAGAGAGAGAGACAGCGGGGACAGAGAGAGAGACAGCGGGGACAGAGAGAGACAGCGGGGACAGAGAGAGAGACAGCGGGGACAGAGAGAGACAGCGGGGACAGAGAGAGAGACAGCGGGGACAGAGAGAGAGACAGCGGGGACAGAGAGAGAGACAGCGGGGACAGAGAGAGAGACAGCGGGGACAGAGAGAGAGACAGCGGGGACAGAGAGAGACAGCGGGGACAGAGAGAGAGACAGCGGGGACAGAGAGAGAGACAGCGGGGACAGAGAGAGAGACAGCGGGGACAGAGAGAGAGACAGCGGGGACAGAGAGAGGGACAGCGGGGACAGAGAGAGAGACAGCGGGGACAGAGAGAGGGACAGCGGGGACAGAGAGAGAGACAGCGGGGACAGAGAGAGACAGCGGGGACAGAGAGAGAGACAGCGGGGACAGAGAGAGGGACAGCGGGGACAGAGAGAGAGACAGCGGGGACAGAGAGAGAGACAGCGGGGACAGAGAGAGAGACAGCGGGGACAGAGAGAGGGACAGCGGGGACAGAGAGAGGGACAGCGGGGACAGAGAGAGACAGCGGGGACAGAGAGAGAGACAGCGGGGACAGAGAGAGAGACAGCGGGGACAGAGAGAGAGACAGCGGGGACAGAGAGAGGGACAGCGGGGACAGAGACACAGCGGGGACAGAGAGAGAGACAGCGGGGACAGAGAGAGGGACAGCGGGGACAGAGAGACACAGCGGGGACAGAGAGAGACAGCGGGGACAGAGAGAGAGACAGCGGGGACAGAGAGAGAGACAGCGGGGACAGAGAGAGAGACAGCGGGGACAGAGAGAGAGACAGCGGGGACAGAGAGAGACAGCGGGGACAGAGAGAGAGACAGCGGGGACAGAGAGAGAGACAGCGGGGACAGAGAGAGAGACAGCGGGGACAGAGAGAGAGACAGCGGGGACAGAGAGAGACAGCGGGGACAGAGAGAGAGACAGCGGGGACAGAGAGAGAGACAGCGGGGACAGAGAGAGAGACAGCGGGGACAGAGAGAGAGACAGCGGGGACAGAGAGAGAGACAGCGGGGACAGAGAGAGAGACAGCGGGGACAGAGAGAGACAGCGGGGACAGAGAGAGACAGCGGGGACAGAGAGAGAGACAGCGGGGACAGAGAGAGAGACAGCGGGGACAGAGAGAGAGACAGCGGGGACAGAGAGAGGGACAGCGGGGACAGAGAGAGACAGCGGGGACAGAGAGAGACAGCGGGGACAGAGAGAGAGACAGCGGGGACAGAGAGAGACAGCGGGGACAGAGAGACACAGCGGGGACAGAGAGAGAGACAGCGGGGACAGAGAGAGAGACAGCGGGGACAGAGAGAGAGACAGCGGGGACAGAGAGAGAGACAGCGGGGACAGAGAGAGAGACAGCGGGGACAGAGAGAGAGACAGCGGGGACAGAGAGAGAGACAGCGGGGACAGAGAGAGACAGCGGGGACAGAGAGAGACAGCGGGGACAGAGAGAGAGACAGCGGGGACAGAGAGAGAGACAGCGGGGACAGAGAGAGACAGCGGGGACAGAGAGAGAGACAGCGGGGACAGAGAGAGAGACAGCGGGGACAGAGAGAGAGACAGCGGGGACAGAGAGAGAGACAGCGGGGACAGAGAGAGAGACAGCGGGGACAGAGAGGGACAGCGGGGACAGAGAGAGAGACAGCGGGGACAGAGAGAGAGACAGCGGGGACAGAGAGAGAGACAGCGGGGACAGAGAGAGAGACAGCGGGGACAGAGAGAGACAGCGGGGACAGAGAGAGAGACAGCGGGGACAGAGAGACACAGCGGGGACAGAGAGATACAGCGGGGACAGAGAGAGAGACAGCGGGGACAGAGACACAGCGGGGACAGAGAGACAGCGGGGACAGAGAGAGACAGCGGGGACAGAGAGAGACAGCGGGGACAGAGAGAGACAGCGGGGACAGAGAGAGACAGCGGGGACAGAGAGACACAGCGGGGACAGAGAGACACAGCGGGGACAGAGAGATACAGCGGGGACAGAGAGATACAGCGGGGACAGAGACACAGCGGGGACAGAGAGATACAGCGGGGACAGAGAGATACAGCGGGGACAGAGACACAGCGGGGACAGAGAGAGACAGCGGGGACAGAGAGACACAGCGGGGACAGAGAGATACAGCGGGGACAGAGAGACACAGCGGGGACAGAGAGACACAGCGGGGACAGAGAGAGAGACAGCGGGGACAGAGAGAGAGACAGCGGGGACAGAGAGAGAGACAGCGGGGACAGAGAGAGAGACAGCGGGGACAGAGAGAGGGACAGCGGGGACAGAGAGAGACAGCGGGGACAGAGAGAGAGACAGCGGGGACAGAGAGAGAGACAGCGGGGACAGAGAGAGAGACAGCGGGGACAGAGAGAGACAGCGGGGACAGAGAGAGGGACAGCGGGGACAGAGAGAGAGACAGCGGGGACAGAGAGAGAGACAGCGGGGACAGAGAGAGAGACAGCGGGGACAGAGAGAGAGACAGCGGGGACAGAGAGAGAGACAGCGGGGACAGAGAGAGAGACAGCGGGGACAGAGAGAGAGACAGCGGGGACAGAGAGAGAGACAGCGGGGACAGAGAGAGACAGCGGGGACAGAGAGAGAGACAGCGGGGACAGAGAGAGAGACAGCGGGGACAGAGAGAGACAGCGGGGACAGAGAGAGACAGCGGGGACAGAGAGAGACAGCGGGGACAGAGAGAGAGACAGCGGGGACAGAGAGAGAGACAGCGGGGACAGAGAGAGAGACAGCGGGGACAGAGAGAGAGACAGCGGGGACAGAGAGAGAGACAGCGGGGACAGAGAGAGACAGCGGGGACAGAGAGAGACAGCGGGGACAGAGAGAGAGACAGCGGGGACAGAGAGAGAGACAGCGGGGACAGAGAGAGAGACAGCGGGGACAGAGAGAGAGACAGCGGGGACAGAGAGAGAGACAGCGGGGACAGAGAGAGGGACAGCGGGGACAGAGAGAGAGACAGCGGGGACAGAGAGAGGGACAGCGGGGACAGAGAGAGACAGCGGGGACAGAGAGAGAGACAGCGGGGACAGAGAGAGGGACAGCGGGGACAGAGAGAGAGACAGCGGGGACAGAGAGAGAGACAGCGGGGACAGAGAGAGAGACAGCGGGGACAGAGAGAGAGACAGCGGGGACAGAGAGAGGGACAGCGGGGACAGAGAGAGACAGCGGGGACAGAGAGAGAGACAGCGGGGACAGAGAGAGAGACAGCGGGGACAGAGAGAGAGACAGCGGGGACAGAGAGAGGGACAGCGGGGACAGAGACACAGCGGGGACAGAGAGAGAGACAGCGGGGACAGAGAGAGGGACAGCGGGGACAGAGAGAAAGACAGCGGGGACAGAGAGAGAGACAGCGGGGACAGAGAGAGAGACAGCGGGGACAGAGAGAGGGACAGCGGGGACAGAGAGAGAGACAGCGGGGACAGAGAGAAAGACAGCGGGGACAGAGAGAGAGACAGCGGGGACAGAGAGAGAGACAGCGGGGACAGAAAGAGGGACAGCGGGGACAGAGAGAGAGACAGCGGGGACAGAGAGAGAGACAGCGGGGACAGAGAGAGAGACAGCGGGGACAGAGAGAGAGACAGCGGGGACAGAGAGAAAGACAGCGGGGACAGAGAGAAAGACAGCGGGGACAGAGAGAGAGACAGCGGGGACAGAGAGAGACAGCGGGGACAGAGAGAGAGACAGCGGGGACAGAGAGAGAGACAGCGGGGACAGAGAGAGACAGCGGGGACAGAGAGAGACAGCGGGGACAGAGAGAGACAGCGGGGACAGAGAGAGAGACAGCGGGGACAGAGAGAGAGACAGCGGGGACAGAGAGAGAGACAGCGGGGACAGAGAGAGAGACAGCGGGGACAGAGAGAGAGACAGCGGGGACAGAGAGAGAGACAGCGGGGACAGAGAGAGACAGCGGGGACAGAGAGAGAGACAGCGGGGACAGAGAGAGAGACAGCGGGGACAGAGAGAGAGACAGCGGGGACAGAGAGAGAGACAGCGGGGACAGAGAGGGACAGCGGGGACAGAGAGAGAGACAGCGGGGACAGAGAGAGACAGCGGGGACAGAGAGAGACAGCGGGGACAGAGAGAGACAGCGGGGACAGAGAGACACAGCGGGGACAGAGAGACACAGCGGGGACAGAGAGAGACAGCGGGGACAGAGAGAGAGACAGCGGGGACAGAGAGAGGGACAGCGGGGACAGAGAGGGACAGCGGGGACAGAGAGAGAGACAGCGGGGACAGAGAGAGACAGCGGGGACAGAGAGAGACAGCGGGGACAGAGAGAGGGACAGCGGGGACAGAGAGAGACAGCGGGGACAGAGAGAGAGACAGCGGGGACAGAGAGAGAGACAGCGGGGACAGAGAGAGAGACAGCGGGGACAGAGAGAGACAGCAGGGACAGAGAGACACAGCGGGGACAGAGAGACAGCGGGGACAGAGAGAGAGACAGCGGGGACAGAGAGAGACAGCGGGGACAGAGAGAGGGACAGCGGGGACAGAGAGAGACAGCGGGGACAGAGAGAGGGACAGAGAGAGAGACAGCGGGGACAGAGAGAGAGACAGCGGGGACAGAGAGAGAGACAGCGGGGACAGAGAGAGACAGCGGGGACAGAGAGAGACAGCGGGGACAGAGAGAGACAGCGGGGACAGAGAGAGACAGCGGGGACAGAGAGAGGGACAGCGGGGACAGAGAGAGACAGCGGGGACAGAGAGAGACAGCGGGGACAGAGAGAGACAGCGGGGACAGAGATAGAGACAGCGGGGACAGAGAGAGAGACAGCGGGGACAGAGAGAGAGACAGCGGGGACAGAGAGAGGGACAGCGGGGACAGAGAGAGACAGCGGGGACAGAGAGAGACAGCGGGGACAGAGAGAGAGACAGCGGGGACAGAGAGAGACAGCGGGGACAGAGAGACACAGCGGGGACAGAGAGAGAGACAGCGGGGACAGAGAGAGAGACAGCGGGGACAGAGAGAGAGACAGCGGGGACAGAGAGAGAGACAGCGGGGACAGAGAGAGAGACAGCGGGGACAGAGAGAGACAGCGGGGACAGAGAGAGACAGCGGGGACAGAGAGAGAGACAGCGGGGACAGAGAGAGAGACAGCGGGGACAGAGAGAGACAGCGGGGACAGAGAGAGAGACAGCGGGGACAGAGAGAGAGACAGCGGGGACAGAGAGAGAGACAGCGGGGACAGAGAGAGAGACAGCGGGGACAGAGAGAGAGACAGCGGGGACAGAGAGGGACAGCGGGGACAGAGAGAGAGACAGCGGGGACAGAGAGAGAGACAGCGGGGACAGAGAGAGAGACAGCGGGGACAGAGAGAGAGACAGCGGGGACAGAGAGAGAGACAGCGGGGACAGAGAGAGACAGCGGGGACAGAGAGAGAGACAGCGGGGACAGAGAGACACAGCGGGGACAGAGAGATACAGCGGGGACAGAGAGATACAGCGGGGACAGAGACACAGCGGGGACAGAGAGACAGCGGGGACAGAGAGACAGCGGGGACAGAGAGACAGCGGGGACAGAGAGAGACAGCGGGGACAGAGAGAGACAGCGGGGACAGAGAGAGACAGCGGGGACAGAGAGAGACATCGGGGACAGAGAGACACAGCGGGGACAGAGAGACACAGCGGGGACAGAGAGATACAGCGGGGACAGAGAGACACAGCGGGGACAGAGAGACACAGCGGGGACAGAGAGATACAGCGGGGACAGAGAGACACAGCGGGGACAGAGAGACACAGCGGGGACAGAGAGACACAGCGGGGACAGAGAGACACAGCGGGGACAGAGATACAGCGGGGACAGAGAGACACAGCGGGGACAGAGAGACACAGCGGGGACAGAGAGAGAGACAGCGGGGACAGAGAGAGAGACAGCGGGGACAGAGAGAGAGACAGCGGGGACAGAGAGAGAGACAGCGGGGACAGAGAGAGACAGCGGGGACAGAGAGAGAGACAGCGGGGACAGAGAGAGAGACAGCGGGGACAAAGAGAGACAGCGGGGACAGAGAGAGAGACAGCGGGGACAGAGAGAGAGACAGCGGGGACAGAGAGAGAGACAGCGGGGACAGAGAGAGAGACAGCGGGGACAGAGAGAGAGACAGCGGGGACAGAGAGGGACAGCGGGGACAGAGAGAGAGACAGCGGGGACAGAGAGAGAGACAGCGGGGACAGAGAGAGAGACAGCGGGGACAGAGAGAGAGACAGCGGGGACAGAGAGAGAGACAGCGGGGACAGAGAGAGACAGCGGGGACAGAGAGAGAGACAGCGGGGACAGAGAGACACAGCGGGGACAGAGAGATACAGCGGGGACAGAGAGATACAGCGGGGACAGAGAGACAGCGGGGACAGAGAGACAGCGGGGACAGAGAGACAGCGGGGACAGAGAGAGACAGCGGGGACAGAGAGAGACAGCGGGGACAGAGAGAGACATCGGGGACAGAGAGACACAGCGGGGACAGAGAGACACAGCGGGGACAGAGAGATACAGCGGGGACAGAGAGACACAGCGGGGACAGAGAGACACAGCGGGGACAGAGAGATACAGCGGGGACAGAGAGACACAGCGGGGACAGAGAGACACAGCGGGGACAGAGAGACACAGCGGGGACAGAGAGACACAGCGGGGACAGAGATACAGCGGGGACAGAGAGACACAGCGGGGACAGAGAGACACAGCGGGGACAGAGAGAGAGACAGCGGGGACAGAGAGAGAGACAGCGGGGACAGAGAGAGAGACAGCGGGGACAGAGAGAGACAGCAGGGACAGAGAGACACAGCGGGGACAGAGAGAGACAGCGGGGACAGAGAGAGAGACAGCGGGGACAGAGAGAGACAGCGGGGACAGAGAGAGGGACAGCGGGGACAGAGAGAGACAGCGGGGACAGAGAGAGGGACAGAGAGAGAGACAGCGGGGACAGAGAGAGAGACAGCGGGGACAGAGAGAGAGACAGCGGGGACAGAGAGAGACAGCGGGGACAGAGAGAGACAGCGGGGACAGAGAGAGACAGCGGGGACAGAGAGAGGGACAGCGGGGACAGAGAGAGGGACAGCGGGGACAGAGAGAGGGACAGCGGGGACAGAGAGAGGGACAGCGGGGACAGAGAGAGGGACAGCGGGGACAGAGAGAGAGACAGCGGGGACAGAGAGAGAGACAGCGGGGACAGAGAGAGAGACAGCGGGGACAGAGAGAGACAGCGGGGACAGAGAGAGACAGCGGGGACAGAGAGAGAGACAGCGGGGACAGAGAGAGAGACAGCGGGGACAGAGAGAGAGACAGCGGGGACAGAGAGAGAGACAGCGGGGACAGAGAGAGACAGCGGGGACAGAGAGAGACAGCGGGGACAGAGAGAGAGACAGCGGGGACAGAGAGAGACAGCGGGGACAGAGAGAGAGACAGCGGGGACAGAGAGAGAGACAGCGGGGACAGAGAGAGAGACAGCGGGGACAGAGAGAGAGACAGCGGGGACAGAGAGAGAGACAGCGGGGACAGAGAGAGAGACAGCGGGGACAGAGAGGGACAGCGGGGACAGAGAGAGAGACAGCGGGGACAGAGAGAGAGACAGCGGGGACAGAGAGAGAGACAGCGGGGACAGAGAGAGAGACAGCGGGGACAGAGAGAGAGACAGCGGGGACAGAGAGAGACAGCGGGGACAGAGAGAGAGACAGCGGGGACAGAGAGAGAGACAGCGGGGACAGAGAGAGACAGCGGGGACAGAGAGAGACAGCGGGGACAGAGAGAGACAGCGGGGACAGAGAGAGAGACAGCGGGGACAGAGAGAGACAGCGGGGACAGAGAGAGGGACAGCGGGGACAGAGAGAGACAGCGGGGACAGAGAGAGAGACAGCGGGGACAGAGAGAGAGACAGCGGGGACAGAGAGAGAGACAGCGGGGACAGAGAGAGACAGCGGGGACAGAGAGAGACAGCGGGGACAGAGAGAGACAGCGGGGACAGAGAGAGGGACAGCGGGGACAGAGAGAGACAGCGGGGACAGAGAGAGAGACAGCGCGGACAGAGAGAGAGACAGCGGGGACAGAGAGAGAGACAGCGGGGACAGAGAGGGACAGCGGGGACAGAGAGAGAGACAGCGGGGACAGAGAGAGACAGCGGGGACAGAGAGACACAGCGGGGACAGAGAGACACAGCGGGGACAGAGAGACACAGCGGGGACAGAGAGACACAGCGGGGACAGAGAGAGACAGCGGGGACAGAGAGAGAGACAGCGGGGACAGAGAGAGGGACAGCGGGGACAGAGAGAGGGACAGAGAGAGAGACAGCGGGGACAGAGAGAGACAGCGGGGACAGAGAGAGACAGCGGGGACAGAGAGAGGGACAGCGGGGACAGAGAGAGACAGCGGGGACAGAGAGAGAGACAGCGGGGACAGAGAGAGAGACAGCGGGGACAGAGAGAGAGACAGCGGGGACAGAGAGAGACAGCAGGGACAGAGAGACACAGCGGGGACAGAGAGAGACAGCGGGGACAGAGAGAGACAGCGGGGACAGAGAGAGACAGCGGGGACAGAGAGAGGGACAGCGGGGACAGAGAGAGACAGCGGGGACAGAGAGAGGGACAGAGAGAGAGACAGCGGGGACAGAGAGAGAGACAGCGGGGACAGAGAGAGACAGCGGGGACAGAGAGAGACAGCGGGGACAGAGAGAGACAGCGGGGACAGAGAGAGAGACAGCGGGGACAGAGAGAGGGACAGCGGGGACAGAGAGAGACAGCGGGGACAGAGAGAGACAGCGGGGACAGAGAGAGAGACAGCGGGGACAGAGAGAGAGACAGCGGGGACAGAGAGAGAGACAGCGGGGACAGAGAGAGGGACAGCGGGGACAGAGAGAGACAGCGGGGACAGAGAGAGAGACAGCGGGGACAGAGAGAGACAGCGGGGACAGAGAGACACAGCGGGGACAGAGAGACACAGCGGGGACAGAGAGATACAGCGGGGACAGAGAGATACAGCGGGGACAGAGACACAGCGGGGACAGAGAGACAGCGGGGACAGAGAGAGAGACAGCGGGGACAGAGAGACACAGCGGGGACAGAGAGATACAGCGGGGACAGAGAGATACAGCGGGGACAGAGACACAGCGGGGACAGAGAGACAGCGGGGACAGAGAGAGACAGCGGGGACAGAGAGACACAGCGGGGACAGAGAGACACAGCGGGGACAGAGAGACACAGCGGGGACAGAGAGACACAGCGGGGACAGAGAGACACAGCGGGGACAGAGAGATACAGCGGGGACAGAGAGATACAGCGGGGACAGAGAGACACAGCGGGGACAGAGAGATACAGCGGGGACAGAGAGACACAGCGGGGACAGAGAGACACAGCGGGGACAGAGAGACACAGCGGGGACAGAGAGACACAGCGGGGACAGAGAGACACAGCGGGGACAGAGAGACACAGCGGGGACAGAGATACAGCGGGGACAGAGAGACACAGCGGGGACAGAGAGACACAGCGGGGACAGAGAGACACAGCGGGGACAGAGAGAGACAGCGGGGACAGAGAGAGACAGCGGGGACAGAGAGATACAGCAGGGACAGAGAGACACAGCGGGGACAGAGACACAGCGGGGACAGAGACACAGCGGGGACAGAGAGACACAGCGGGGACAGAGACACAGCGGGGACAGAGAGATACAGCGGGGACAGAGACGCAGCGGGGACAGAGAGACACAGCGGGGACAGAGACGCAGCGGGGACAGAGACGCAGCGGGGACAGAGACGCAGCGGGGACAGAGACGCAGCGGGGACAGAGATGCAGATGGGGAAACAGAGATACAGCGGGGACAGAGACGCAGCGGGGACACAGAGATACAGCGGGGACACAGAGATACAGCGGGGGACACAGAGATACAGCGGGGGACACAGAGATACAGCGGGGGACACAGAGATACAGCAGGGGACACAGAGATACAGCGGGGGACACAGAGATACAGCGGTGGACACAGAGATACAGCGGGGACACAGAGATACAGCGGGGACAGAGAGATACAGCGGGGACAGAGACACAGCGGGGACAGAGACACAGCGGGGACAGAGACACAGCGGGGACAGAGACACAGCGGGGACAGAGACACAGCGGGGACAGAGAGATACAGCGGGGACAGAGAGATACAGCGGGGACAGAGAGAGACAGCGGGGACAGAGAGAGACAGCGGGGACAGAGACAGACAGCGGGGACAGAGAGAGACAGCGGGGACAGAGACGCAGCGGGGACAGAGAGAGACAGCGGGGACAGAGAGATACAGCGGGGACAGAGAGATACAGCGGGGACAGAGATACAGCGGGGACAGAGATACAGCGGGGACAGAGATACAGCGGGGACAGAGATACAGCGGGGACAGAGATACAGCGGGGACAGAGAGATACAGCGGGGACAGAGATACAGCGGGGACAGACATACAGAGGGGACAAAGATACAGCGGGAACAGAGATACAGCGGGGACAGAGATACAGCGGGGACAGAGATACAGCGGGGACAGAGATACAGCGGGGACAGAGATACAGCGGGGACAGAGATACAGCGGGGACAGAGATACAGCGGGGACAGAGATACAGCGGGGACAGAGAGATACAGCGGGGACAGAGATACAGTGGGGACAGACATACAGAGGGGACAAAGATACAGCGGGAACAGAGATACAGCGGGAACAGAGAGATACACAAGGGAGAGTCTGATCTACCAGGCAATTCCCGCAGATAAATATGCAGGGCAATCAGCAGTTTGCACCCCATCCACCACAGCCGGTTCCTGCTCTCCCAGCCCACCACAGCCACCATCTACACCTCCGCCACCATCTACCTCTCCGCCACCACGGTCACCATCTACACCTCGGCCACCATCTACTACACCTCCGCCACCACGGTCACCATCTACAACTCGGCCACCATCTACCTCTCCGCCACCACGGTCACCATCTACATCTCGGCCACCATCTACACCTCGGCCACCATCTACATCTCGGCCACCATCTACTACACCTCCGCCACCATCTACCTCTCCGCCACCACGGTCACCATCTACAACTCGGCCACCATCTACACCTCGGCCACCATCTACAACTCGGCCACCATCTACACCTCGGCCACCATCTACACCTCGGCCACCATCTACACCTCGGCCACCATCTACTACACCTCCGCCACCACGGTCACCATCTACAACTCGGCCACCATCTACACCTCGGCCACCATCTACTACACCTCCGCCACCATCTACCTCTCCGCCACCACGGTCACCATCTACCTCTCGGCCACCATCTACATCTCGGCCACCATCTACATCTCGGCCACCATCTACATCTCGGCCACCTGGGTCACCATCTACATCTCGGCCACCTGGGTCACCATCTACATCTCGGCCACCTGGGTCACCATCTACATCTCGGCCACCATCTACATCTCGGCCACCATCTACATCTCGGCCACCTGGGTCACCATCTACATCTCGGCCACCTGGGTCACCATCTACATCTCGGCCACCTGGGTCACCATCTACATCTCGGCCACCACGACCGCTGCAGCTGCTGCAAAAATGCCCAAGATGAAACTAACATTTTCAGCTGCAGAAATATCTGAGGCAATTCCGCCACAATGATGTCGCCTTTTCCTCACTGGACGGCGGCGCAGATTGGACTCCTGGCGTTACCCATCATCTTGGCGTACATGTCCACTGTTTGGCGCTTCTGTGATCACGCTGCTCGCTGGTGACATTGGCGCCGTCTTCCTTCCGCAGTACCTGTATCAGCGCGGTAACGATCGCAGTCGCTGTCAGGACCCCTCCCCCGCCCCGGGGATTAATGTCTTCCTTAGCTAATCTGCTTTACTGCCACATTTCTAATCCAATTAAAGCTGTCAGCCCTGAGAGATGGAGATCAGCAGCCGCTCAGGACAGGACGAAAGACCCCGACCCAGCGCCGAGCCCTGGAGATCCGCTAAGCCCAGTGTCGGTCTGTACAGACGGTGCCGCACGGAAACACGACCAGTGTCAGTCTGCACCACAGAGGGGTGGACCACCGGTCACTATTGGTGATCCCCATGCCATCACAGCTCACAGATCCCCTTGTTCCTCTGTTACTCTTCCTGACAGTCTTCACTCCTCATATCCTACTCAAGCAACAGCAGTCTCAGGATGAGCACAGCACATAAAATGCAGAAAGAGCCGTACGGCGCCCGCCATTACCGACATGTTTCATCTGGGCACCTGTAGAACAGCGCAGAGACACGAACCGCGCAGGGCGCTCCGCTCCAGGCAGCGGCACACGGGGGACGCAGGAGACGTCTCACCGCCGCATTTCACGGGTGGCTTTGTCTCGCTGCGTCCCATTAGTAACGTAATGAGAGAAGAAAACGGACGGAAGAAACCGCTGGAGCGTTCGGAGAATGGCAGAGAGCCAAAGGGGCGAGGAGAGCGCCACAGAGGGAGAAGCGCCTGCCGGGCACACAAGCTATTACTCCCTGTTATCAGCCATTACTGGGGGAGGTGACTGTAGGACAGGAGACTACAAGCTATTACTCCCTGTTATCAGCCATTACTGGGGGAGGTGACTGTAGGACAGGTGCCCACAATCAGTTTCTCCCTGCTGAGAGTAGCACCTGCCTCGTGAGCTCCAGGACTTCCAGGAGGAGGGTCGTCGTCTGCCTCTCTTCTCCCCAGGGAGAGGCAGGCTTACTGGGAGGCCGGCATGGCTTCCCAGCCTCCTATCCCCCGGTCTATGCCGGCGGGGGACAAGGAGCCACAACAACCGGCCCAGGAGGGAGTGAGGAGATGGGGTAGGGTGAAGAAAAACATACCCACCTACTCCAACCCCGAGACGGTTCATCGCTCGCCCAGAGAGGGAGACCGGGGCGCCCCAGGCCCCAGGAACAAGAGCCCAGCAAGATCCTGGGGGGAGATGAGCTCCAGCGAGTCCACAAGTTCCTTCTCCTCCCGAGTGGTCGCCACGTTACGAGAGTACGAGGACGCCGGCAAAGCACTAACCCAGCTGAAAGAGGAGCTGAGGGAGGCCCGGATCCTGAACACCCGGGCGTCCAACAAGGAGAGACCCGCGACCTCCCAGAGGTTTAAAGCCCTCAGAGACGAGGTGGTCAGGTCAGTGCTCCTCCGGGAGGGGATTGAGAAAAGCGCAGGTCCCTTCCTGGAGAGGTTTAAGAACCAGCGGCGGTTCTCCGAAATGAAGGGGTTAAACACCTCAGGAGAACCGCCAGCCGGCGTCCTTCGTGAAGAGGAGGAGGAGGATGAAGAGGTGACTGGAGTTCCAGGTGCTGGAGCCAGTGAGGGGCAGAGCATGAGTTCCAGTGGTCTCCCTGCAGGGCAGAGGACTCCCAGAGCAGAGGCTGGAGTGTCGGTGGAGGAAGAGGAAGGAGGACTGCTGAGGGAGATCCGACTGCTGGAGTCTCCTGTGGATCCGACGCGGTTTTCCTTCGGGGAGGACGAACCGGTGGAGGAGAAAAAAAAGAGGAGGAAGAAGACCGGAGGAGCCGCACAGGAGGTGGTGAGTTACAAGTATGTACCAATGTCTGATGTTGCGCCTGCCACCTCCTGTGTAAACCCCACCAAACCTAAAGGCACGGGCTCTGCAGTGGGCTCGAGCCAGAGGCAAGGTGGGGAGAGGAGAAGGATGTCCGGCGATGCTGCCATCTGTGCGGGGAACAGTGCAGGGGGCGAGGCTGTGGAGGTACTCACAGCGCCGGACATAGGGAGTTCTGTGGAGTTTCCCACCCTGCCCTCTGCGGCTAAGCCGGTTATCACCGGGGCCGGGGAGGCCGGGAGGGATGTGAAAAAAACATCCGCCAAGAATACTGGGCGCACTGCTGCGACAGGGGGGCAGTGTGCCCCAGCGCCCAAAAAGGACAGTAAGGCCCCAAAATCTGTGGGTGCAGGGCGGGCAGCGGTGCCCAACAAACAGTCTGCCCAGCACAAGGAACAAAATTCTGCAGTAGGGGGGCGGGGCACTCCAGGAGACGACCTGCAGAAAGCCAGCAGCAACCAAAAGAAAACGGGTGTGGTGCTGCAGGGAAAGGGGTCTCTGGGAGTGCTCCCCTCCCCCGGCCCAGCAGGTGTGAGTGCAGAGACAGCAGACACAAGGGAGGAAGGAATGGAGGTGACTGTGGAAGGTGCAGAGAACAGCCGAGGTAATGGGGTGACAAGTAAAGGGAATGGAAGTAGTGGTGCAGTGAATGATGGGAGTAGTAGTGCAGTGAATGGTGGGAGTAGTGGGAATGGTGGGAATGGTGGGAGTAGTGATGCAGCAAATGGTGGGGGTAGTGGTGGAATGAATGGTGGGAGTAGTGGTGTAGCAAATGGTGGGGGTAGTGGTGGAATGAATGGTGGTAGTAGTGCTGTAGCAAATGGTGGGAGAAGTAGTGGAGTGAATGATGGGAGTGGTGGTCCTGCGAATGGTGGCAGTAGTAGTGGAGTGAATGGTGGGAGCAGCATTGGTGTTGGTGTGGGGGGGGGGGGGGGGGGGAAGTAGGCGATGGTCCCGCTGCCCCCCCAGCACTGGCTGGGGCTTCAGCCCAAAGCTATTCAGGAGCTGTCAGTGCTGGGGGTAGTAGTGCGCCCTCGTCTGGTGGCCCTGGGGATGGTGACTTGCAACAGCAGCTCCTGGACGCCCTGAGGAGAGGGGAGAGCTCCATCACTGTAGAGGGGAGGGAGGTTGATCTGTCTTTCTGGATAGAGAGACATGGTCTTTCAGCCTTCCGAGATAGAGGGGCAGAGACTGTCTGGTCTCTGCCGACAACGGGGCAGAGGAGTAACCGTAGGAACGTGGCACGTCTCCAGTGGGTAAGCAAGGATGCCTGTCCTGATAGATCGAAGGTGGTTGAGCTCCTGGTGGGGATGGGCTTTGCGGCATATGACATCTTTGCCTTGATCCATCCCTACGGGACCTCCTACTTCGATGTCAGCTTCGTGAGACCGGAGGGCCTTGAGCTTTTCTGGTCTCGCCATGAGCTGGCTCGGAGTCGCCCCGAATGGCATGGTCTCTTTCCCCTGGCAATAACCCGCCAAGATTCAGTCAGGAAAGTGACCGTTTTGACTAGTAACGAGTCGCTTTCCTGTATGGACATTACCACCTGGGTCGATACGGAGAGGTCACCAATATTCCCAAAAAGAATCTGGATGACCATGGTATCTGGTCAGGGGCCTGGACCTTCATGGTGAAATTGAAGGTTTCGGGAAACACTGTTACCCATATCCCCTCCTCAACCTTTTTGGGGAGGGATAGGATCTTGATTTTCTACCGGGGGCAGCCTACGGTCTGTCACAGGTGCGGTAGCCCCACACACTTCAGTGCGCAGTGTACCACCCAGAAATGCGCACTGTGTGGGGACCTCGGTCATCTTGCTGCTGCCTGTCGCAGGATTAGGTGTAACTTGTGTGGTGACCTCGGTCACCCGTTCAGTTGCTGTCCGCGTTCCTTCACCAATGCGGTCCTGAAAGCGGCGAGTGCGGGACAGGCGAAAGCCGGGACTAATTTTGCCGGTGAAGGGACCAGCAGAGGCGGGGGAGGCAGGGATCCGGTGAGGAGCAAGCTGCCGCCATCCACCATCAGGCGGCAGGAGAAGCGCCGTGGGGACAGGGGGCAGGGAGTAATGTCCCTAAACTCTGACCCAGGTACTTCACTTGCAGCTGAGGATCCTAAAGACAGCGAATTGAGTGAGGAGGTCAAGAGACTTGAAAGGGAAGAGCGAGAGGACGCCACGTCTTCCCAGGAACCCTCTTCTGGTGACAGTCTAGATGAGGGAGAGGGGGAGTGGTCACAGAAAAAGAAAAAGGGTAACAGGAAAACGGCCAGAGGTAGGAGGGGGACCAGGTCTCGAGCTGTCTCTTTGGAGTGCGACCCCTCTGACTCTCTGGCCGTGATCCAGGCGCCATTGGAGGGTTCAGCCGCCCCCCCTCTGGTGGATCTCTCCAACCGGTTCGGGGCTCTCCAGGACCTCCCTCTGGAGGGGGGAAGTGGGGACCCGGGGCCGGAGGTTGCGGACAAGGTGGTTGGGGCTCAGGAGATGGCTGGGTCTTCCTCTCGGGCGGCAAATACAAAGCCCTCTGGGGGGATGACTAACCCAGGACCACCAGACAAGGGCAAGAATGTATATAAGGAGAGAATGGACGAGTCTGTTTGTCTTAAGCGCACTAAAAACCCGTCGTTATCGGAGGAAGAGGTTGGGACTGTCAGTGGTGGGAAGAAAAAGGCTATCCAATTCAATCAATCATGATGGCGGCACCCACCCCGTTGACGCTGGCAACTATTAACGTTTGCAGCATAAAGTCAGATGCGGCAAGGTACACGGCCTTTCATTTTCTCGGCCAACTTGACGCCGACATTTTGTTTTTGCAGGAGACCAGGTTGACCGATATATCAACCTTGCATAAAGCAAGGCGGGAGTGGAGGCATGGACCCTCCTACTGGTCTCTTGCGGCCGAGCCGTATAGCGGGGTGGCGGTCCCTTTTAAGACCGCAGCGGTTGAATGCAGATGAGTGATCGAATTAGAAATGGGGAGATGCTTGATCCTAGATGTCTCCATGGGGGGACAAGAGCTTCAGCTCATTAACATCTACGGTCCCCAGTCCAAGTGGGACCGCAAATGTCTCTTCCTGAAGATCAAACCTTTTTATTTTCGAGTCGGCAGGTGGTCTTCGGAGGGGATTTCAACAACGTCACGAGATCCTGTGATAGAGGAGGTTCCGGAGACCAGCTGGCTTATGACTGCGTCGCGTTAAACAGGATAGTGAGTGAGGCTCGCCTGGTGGATGTCCACATCCGGCACAACCCAGGCGACACGGGATTCACCTTTTTTAGAGGTAGTCAGTGTAGGTCTAGGCTAGACAGGTTTTATTTGAAGGAGGAGGCCGTCTCTTCACCGTTGTCGGTTGTGGAGGTGGAGTTCTCCGATCACTGTTTGATTATGTTTTCTCTGAACGTTACAGAGACTCCTCGGATGGGAAGAGGTTATTGGAAGCTGAATTCATCACTCCTTGAGGAAGAAGCTGTAAGACGGTCTTTTGAGGAATTCTTTCAGAGCCAGGTACCATTGCTGGGCCTAAGTAACACTAAGTCAGAGTGGTGGGAGATGTTCAAACATCGGGTGGCGAGATTCTTCCGGCAGCTCTCGAACCTCAGAAGCCTGAACAGGGATCGCCTGTATCAGAGCCTGAGGAGGAAACTCGAGCATCTTGTCTCGACTGGAGGTAGCCGTGAGGAGATCTCCAGATTGAAGTCCTTGCTGAAGAGGTGTCAGTACGATAGGCACGCATCTTTGGTTTTCGAGAGGGACTACGGGAAGTACTGCTCGCCCGACCCTTACAGAAACTGTAAGATGTCAGTGAATAGTAAGATAGTGACGGGGCTGGTGGACAGTACGGGGTCCCTGAGAAGGTCCAGATCAGGGATCTTGGAGGTCGTCAGTTCCTACTACTCGCACCTCTTGGGAAGGGGGGAGCTGGATCGTGACGGGATGTCGGTTTTCCTGGCTGAATCTGTTCCTGAGCCAGGGGCTGACCTCTCGCTGGGCGGTTTGGCAGAAGCGATCAAAGAAGAGGAAGTGAGACTGGCGATCGATGGGCTTAGGCCCAAAAAGTCGCCAGGTCCGGATGGCTTAACATCCGAGTTCTTTAGGACCTTTAGGGACTCTTTGGTCCCCCTCGACTCAGGTGTTTAAGGAGTGTCTCTACTCGGGCACTCTGCCGAGATCATTAAGGAGGTCAGCTTTGATCATTTTGTCAAAGGGTAAGGATCCGTCACGCATTGAGAACTGGTGTCCCATAGCATTTCTCAATGTGGACAGGAAGATTTTGGCTAAGATACTTTTCAACAGGCTGGTGAAGTTTGCACCCCGGCTCCTTTCGGAGGTTCAGCACTGTTGCGTTCCTGGCCGTAGCACTTTTAGTGCTGTTCTAGGTGTCCGAGAGGCCGTGGAGCAAGGCAGGGCGGGCCTCTGGAAGGGGTTCTTGCTGACCCTGGATCAGGCAAAAGCCTTTGATCGGGTTAACCACGAGTACCTCTGGTCCACTCTTTTGAGGTATGGTCTGCCTGGAGGGTTTGTGGACTGGCTTAACACCTTGTATGCAGGGGCTGAGACTTTCCCTCTGGTAAATGGGTGGATCGGACGACCTTTCGGGGTAGGATCCGATGTCCGTCAGGGCTGTCCTCTTATCCCTTTGCTCTTAGCGTTTGCAATCGATCCCTTCCTCAGAAAGATCGATTGTGGACCGTTGGCGGGGGTGCGGATGGGCGGGGCGGCGCCGGAGGCTATCCTGAGGGTGGTGGCCTACACGGACGATGTCACCGTCTTTGTTTCTTCGCAAGAGGAGGCAGTGGTGGTGATGTCAGAAGTGGAGCGCTACTCGGAGGCATCCGGGTCCAAGGTCAACCAGGATAAGTGTGAGAGTCTCTGGCTGGGAGGCAGAGATCCCGGGTTTTATCTTCCGGACACCCTCCCCGAACCCCAAGAACATGCCAAAGTCCTGGGCATCGAATTCGGCCAGGGTGATTACCCCACGAAAAACAGGGAAGGCAGAATCAAAGGTATCGCCCAAAGAGTGGACTAATGGAGGGGTTGGTCTTTGACCCTGAGGGAAAGGGTTGGCCTGTGCAAAGCTTTCCTGCTCCCCTTGCTAATCTACCTGGGCAGCGTCTGCGTCTTGCCAGAGCCTCTCTGGACACGGGTCTACAGTCTGTTCTTCCAGATGTTATGGGGGAACAGACTGAACCTAGTCAAGCGGGAGGTCACTTACCGCACGAGGAGACTAGGGGGTTTGAATATGGTGAACCCCGTGGTGTTCCTAGTGAACACCTTCTTGAAAGTGAACGTGGCAAACCTCTGGAAAGAGAGGGCTCCTCCGTGGGTATTCTCCTGCAAGGGATGGTTTCAGCCTTTCTTCCAGGAATGGGAGACAGGGGGAAGAGTGAAGGATCTCCGCACACCACACGGGCATCTCCCGGCTTACGTTACCCCGGTTCTGGAAATGATCCGCCGGTGGGGTCTGGGAATGTGGGAGGGAAACTCCTCGATATGAGGGTCGTGCTTTCTCATTTTCAGAGTCCACTGGTCCTCAAAGACTGCCCAAGTCGGGATCTGGAGGTTGGGTTGAGTTTGTTAAATTCTAGCAGGATCCCCGAGAAGTACTGGGACTTGACTTGGCGCTGCTTCCATGGTAAGCTGTATGTGAGGAACAATTTGAAGTACAGGAGCTCCGATGACAGGAATTGCCCCCGTGAGGCTTGTGCTAACGTGCTGGAAAGCATGGAGCACTTCCTGCTTCATTGTCCCTTTAATACAGAGGTGTACAACAGGGTGGGGGCTTCCATTGGTTGGCCGCGGCTGGCTACTCTGTCCTACGCCGGGTGGGCCTATGGAGCGTTCGGAGACCTTGGGAGAAGGGACCGAGACACTTTATTCATAGTCAGCGCAGTGGTCAGGTATTTCACGTGGAACGCACGAGTTTTAGTCTCGACGCAGAGTAAAATCCTCCATGTAGATGAAGTCTGTAGGAACATCCTAGGTGACCTGGTGAAGGTACGTTCTCTGGAGTATGAAGGACTGGGTGTCCGGAGGGCGGCCCGTCTCTGGAGGGGCTTTTCCTTCAGGGTGCCTTAGTCCGGTAGTACTCCTATATCCTGGTGGTGGGCTGATGTCTTTTCACCCTAGATTTTTGTTTTGTATTTCTGTCTCCTGGATAGAAGGTTTGCCGGCATCGAACTTGAGCCTTGGATGGTGAGTGTGTAGGTTGTGTTCTGTATATATTGTATATAATGTATAATAGGGGTTTTTTAGTTAGGTTGGGTGGGGGATTTGGGGGGGTTCTTCATCAGCGGTGATAAGAGGACTGATCTGGCCTGGTCCAGGCCCCGCCTGGGGAAAAACTTTGGGGCCTGATCCTAGCTCGGAGTAATCCTGAACTTTGTGGCCAGAGCTGGATCAGGGGTGGCGGGATAGTTAGTGTAGGGCTGTGTTTTATGTATATATTAAAAATTACAACAAAAATATAAAATATAAAAAAAATATTAAAAAAAAAAAAAAAAAAAAAATTTTTTTGTCCATGTCACTATTGTATATCTTGTTATTTTTGGTTTTCTGTGGTGTGAATGAGGTGCGGTAAGGGGGTGACTAAGGTCAGGCAGTGGGACCAGTAGGTTAGTGTTAGTGTCCGGTTGTATATACGGTATATTAGGTTTAGTGTTTTATTGTATATAATCTTGTATATAGGACGGTGTTTTATGTGTATATAGGACGGTGTGAGCGTTGTGTGGGATTGTATATAGTAGTATGAATGAAGCTGGGCCGGGGGTTTTATAGGTTTTATAGTATTTATTTCTTCTCTATGTATATATTCCTGGGGTGATGGGGATTCTGTTCTTTCTCTGTAGGTCGGATCTTATATTTCTGTGATTTGTGTCGGGTTTTTCTCGTCTTGTGTCCTGTAATGTATTATTGTTGTGTCATGTTTTGTTTTCTTCTATCAATAAAAAAGACCTACAATCTATTACTCCCTGTTATCAGCCATTCCTGACTGTACTCCCTGTTACACGTGTTCACACTGCGCAGTGCACAGATGGCGGCCGCACTGATTCACTTTTAAATGGTCCAGAACAATTAATACAAGAAACAACCAAACTCTGACGCAATGAGATCGGTGGTGGATGTGCGGGTGTGTGTGGGTGTTCATTGCCAGCAAGCAGGTGGAGGGGGGCTGCGGTACCAGCGTGCGGAGGGGTGTGGGGGCGCTGCGGTACCAGCGTGCGGGGGGGAGCGCTGCGGTACCAGCGTGCGGGGGGGGAGCGCTGCGGTACCAGCGTGCGGGGGGGGGGGGGGAGCGCTGCGGTACTAGCGTGCAGAGGGGGGCTGCGGTACGAGCGTGCGGAGGGGGGCTGCGGTACCAGCGTGCGGAGGGGGGAGCGCTGCGGTACCAGCGTGCGGAGGGGGGAGCGCTGCGGTACCAGCGTGCGGGGGGGGGAGCGCTGCGGTACCAGCGTGCGGGGGGGGGGGGAGCGCTGCGGTACCAGCGTGCGGAGGGGGGCTGCGGTACCAGCGTGCGGAGGGGGGAGCGCTGCGGTACCAGCGTGCGGAGGGGGGCTACGGTACCAGCGTGCGGAGGGGGGAGCGCTGCGGTACCAGCGTGCGGAGGGGGGCTGCGGTACCAGCGTGCGGAGGGGGGCTGCGGTACCAGCGTGCGGAGGGGGGAGTGCTGCGGTACCAGCGTGCGGAGGGGGGAGCGCTGCGGTACCAGCGTGCGGAGGGGGGCTGCGGTACCAGCGTGCGGAGGGGGGCTGCGGTACCAGCGTGCGGAGGGGGGAGCGCTGCGGTACCAGCGTGCGGAGGGGGGAGCGCTGCGGTACCAGCGTGCGGAGGGGGGCTGCGGTACCAGCGTGCGGAGGGGGGCTGCGGTACCAGCGTGCGGAGGGGGGCTGCGGTACCAGCGTGCGGAGGGGGGCTGCGGTACCAGCGTGCGGAGGGGGGCTGCGGTACCAGCGTGCGGAGGGGGGCTGCGGTACCAGCGTGCGGAGGGAGGGGGGCTGCGGTACCAGCACGTGCTGACGACAGCAGTGCGGACAGATCACTCACCTTCAGAGCTCGCACTTTTTTGGCGAGGAGGGTCTCCACGTCGCCCGCCACCTTCTCCACCAGCCTGCGGGGGACGTTCTCCTTTACTTCAAACAGATTCCTCTTGTCTCTGTAAAGCTGCAGGAAGACAGAAAACAAACGTCAGCAAAGTGGCTCCGAGCAAATGGCGGCACAGAAAGCCCGGACTGATACTACGGTGGCTCCTGCTGATTAATCTGCTACAATGTACGGAAATGGATGTATATGAGAACTGATTCCCCGACAGCAAGCAGAAAATGGCTGGAGACTGCAGCACAAAGTGTATTATACACAGACTGGACACCGGCCCTTTAAGTACGAGATCTGGGGCCCCCGATATTCCCGTTATTTCCCATCTCCGCTCTTTGCTGAGCTCAGCTGCTCGTCTGCCGCTCCCACCGGACCCCTCACAGCTGCGCTCATCGCCGACCGCCTGAAGATTACAGGAAGGGGATTGAGATCTCACTGGATGGCGGCGCGGAGCCGAGTCAGCATGCGACAACCGCAGATATTACATCAGATCTGGATGTGCTGAGTCTGAAGATCTGAGCCGCGAATCCCCAAACACCAGTCCAAGCACCTACAGGGGGGCCGCGGGGGTCCGGGCACAGAGAGGGGTCTTATCTCCAACAGAGTCCATGTAACTGCAGAATAGTGACCGCAGCTCTGGAGGTGACTGGAGGAGAAGACATGATGTAACAACAGAATAATGAGTGCAGCTCTGGAGGTCACTGGAGTATAAGACAGGTTATAACGGCAGAATAGTGACTGCAGCTCTGGAGGTGACTGGAGGAGAAGACACGATGTAACAGCAGAATAGTGACTGCAGCTTTGGAGGTGACTGGAGGATAAGACACGATGTAACAGCAGAATAGTGACTGCAGCTTTGGAGGTGACTGGAGGATAAGACACAATGTAATAGCAGAATAGTGACCGCAGCTCTGTGGGTAACTGGAGGAAAAGACATGATGTAACAGCAGAATAGTGACTGCAGCTCTGGAGGTGACTGGAGGATAAGACATGATGTAACAGCAGAATAATAACTGCAGCTTTGGAGGTGACTGGAGGATAAGACATGATGTAACAGCAGAATAGTGAGTGCAGCTCTGGAGGTGACTGGAGGATGAGACATGATGTAACAGCAGAATAGTAACTGCAGCTTTGGAGGTGACTGGAGGATAAGACATGATGTAACAGCGGAATAGTGACCGCAGCTCTGGAGGTGACTGGAGGATAAGACATGATGTAATAGCAGAATAGTGACCGCAGCTCTGGAGGTGACTGGAGGAGAAGACATGATGTAATAGCAGAATAGTGACCGCAGCTCTGGAGGTGACTGGAGGAGAAGACATGATGTAACAGCAGAATAGTGACTGCAGCTCTGGAGGATATGACATGATGTAACAACAGAATAATAAGTGCAGCTCTGGAGGTGACTGGAGTATAAGACAGGTTGTAACAGCACAATAGTGACCGCAGCTCTGGAGGTGACTGGAGGAGAAGACATGATGTACCGGTAACTGCAGAATAGTGACCGCAGCTCTGGAGGTGACTGGAGGAGAAGACATGATGTAACAACAGAATAATGAGTGCAGCTCTGGAGGTCACTGGAGTATAAGACAGGTTATAACGGCAGAATAGTGACTGCAGCTCTGGAGGTGACTGGAGAAGACACGATGCAACAACAGAATAGTGAGTGCAGCTCTGGAGGTGACTGGAGGATAAGACAGGATGTAACAGCAGAATAGTGAGTGCAGCTCTGGAGGTGACTGGAGGATAAGACATGATATAATAGCAGAATAGTGACCGCAGCTCTGGAGGTGACTGGAGGATAAGACAGGATGTAACAGCAGAATAGTGAGTGCAGCTCTGGAGGTGACTGGAGGATAAGACAGGATGTAACAGCAGAATAGTGAGTGCAGCTCTGGAGGTGACTGGTGGATAAGACAGGATGTAACAGCAGACTAGTGAGTGCAGCTCTGGAGGTGACTGGTGGATAAGACAGGATGCAACAGCAGAATAGTGAGTGCAGCTCTGGAGGTGACTGGAGCAGGCAGCTGTCACTTCATTACAAGCAGAGCAGCAGACGCTGCAGTATCGGACTCTTATTACACATCACATTCAGGCTCACGCCGCAGTGACATGTGAGGGGTATCGGAGGTCACTGTGGGGGTGATTTAGCGGCAGATCCTCTCGGTCCCGGATTGGGGAGCGCATTATCCGGTGCACAGGGTGTAACCTCTGATAACAGAGCTCCTCCCACAGCGCAGCTATTCCCAAATCTCCCAATTACTCTGAGAAGCAGAATCCCGCTCCTGCAGGAAGGCATCGATCTGTGCCATCTTCCTCCCCGGAGACCTGCAGAGCATCGCGCCCCGGCGCGCACCTCACATCACGGCTGCGATTTATTATTCCGGAACATCTGTCAGGCTTTTATGGAGGCGATTACTCCCGGAGATGGGAAGAGAGGCGGAGGGGAAGCGCAGGATCTTCCGAGTCACAAATGTCACGTCTGGGTTTATGCTTTATTGCCACTTCTGCCTCTGAAAAAAATTCACGAAATCCCAGTAAATATATGTCCTGGGGTCTACCTGCTACTGGAAAAGCTGGGTGTCCACCAATAGAGCCACCGCAACGGAGAGCACTCAGCTTTCCAGGCTCCTGCATGGCAGATCTGCAGCGACACAAGGAGAGAAACCTCATAGTACAAGGGACCATGAACCATTCAGGGGTCTGGGGAAACCGGTGACCACCGCCAAGAGGGGATTTTTGGCTATTAGCTCTCATCACCCCAGAGCAGGATCTCAGCCCGGGTAAACACCTCGGTATTTGTATAATGAGGCAGATTTGCATTCTGGAGCCTGAGAAAGCTGGGTGACCATAACAGGTGCCATACTGGCTGGGGGGACCGTAACGGGTGCCACACTGGCTGGGGGGGGGACCGTAAAGGGAGCCATACTGGCCGGGGGGAGGACCGTAACGGGAGCCATACTGGCCGGGGGGAGGACCGTAACGGGAGCCATAGTAAAAGACCTGAGGGCTGGTTATATGAGGGGGGCCACACATCTCTATTGGGTGCAGAGGGCGGTCTCACCCGGACCATAGAGGTAGGGGAGAAGACCCCAGTATAATGCATTCGTTTTGCATGGGGGCCCAGGAGCTTTGGCTAGATGCACTACATCACCCAGAATGCAAGATAGCAGGGCACGCTCCGCACAGCCCCAGCCAGGAGATGAGAGGAGCAGCTTTGGATGTAACTAGAGCATGAGGATGGCTGGGTATGTACACACAGCAGTATGTACTGACCCCTATTACACAATATGGGGGGCCGGCCAGGACCAGAGTCGCGGTGATCAGGTGACAGATCAGTCTGATGAGCGGGCACACGGGAGGATGGTGCAGCCACTGCGGGCACCGCACCCAATAGAGCGCAGGCATTTGTTCTGCTTGGCCACATGAAGAGAGGAAGGGGAGAGCAGCGGCGGCGCCATCTCCCACGTGTTGGCACAGGGTCCGGGCTGCAGGAGGGCACAGTTCACCTGATTAACGCACTTGCTACAATTAATGAGCGGAAGAAAATGATTTCTCACTGGGTCAGGCGGCACAACCAGCGCAGAATATTAATGGCCGCGGCTGAACAGACGGAGAAGTTATTAGGACTGGACCCGATTCCATCATTTCTCATTAGCCGCCCCTCCCCCACCATCCTGATAATGGAGTCGTCTCCCAGATAGACGATCACACGATACAACCCAACGATGAGGATTTATAGGGTCCGACTGCCGTGGCCTCCACCGATCACATGGGGGGGTCCTTCGATTGCAGAGATTAACCAAGCAGCCCCTGGAGAACGGATGGGGGTGGAACGGCAGAGCCATCGCCAGGGTCCCGGCAGAGGATCAGTTTCTGGTAGATGCCAAAGATGGACAGCAGCTTTGGGGGTGCACATTGTAGGGGGGGGACCAGATGCCTCGTTACTTCACTGGGTCTGCGCCTATAGATGCAGCTTTGGTGGTGACCGGAGAAAGCTGACAAACGGTGCCGCCCTGGTAAAAGGGTCAGAGTTGGGCACAGCGGGGGCAAGTTATGTCCCCCCATCCCCACCCTGCTGTTCATCACACATCAAATACTGAAAAATGAGCGACTGCGTGGAGAAGGGAGGACCCCGATACCCACATCCCACGTCCCTCCACTCAGACAGAAATTATCAGGCTGCAGAATGGATGAAATTACAGCTTCCAGGACGCGGCGGATAATAACGCGGCTCCAATCTGCAGCGCTCTGCATGGGAATTAATTGCTTCATAACTGACCCCGGACAGCTGGAGATCACAGGAACATCGCCCACACGGGGCGAGAGGCGTAAAAACCGGGCGGAGAGAGACGAGCCATCATCACCGGCATCAGACGCCGAGAAGAGCAGCCGCCACTGCGCCATCGCTGGCGATTTATCCGCCATGTCAGGAACGGCCGAGGCCGAGCGGAAGAACGGGAACGCTCTGCAGAAAGAGGACGTCTAGTTCTTCTGGCCGGACACCGAGCCTGGGAGACATCACCCCAGACTTGTGGGGTCCCACCACGATCCTTACAGCCCCCCACACCAGATGCATCAGTCACCGGTCAGCAGAGATGCTGGGAGTGGTAGTTCTCCAGGCAGCGGCTGCCTCCTCCGCGCAGTAATCCTCTGCTCGCGGCGGCGGGGTGCACGGTGGGCCGCCTCAGCCGCGGGGGGTCACGCTCGTTTACTGTTTTAATCTGTTATCATGGCTTCATCTAAGAGGATTTCTCCGGACGGACGAGATTTGCACAAATTCTCTCTGAGATAAATATATTCATTTAATGGGTTTATCTCTCTCGTCGGGGCCGGAACATATTGTCCGCAGACAGCAATAAGTAACCGGCCGCGGACACGACGGGGACGAGAGAACCTGCAGCGGCGGCCATATTGGGAACTCACCCCAGAAATCACTAAATCCCCGAGACGTTTCCATCTGCCGAGAAAATACAAAGCTGTAAGAACCCGTCACTTCGCAGTATCTGGGAAAGCTGGGTGACAACCAACATGGCCGCCAGCAGCGCTGCCTCTATAGTCTGGAGTCTGCAGATACATTGTTACGAGCTGCGGCTCCATCCGCCTCTCCTGGAAACAATGTATCGCTCTGGATGTGCTCCTCTCCCGGGGGTCCGAGTCATGTGATCGGAGGGAAGCGGCGGTGGCGTCGTCATCCGTCATTACCTGCCTGATAACCAGCGCTAACGTGCGGCTAATTTGATGACAGCGGCGCGGCCTCCTCTGTGGCTTCAGATAAGTAAATGAGATGTGCGACGTGTCAGCCATTATCGGAGCGCGAGCGGCCGCCATCACCCTGCTGCATCCACGCGCGTCAGCCGGAACAAGACGACCCCTCCTAATATTGTGCATGTCCCCCGATATCAGCTGATGACCCCCCAGACTCCACATCGCTCTGCAGGTGTCCTGCGGCCGTCGTGTATCGGGTTTGTGCAGCGGATGATCAATCTGATTGAGATCTGGGGATTTGGAGAGATCCTTGATCCTTAGGGAATGCCACTGCCACGAGGGGGCGCCGTACAGCATTCAGGAACGGATGGGATCGCCGGGTATCACTGGGTAAGTCCGCTACCCTGGCGCCAGCACTGAGAGCGGCCATATTGGCCGTCACCCAGCTTTCCACAGAGTTTCTTTTGATTCCATCGTCCGGTCTGATCTGTCGGAGGCGGAGGCGGTGGAGGAAGTAACCGGCAGAAGATGGATAGAAGATGGAGGTGATTTCCTTTCCTATAAGCCAAGTATTGATTTCACATCGCGTCCTGAGGCGAGAGGGCAGGAGACGGAGAGACATCCTCCTGAGAAAGATGAACGGGCCTATTACCCAGAGACAGACGGTATCCTGAGCGCGGGCCGAGGTGGGAATGGAGGACAGCTCCGGAGATCCAATTACTGCCGGACTACAACCCTCAGCAGGCTCCGGTCCAGAAGTTAGTAATTACACTGCAGATGTCGAGGCGCGCCATCCTGCTGATAACGGAGAACAATAGCTCGCTCTTTACCTCATTTCTGAACCAGTTTATATTTAAGGTCATCCGTGGCGACCTCCGAGCGCCGTCTACAAACAGCCGCGCGTGGTCAGACACAGACGGAAGGGGTTGCACGCGGCTGTCAGAGCTGAGCGATGGCGGCCGGAGACCCCGGAGATCAGGAGACGGGCGGACAGTCTTCGGGCAATGAATCTTCGGTAAACAAGACGGCAAGAAATCCTCAACAGCAAAAAATCAAAAGGGGAAAGCGGATGGAGGGCGATGAAAGATGCGCCACGCACCAGGACAAGCATGACGGAAACAAGGCGCCGACAAGCGAGCTGGACGGGACGATCGGCGGCAAAACATAACGTCACTGACAAGCATGGCGGCCAACAGCGGAGAACCGGATAGGGGCACGCACATTTCCAACCAGACCCCATAATCTGCCGCCATTGCTATAAATGGGGTGAAATCGATCGGATTGATCTGCAGATATCAACACTTGGCGGATCGATCATTGAATCCAGAAACCTGGAAAATCCGCGGATTTGATGAATCGATCGAGTTGATCGTTTTAATGGACAATCCTGTCTGCAGATACAAAGTGTCCGGATGGAGAGATCTGTAATTGTTCTCGTAGGTCACTTCACCTGTGAGAGACAGAATGTAAAAAAAAAAAAAAAAACAGAAAATCCCATTGTAGGATTTTTACATCATTACTTTGGATTTTATTGCATGAAATAAGTATTTGATACAATAGAAAAACAGAACTTAATATTTGGTCCAGAAACCTTTGTTGCAGTTACAGAGATCAGACGTTTCCTGTAGTTCTTGACCAGGTTTGCAGACACTGCAGCAGGGATTTTGGCCCCCTCCTCCATACAGATCTTCTCCAGGTTTGCACACACTGCAGCAGGGATTTTGGCCCCCTCCTCCATACAGATCTTCTCCAGGTTTGCACACACTGCAGCAGGGATTTTGGCCCCCTCCTCCATACAGATCTTCTCCAGGTTTGCACACACTGCAGCAGGGATTTTGGCCCCCTCCTCCATACAGATCTTCTCCAGATCTTTCAGGTTTCGGGGCTGTCGCTGGGTAACATTGAGTTTCAGCTCCCTCCAAAGATCTTCTATTGGGTTTAGGTCTGGAGACTGGCTAGGCCACTCCAGGGCCTTGAAATGCTTCTTACGGAGCCGCTCCTTAGTTGCCCTGGCTGTGTGTTTCGGGTCATTGTCATGCTGGAAAACCCAGCCACCACCCATCTTCAATGCTCTTACTGAGGGAAGGAGGTTGTTGGTGAAAATCTGGCGATATATGACCCCATCCATCCTCCCTTCAACACCGTGCAGTCATCCTGCCCCTTTGGCAAAAAAGCACCCCCAAAGTATGATGTTTCCTCCACCATGCTTCACGGTTGGGATGGTGTTCTTGGGGTTGTACTCATCCTTCTTCCTCCAAACATGGTAAGTGGAGTTGATACCAAAAAGTTCTCTTTTGGCATCTTCTGACCCCATGACCTTCTCCCATGCCTCCTCTGGATCATCCAGATGGTTATTGATGAACTTCATATGGGCCTGGACATGTGCTGGCGTGAGCAGGGGGACCTTGCGTGCCCTGCTGGATTTTAATCCTTGACGGCGTAGTGTGTTGCTAGCGGTAATGTTTGAGGTCTCTGGTCCCAGCTCTCTTCAGGTCATTGACCAGGTCCTCCCGTGTAGTTCTTGGCTGATTCCTGACCTTTCTCAGAATCATCCTTACCTCACGAGGCGAGATCCTGCATGGAGCCCCAGACTGAGGAAGATTGACCGTCATCTTGTGTTTCTTTCATTTTCTAATAATTGCACCAACAGTTGTTGCTTTCTCACCAAGCTGCTGCCTGTTGTCCTGTAGCCCATCCCAGCCTTGTGCAGGTCTACAATTGTGTCCCTGGTGTCCTTAGTCAGCTCTTTGGTCTTGGCCATGGTGGAGAGATTGGAGTGTGATTGAGTGTGTGGACAGGTGTCTTTTATACAGGTAACGAGTTCAAACAGGTGCGATGAATACAGGTAATGAGTGCAGAGTAGGAGACTTCTTACACAAAAACTAACAGGTCTGAGAGACAGAATTCTTGCTGGTTGGTCGGTGATCAAATACTTATTTCATGCAATAAAATGCAATTTAATTATGTAACAATCCTACAATGGGATTTTCTGGTTGTTATTTTTACATTTTGTCTCTCACAGGTGAAGTGACCTACGATAACAATTACAGACCTCTCCATTCACTGTAGGTGGAAAACTGCAAAATCAGCCGAGAATCAAATACTCATTTTCCCCACTGTGTATATTATATATATATATATATACACATGGGGCCGAGCTGTACGGCTGCTTTGTGACGTGATGAAAAGTGGCATCATGGGGCCGCGGGCAAAGCCAAATCACTGCGCTCAGCGCATCCTCCAGATATAAGGAGCTGAGCGGACGCTGGAGCGCCCACTCCAGGGCGTCCGTGCCAGTAATGCCCCTATCTCTGCCACCAAGAACCAGGCACTTGGCTTTTAATCGCTCCAGCAGGCGAATACCGTCAGAGCGCAGGAGCTAGCACTCCATCACAATCCGGCTGAATATCCGCAGCGCGGTGATCTGGCACGCAGGAAACAAGCTGCTGACTAATTAACTCAAGGCTTTGATGTGTCTAATTAATCAGCGAGTCCTCACTCCTCCTTCTACCGAACAGCAGAGGGGACAATGTGCCCTAAAAGGGCCAGTAACCCTCACAGTGCGATATAAGAGGAGCGGCACACATCAGCTACAGGGAGATGCACACAGTGACTGCACCAGCAGAATAGCGAGTGCAGCTCTGGAGGATAATACAGGATGTAACTCAGGATCAGTAATGTAATGTATGTGCACAGTGACTGCACCAGCAGAATAGTGAGTGCAGCTCTGGAGTATAATACAGGATGTAACTCAGGATCAGTAATGTAATATATGTACACAGTGACTGCACCAGCAGAATAGTGAGTGCAGCTCTGGAGTATAATACAGGATGTAACTCAGGATCAGTAATGTAATGTATATACACAGTGACTGCACCAGCAGAATAGTGAGTGCAGCTCTGGAGTATAATACAGGATGTAACTCAGGATCAGTAATGTAATGTATATACACAGTGACTGCACCAGCAGAATAGTGAGTGCAGCTCTGGAGTATAATACAGGATGTAACTCAGGATCAGTAATGTAATGTATATACACAGTGACTGCACCAGCAGAATAGTGAGTGCAGCTCTGGAGTATAATACAGGATGTAACTCAGGATCAGTAATGTAATGTATATACACAGTGACTGCACCAGCAGAATAGTGAGTGCAGCTCTGGAGGATAATACAGGAGGTAACTCAGGATCAGTAATGTAATGTATGTACACAGTGACTGCACCAGCAGAATAGTGAGTGCAGCTCTGGAGTATAATACAGGATGTAACTCAGGATCAGTAATGTAATGTATGTACACAGTGACTACACCAGCAGAATAAAGAGTGCAGCTCTGGAGTATAATACAGGATGTAACTCAGGATCAGTAATGTAATGTATGTACATAGTGACTGCACCAGCAGAATAGTGAGTGCAGCTCTGGAGTATAATACAGGATGTAACTCATTATCAGTAATGTAATGTATGTACACAGTGACTGCACCAGCAGAATGGTGAGTGCAGCTCTGGGGTATAATACAGGATTAGCAAAGTCTGTACGCGGTGACTCCGCGTTTATATAGACTCTTCCTATAGGTAACATTACTCCGGTAGTTAAAGGTGAACGCACGCTGTAGGGCTCGTCGTCGTCGGTGCGCGGCTTGTTGCTCCTCCAGTCTGATTTCTATCCAGCACTTCTAAGCCTTCTTTCAGGATGTTAATATCGGTCTCTGCCTCCTGCGGAGTCGCCTCGGGCCGGACACAGACGCCGGCGCCCGTTTCACAGGGAGCCAATTAACCTCGCGGTACGTTGTTGGGCACATGTGAAGAACATGCGATGTCCATGCAGACGCCGCGGGTATAAGACCGTTATCCATGGCCGCAGACAGATGAGAAAAGGTGAACGTGTAGAGAGGTTACTGACGGCGATGTCGGGTTACGTTGTGTTCATCCTGCGCTCTCTGGTTCAGGAGTAGAATTCCAGTAGTACAGGTTAGACTGACACAAGAGGGGTGCGGGGGTAATGCAGAGCATGACGGTATTTATCCGTGATGGATACTAATGGCGCGCTTTCTCGGCGGCGCAGATACATTGGGAAGACGTCAGTGGCAGATTAGCGAGTGTGTTGTGTGAAGTAGACAGATCGTTTAGACACCGCGCCGGTCAGGGACTGAACCGCTAAATGAGCTGTAACGTGTCACATCTCCTCTGCCTTCCACATGACGGCCTCCGCTGCGCGCCATTATCCTCTCCTGCATGCAGAACATCACCGGCAGACGTGGAACTACAAGTATCACAATGTCCTACCAGGCCTACAGAACTACAACTCCCAGCATTGGTGGATTTCCCGCGATGCTCCGCTCTCTGCGCGGCCCCTCGGGGGCGAGAATCCGACAAGGAGCCACGTGAGTGCAGGAAACCGCAGACGTGACACCAAGTGCGGACCATGCACCGCGTTGCGGTCAGAGAGCGCAGCAGAGCGCCACCTATAGAAGAATACAACTCACTGCGAGCAGAAGACGCAAAGAGCGGAAATCTGTCAGATAATCAGGAGGGGCGCAGACTCCGCCAAGAGACGGGTAAAATGGTGGATTACGGATGGAAGCAGCGGCCGCGCGTTGTTCAGCTACATCCCCTCCTCCATATACAGTCACAAGGAGCAGAAACACGCAGCCCCCCATCATTCTGGATGGAGGTATATATGGCGCGGCCGCGGACCTCTCCCGGCAGCCGTCACTAAAAATTAGGTCACGTTCGCTTGTGTCAGGGAAGGAAGAAAAAAAAAATCTGCAGATCTGTAAAAAAATGTGACATTTATTTCCCGAAGCGAAGGAGCCGCGGTTATTATTATTATTATCGTCCGCGGTGTGACAGCGCCAGGACGGGGGCAGCCGGGGTCTCGACAGCGGAGCGGACAATCTAATGCGCTGCTAGATTTTCTATACAATGGCTGGGAATCGTTTGTGTCAATGTAACCAAATAATCCCGGACTCGTCACATTGTATCCGAACAGAGGGGGGCGCAGAAGGAATGGCGGCTACGGTCTGTGCCGATACCTGCACAAGGTAACAGCACTGCACCCGTGCGAGGACAACCCCGGCTCCTCCGTCCACCGCAGACACCGGCCCCAGAAACCGATGGTCGATCGGGCGCAGACCATCCCCCACCATCACGCGGAGCAGACGGATTTTGCCATTCGCCTATTTTACGCCACCTCCTGGAAATGGCGACGCTTCTCGCTGCAGTATTATATGGCCGGATCTTGGGGTCTGTGTAATCCGGGCGGTCGCCCCCTCCGCTCGCCCTCCCCCTACACACGACATCTGTGCACACAGACAAGGAGCAGGTAATTTTCCGCCGTTCCACACTGCATCCCGCACTCGTGTCCCAGGATCCTCAGGTTGGACAGATTAGCGCTCGGCAGATTGGATACTGGTGGGGGTAGTAGATGAGAACGATGGGGGTTATTAATATTCAGAGAAGTCTCCAGAAGTCAAGAAGCCAAAAAAAAAAAATAACTATAAATAGGATAAAGCTGCCGGTTAATGGAGGAGCGGAGCGGCGCACAGGCGGCGTCTCCTTTATACCGAGCCCCCGACCTGCACAGACGACTGCGCCGCCGCCCCGAGACGCCTCAGGTTTAATTACACCGTACGGCGCCTCCGGGCTGCGGAGACGGGATAACGGCTTTAATTGTTTTAATTTCTGGAAAACGATAAAGCGGCGAAAACTGAAGTTATAAAGCGCACATAGAAGAGGAGCCCCCCCAACAGAGGAGCACACCCCCCAAACAGAGGAGCCGCCAAACAGAGGAGCCCCTCCCCCAAAAGAGGAGCCCCCCTAACAGAGGAGCACACCCCCTCCCAACAGAGGAGCCCCCCCAACAGGAGCACACCCCCTCCCAACAGAGGAGCTCCCCCAACAGGAGCACACCCCCTCCCAACAGAGGAGCCGCCAAACAGAGGAGCCCCTCCCCCAACAGAGGAGCACACCCCCCAAACAGAGGAGCCGCCAAATAGAGGAGCCCCTCCCCCAAAAGAAGAGCCCCCCTAACAGAGGAGCACACCCCCTCCCAACAGAGGAGCCCCCCCAACAGGAGCACACCCCCTCCCAACAGAGGAGCCCCCCCAACAGGAGCACACCCCCTCCCAACAGAGGAGCCCCCCCAACAGGAGCACACCCCCTCCCAACAGAGGAGCCCCCCCAACAGGAGCACACCCCCTCCCAACAGAGGAGCCGCCAAACAGAGGAGCCCCTCCCCCAACAGAGGAGCACACACCCCAAACAGAGGAGCCGCCAAATAGAGGAGCCCCTCCCCCAAAAGAAGAGCCCCCCTAACAGAGGAGCACACCCCCTCCCAACAGAGGAGCCCCCCCAACAGGAGCACACCCCCTCCCAACAGAGGAGCCCCCCCAACAGGAGCACACCCCCTCCCAACAGAGGAGCCCCCCCAACAGGAGCACACCCCCTCCCAACAGAGGAGCCCCCCCAACAGGAGCAAACCCCCTCCCAACAGAGGAGCCCCCCCAACAGGAGCACACCCCCTCCCAACAGAGGAGCCGCCAAACAGAGGAGCCCCTCCCCCAACAGAGGAACCGCCAGAGGAGCCCCGCCCCCAACAGAGGAGCACACCCCCCCAACAGAGGAGCCCCTCCCCCAACAGAGGAGTACACCCCCCCAACAGAGGAGCCGCCAAACAGAGGAGCCCCTCCCCCAACAGAGGAACCCCTCCCCCAACAGAGGAGCCGCCAAACAGAGGAGCCCCTCCCCCAACAGAGGAGCACACCCCCCAACAGAGGAGCCCCTCCCCCAACAGAGGAGCACACCCCAACAGAGGAGCACACCCCCCCAACAGAGGAGCACACCCCCCCAACAGAGGAGCACACCACCCCAACAGAGGAGCCGCCAAACAGAGGAGCCCCTCCCCCAACAGAGGAGCCGCCAAACAGAGGAGCCCCTCCCCCAAAAGAGGAGCACACCCCCCAACAGAGGAGCCGCCAAACAGAGGAGCCCCTCCCCCCAACAGAGGAGCACCCCCCCAGAGGAGCACCCCCCCAACAGAGGAGCACACCCCCCCAACAGAGGAGCACACCCCCCCAACAGAGGAGCACACCCCCCCAACAGAGGAGCACACCCCCCCCAACAGAGGAGCACACCCCCCCCAACAGAGGAGCACATCCCCCCCAACAGAGGAGCCGCCAAACAGAGGAGCACACCCCCCCCCAACAGAGGAGCCGCCAAACAGAGGAGCACACCCCCCCCAACAGAGGAGCCGCCAAACAGAGGAGCACACCCCCCCAACAGAGGAGCCGCCAAACAGAGGAGCCCCCTCCTCAACAGTGGAAGCCCACCCCCCCCAACAGAGGAGCCACCAAACAGAGGAGCACACCCCCCAAACAGAGGAGCCGCCAAACAGAGGAGCACACCCCCCCAACAGAGGAGCCGCCAAACAGAGGAGCACACCCCCCCAACAGAGGAGCCGCCAAACAGAGGAGCACACCCCCCCAACAGAGGAGCCGCCAAACAGAGGAGCACACCCCCCCAACAGAGGAGCCGCCAAACAGAGGAGCACACTCCCCCCAACAGAGGAGCAGCCAAACAGAGGAGCACACTCCCCCCAACAGAGGAGCAGCCAAACAGAGGAGACCCCTCCCCCAACAGAGGAGCCACCAAACAGAGGAGACCCCTCCCCCAACAGAGGAGCCACCAGAGGAGCACACCCCCAACAGAAGAGCCGCCAGAGGAGCACACCCCCCAACAGAGGAGCTGCCAAACAGAAGAGACCCCTCCCCCAACAGAGGAGCCACCAAACAGAGGAGCCCCTCCCCCAACAGAGGAGCACACCACCCAACAGAGGAGCCGCCAAACAGAGGAGCACACCCCCCCAACAGAGGAGCACCCCCCCCAACAGAGGAGCACACCCCCCCAACAGAGGAGCACCCCCCCCCAACAGAGGAGCACACCCCCCCCAACAGAGGAGCACACACCCCCAACAGAGGAGCACACACCCCCCCAACAGAGGAGCACACACCTCCCCAACAGAGGAGCACACACCCCCCCAACAGAGGAGCACACCCCCCCAAAAGAGGAGCACACCCCCCCCAAAAGAGGAGCACACCCCCCCCAACAGAGGAGCACACCCCCCCCAACAGAGGAGCCGCCAAACAGAGGAGCACACCCCCCCCAACAGAGGAGCACACCCCCCCCCAACAGAGGAGCACACCCCCCCCAACAGAGGAGCACATCCCCCCCAACAGAGGAGCCGCCAAACAGAGGAGCACAACCCCCCCAACAGAGGAGCCGCCAAACAGAGGAGCCCCTCCCGCAAAAGAGGAGCCCCCCTAACAGAGGAGCACACCCCCTCCCAACAGAGGAGCCCCCCCAACAGGAGCACACCCCCTCCCAACAGAGGAGCCCCCCCAACAGGAGCACACCCCCTCCCAACAGAGGAGCCGCCAAACAGAGGAGCCCCTCCCCCAACAGAGGAACCGCCAGAGGAGCCCCTCCCCCAACAGAGGAGCACACCCCCCCAACAGAGGAGCCCCTCCCCCAACAGAGGAGCACACCCCCCCAACAGAGGAGCCCCTCCCCCAACAGAGGAACCCCTCCCCCAACAGAGGAACCCCTCCCCCAACAGAGGAGCCGCCAAATAGAGGAGCCCCTCCCCCAACAGAGGAGCCCCTCCCCCAACAGAGGAGCCCCTCCCCCAACAGAGGAGCACACCCCCCAACAGAGGAGCACACCCCCCAACAGAGGAGCACACCCCCCCAACAGAGGAGCCCCTCCCCCAACAGAGGAGCACACCCCCCCAACAGAGGAGCCGCCAAACAGAGGAGCCCCTCCCCCAACAGAGGAGCCGCCAAACAGAGGAGCCCCTCCCTCAACAGAGGAGCACACCCCCCAACAGAGGAGCCGCCAAACAGAGGAGCCCCTCCCCCAATAGAGGAGCACCCCCCCCAGAGGAGCACCCCCCCCAACAGAGGAGCACACCCCCCCAACAGAGGAGCACACCCCCCCCAACAGAGGAGCACACCCCCCCAACAGAGGAGCACCCCCCCCAACAGAGGAGCACACCCCCCCAACAGAGGAGCACCCCCCCCCCAACAGAGGAGCACACCCCCCCAACAGAGGAGCACATCCCCCCCCAACAGAGGAGCCGCCAAACAGAGGAGCACACCCCCCCAACAGAGGAGCACACCCCCCCAACAGAGGAGCCGCCAAACAGAGGAGCACACCCCCCCAACAGAGGAGCCACCAAACAGAGGAGCACACCCCCAACAGAAGAGCCGCCAGAGGAGCACACCCCCCAACAGAGGAGCCGCCAAACAGAGGAGACCCCTCCCCCAACAGAGGAGCCACCAAACAGAGGAGCACACCCCCAACAGAGGAGCCGCCAAACAGAGGAGCCCCTCCCCCAACAGAGGAGCACACCACCCAACAGAGGAGCCGCCAAACAGAGGAGCACACCCCCCCAACAGAGGAGCCGCCAAACAGAGGAGCCCCTCCCCCAACAGAGGAACCCCTCCCCCAACAGAGGAACCCCTCCCCCAACAGAGGAGCCGCCAAACAGAGGAGCCCCTCCCCCAACAGAGGAGCACACCCCCCAACAGAGGAGCCCCTCCCCCAACAGAGGAGCACACCCCAACAGAGGAGCACACACCCCCAACAGAGGAGCACACCCCCCCAACAGAGGAGCACACCCCCCCAACAGAGGAGCCGCCAAACAGAGGAGCCCCTCCCCCAACAGAGGAGCCGCCAAACAGAGGAGCCCCTCCCCCAAAAGAGGAGCACACCCCCCAACAGAGGAGCCGCCAAACAGAGGAGCCCCTCCCCCCAACAGAGGAGCACCCCCCCAGAGGAGCACCCCCCCCAACAGAGGAGCACACCCCCCCCAACAGAGGAGCACACCCCCCCAACAGAGGAGCACACCCCCCCAACAGAGGAGCACATCCCCCCCAACAGAGGAGCCGCCAAACAGAGGAGCACACCCCCCCCAACAGAGGAGCCGCCAAACAGAGGAGCACAGCCCCCCCAACAGAGGAGCCGCCAAACAGAGGAGCACACCCCCCCAACAGAGGAGCCGCCAAACAGAGGAGCCCCCTCCTCAACAGTGGAAGCCCACCCCCCCCAACAGAGGAGCCACCAAACAGAGGAGCACACCCCCCAAACAGAGGAGCCGCCAAACAGAGGAGCACACCCCCCCCAACAGAGGAGCCGCCAAACAGAGGAGCACACCCCCCCAACAAAGGAGCCGCCAAACAGAGGAGCACACCCCCCCAACAGAGGAGCCGCCAAACAGAGGAGCACACTCCCCCCAACAGAGGAGCAGCCAAACAGAGGAGCACACTCCCCCCAACAGAGGAGCAGCCAAACAGAGGAGACCCCTCCCCCAACAGAGGAGCCACCAAACAGAGGAGACCCCTCCCCCAACAGAGGAGCCACCAGAGGAGCACACCCCCAACAGAAGAGCCGCCAGAGGAGCACACCCCCCAACAGAGGAGCCGCCAAACAGAGGAGACCCCTCCCCCAACAGAGGAGCCACCAAACAGAGGAGCCCCTCCCCCAACAGAGGAGCACACCACCCAACAGAGGAGCCGCCAAACAGAGGAGCACACCCCCCCAACAGAGGAGCACCCCCCCCCAACAGAGGAGCACACCCCCCCAACAGAGGAGCACCCCCCCCAACAGAGGAGCACACCCCCCCAACAGAGGAGCACACACCCCCCCAACAGAGGAGCACACACCCCCCCAACAGAGGAGCACACACCCCCCCAACAGAGGAGCACACACACCACCAACAGAGGAGCACACACCCCCCCAAAAGAGGAGCACACCCCCCCCAACAGAGGAGCACACCCCCCCAACAGAGGAGCCGCCAAACAGAGGAGCACACCCCCCCCCAACAGAGGAGCACACCCCCCCCAACAGAGGAGCACACCCCCCCAACAGAGGAGCACATCCCCCCCAACAGAGGAGCCGCCAAACAGAGGAGCACAACCCCCCTAACAGAGGAGCCGCCAAACAGAGGAGCCCCTCCCGCAAAAGAGGAGCCCCCCTAACAGAGGAGCACACCCCCTCCCAACAGAGGAGCCCCCCCAACAGGAGCACACCCCCTCCCAACAGAGGAGCCCCCCCAACAGGAGCACACCCCCTCCCAACAGAGGAGCCCCCCCAACAGGAGCACACCCCCTCCCAACAGAGGAGCCGCCAAACAGAGGAGCCCCTCCGCCAACAGAGGAACCGCCAGAGGAGCCCCTCCCCCAACAGAGGAGCACACCCCCCCAACAGAGGAGCCCCTCCCACTACAGAGGAGCACACCCCCCCAACAGAGGAGCCCCTCCCCCAACAGAGGAACCCCTCCCCCAACAGAGGAACCCCTCCCCCAACAGAGGAGCCGCCAAATAGAGGAGCCCCTCCCCCAACAGAGGAGCCCCTCCCCCAACAGAGGAGCCCCTCCCCCAACAGAGGAGCACACCCCCCCAACAGAGGAGCCCCTCCCCCAACAGAGGAGCACACCCCCCCAACAGAGGAGCCGCCAAACAGAGGAGCCCCTCCCCCAACAGAGGAGCCGCCAAACAGAGGAGCCCCTCCCTCAACAGAGGAGCACACCCCCCAACAGAGGAGCCGCCAAACAGAGGAGCCCCTCCCCCAATAGAGGAGCACCCCCCCAGAGGAGCACCCCCCCAACAGAGAAGCACACCCCCCCAACAGAGGAGCACACCCCCCCAACAGAGGAGCACACCCCCCAACAGAGGAGCACACCCCCCCAACAGAGGAGCACACCCCCCCCAACAGAGGAGCACACCCCCCCAACAGAGGAGCACATCCCCCCCCAAGAGAGGAGCCGCCAAACAGAGGAGCACACCCCCACCAACAGAGGAGCACACCCCCCCAACAGAGGAGCCGCCAAACAGAGGAGCACACCCCCCCAACAGAGGAGCCACCAAACAGAGGAGCACACCCCCAACAGAAGAGCCGCCAGAGGAGCACACCCCCCAACAGAGGAGCCGCCAAACAGAGGAGACCCCTCCCCCAACAGAGGAGCCACCAAACAGAGGAGCACACCCCCAACAGAGGAGCCGCCAAACAGAGGAGCCCCTCCCCCAACAGAGGAGCACACCACCCAACAGAGGAGCCGCCAAACAGAGGAGCACACCCCCCCAACAGAGGAGCACACCCCCCCAACAGAGGAGCACACCCCCCCCAACAGAGGAGCACACCCCCCCAACAGAGGAGCACACCCCCCCCAACAGAGGAGCACCCCCCCAACAGAGGAGCACACCCCCCCCAACAGAGGAGCACACCCCCCCCCAACAGAGGAGCACACCCCCCCAACAGAGGAGCACATCCCCCCCAACAGAGGAGCCGCCAAACAGAGGAGCACACCACCCCCAACAGAGGAGCCGCCAAACAGAGGAGCACACCCCCCCCAACAGAGGAGCCGCCAAACAGAGGAGCACACCCCCCCAACAGAGGAGCCACCAAACAGAGGAGCACACCCCCCCAACAGAGGAGCCGCCAAACAGAGGAGCACACCCCCCCAACAGAGGAGCCGCCAAACAGAGGAGCCCCCTCCTCAACAGTGGAAGCCCACCCCCCCAACAGAGGAGCCATCAAACAGAGGAGCACACCCCCCCAACAGAGGAGCCGCCAAACAGAGGAGCACACCCCCCCAACAGAGGAGCCGCCAAACAGAGGAGCACACCCGCCCAACAAAGGAGCCGCCAAACAGAGGAGCACACCCCCCCAACAGAGGAGCCGCCAAACAGAGGAGCACACTCCCCCCAACAGAGGAGCAGCCAAACAGAGGAGCACACTCCCCCCAACAGAGGAGCAGCCAAACAGAGGAGCACACTCCCCCAACAGAGGAGCAGCCAAAGAGAGGAGACCCCTCCCCCAACAGAGGAGCCAAACAGAGGAGACCCCTCCCCCAACAGAGGAGCCACCAGAGGAGCACACCCCCAACAGAAGAGCCGCCAGAGGAGCACACCCCCCAACAGAGGAGCCGCCAAACAGAGGAGACCCCTCCCCCAACAGAGGAGCCACCAAACAGAGGAGCACACCCCCAACAGAGGAGCCGCCAAACAGAGGAGCCCCTCCCCCAACAGAGGAGCACACCACCCAACAAAGGAGCCACCAGAGGAGCACACCCCCCCAACAGAGGAGCACCCCCCCAACAGAGGAGCACCCCCCCCAACAGAGGAGCACACACCCCCAACAGAGGAGCACCCCCCCCAACAGAGGAGCACACCCCCCCAACAGAGGAGCACACCCCCCCCAACAGAGGAGCACACCCCCCCCAACAGAGGAGCACACCCCCCCCCAACAGAGGAGCCGCCAAACAGAGGAGCACACCCCCCCCAACAGAGGAGCCGCCAAACAGAGGAGCACATCCCCCCCCAACAGAGGAGCCGCCAAACAGAGGAGCACACCCCCCCAACAGAGGAGCCGCCAAACAGAGGAGCCCCCTCCTCAACAGTGGAAGCCCACCCCCCCAACAGAGGAGCCACCAAACAGAGGAGCCCCTCCCCCAACAGAGGAGCACACCACCCAACAGAGGAGCCGCCAAACAGAGGAGCACACCCCCCCAACAGAGGAGCACACCCCCCCAACAGAGGAGCACACCCCCCCCAACAGAGGAGCACCCCCCCCAACAGAGGAGCACACCCCCCCAACAGAGGAGCACCCCCCCAACAGAGGAGCACACCCCCCCCAACAGAGGAGCACACCCCCCCAACAGAGGAGCACACCCCCCCCAACAGAGGAGCACACCCCCCCAACAGAGGAGCACATCCCCCCCAACAGAGGAGCCGCCAAACAGAGGAGCACACCCCCCCCAACAGAGGAGCCGCCAAACAGAGGAGCACACCCCCCCAACAGAGGAGCCGCCAAACAGAGGAGCACACCCCCCCAACAGAGGAGCCGCCAAACAGAGGAGCACACCCCCCCAACAGAGGAGCCGCCAAACAGAGGAGCACACCCCCCCAACAGAGGAGCCGCCAAACAGAGGAGCACACCCGCCCAACAAAGGAGCCGCCAAACAGAGGAGCACACCCCCCCAACAGAGGAGCCGCCAAACAGAGGAGCACACTCCCCCCAACAGAGGAGCAGCCAAACAGAGGAGCACACTCCCCCCAACAGAGGAGCAGCCAAACAGAGGAGCACACTCCCCCCAACAGAGGAGCAGCCAAAGAGAGGAGACCCCTCCCCCAACAGAGGAGCCAAACAGAGGAGACCCCTCCCCCAACAGAGGAGCCACCAGAGGAGCACACCCCCAACAGAAGAGCCGCCAGAGGAGCACACCCCCCAACAGAGGAGCCGCCAAACAGAGGAGACCCCTCCCCCAACAGAGGAGCCACCAAACAGAGGAGCACACCCCCCCAACAGAGGAGCCGCCAAACAGAGGAGCCCCCTCCTCAACAGTGGAAGCCCACCCCCCCAACAGAGGAGCCATCAAACAGAGGAGCACACCCCCCAACAGAGGAGCCGCCAAACAGAGGAGCACACCCCCCCAACAGAGGAGCCGCCAAACAGAGGAGCACACCCGCCCAACAAAGGAGCCGCCAAACAGAGGAGCACACCCCCCCAACAGAGGAGCCGCCAAACAGAGGAGCACACTCCCCCCAACAGAGGAGCAGCCAAACAGAGGAGCACACTCCCCCCAACAGAGGAGCAGCCAAACAGAGGAGCACACTCCCCCCAACAGAGGAGCAGCCAAAGAGAGGAGACCCCTCCCCCAACAGAGGAGCCAAACAGAGGAGACCCCTCCCCCAACAGAGGAGCCACCAGAGGAGCACACCCCCAACAGAAGAGCCGCCAGAGGAGCACACCCCCCAACAGAGGAGCCGCCAAACAGAGGAGACCCCTCCCCCAACAGAGGAGCCACCAAACAGAGGAGCACACCCCCAACAGAGGAGCCGCCAAACAGAGGAGCCCCTCCCCCAACAGAGGAGCACACCACCCAACAAAGGAGCCACCAAACAGAGGAGCACCCCCCCCCAACAGAGGAGCACCCCCCCAACAGAGGAGCACCCCCCCCAACAGAGGAGCACCCCCCCCCAACAGAGGAGCACCCCCCCCCCAACAGAGGAGCACACCCCCCCAACAGAGGAGCACACCCCCCCAACAGAGGAGCACACCCCCCCCAACAGAGGAGCACACCCCCCCCCAACAGAGGAGCCGCCAAACAGAGGAGCACACCCCCCCAACAGAGGAGCCGCCAAACAGAGGAGCACACCCCCCCAAACAGAGGAGCCGCCAAACAGAGGAGCCCCCTCCTCAACAGTGGAAGCCCACCCCCCCAACAGAGGAGCCACCAAACAGAGGAGCACACCCCCCCAACAGAGGAGCCGCCAAACAGAGGAGCACACCCCCCCCAACAGAGGAGCCGCCAAACAGAGGAGCACACCGCCCCAACAGAGGAGCCGCCAAACAGAGGAGCACACCCCCCCAACAAAGGAGCCGCCAAACAGAGGAGCACACCCCCCAACAGAGGAGCCGCCAGAGGAGCACACTCCCCCCAACAGAGGAGCAGCCAAACAGAGGAGACCCCTCCCCCAACAGAGGAGCCACCAAACAGAGGAGACCCCTCCCCCAACAGAGGAGCCACCAGAGGAGCACACCCCCAACAGAAGAGCCGCCAGAGGAGCACACCCCCCAACAGAGGAGCCGCCAAACAGAGGAGACCCCTCCCCCAACAGAGGAGCCACCAAACAGAGGAGCACACCCCCAACAGAAGAGCCCCTCCCCCAACAGAGGAGCCGCCAAACAAAGGAGCCCCTCCCCCAACAGAGGAGTACACCCCCCCAACAGAGGAGCCCCTCCCCCAAGAGAGGAGCACACCCCCCCAACAGAGGAGCACACCCCCCCAACAGAGGAGCACACACCCCCCCAACAGAGGAGCACACACCCCCCCAACAGAGGAGCACACACCCCCCCAACAGAGGAGCACACACCCCCCCAACAGAGGAGCACACACCCCCAACAGAGGAGCAGCCAAACAGAGGAGCACACCCCCCCAACAGAGGAGCCACCAAACAGAGGAGCACACCCCCAACAGAAGAGCCGCCAGAGGAGCACACCCCCCAACAGAGGAGCCGCCAAACAGAGGAGACCCCTCCCCCAACAGAGGAGCCACCAAACAGAGGAGCACACCCCCAACAGAGGAGCCGCCAAACAGAGGAGCCCCTCCCCCAACAGAGGAGCACACCACCCAACAGAGGAGCCGCCAAACAGAGCAGCACACCCCCCCAACAGAGGAGCACACCCCCCCCAACAGAGGAGCACACCCCCCCAACAGAGGAGCACACCCCCCCAACAGAGGAGCACCCCCCCCAACAGAGGAGCACACCCCCCCAACAGAGGAGCACCCCCCCAACAGAGGAGCACACCCCCCCAACAGAGGAGCACATCCCCCCCAACAGAGGAGCCGCCAAACAGAGGAGCACACCCCCCCCAACAGAGGAGCCGCCAAACAGAGGAGCACACCCCCCCCAACAGAGGAGCCGCCAAACAGAGGAGCACACCCCCCCAACAGAGGAGCCGCCAAACAGAGGAGCACACCCCCCCAACAGAGGAGTCGCCAAACAGAGGAGCACACCCCCCCAACAGAGGAGCCGCCAAACAGAGGAGCCCCCTCCTCAACAGTGGAAGCCCACCCCCCCAACAGAGGAGCCATCAAACAGAGGAGCACACCCCCCCAACAGAGGAGCCGCCAAACAGAGGAGCACACCCCCCCAACAGAGGAGCCGCCAAACAGAGGAGCACACCCGCCCAACAAAGGAGCCGCCAAACAGAGGAGCACACCCCCCCAACAGAGGAGCCGCCAAACAGAGGAGCACACTCCCCCCAACAGAGGAGCAGCCAAACAGAGGAGCACACTCCCCCCAACAGAGGAGCAGCCAAACAGAGGAGCACACTCCCCCCAACAGAGGAGCAGCCAAAGAGAGGAGACCCCTCCCCCAACAGAGGAGCCAAACAGAGGAGACCCCTCCCCCAACAGAGGAGCCACCAGAGGAGCACACCCCCAACAGAAGAGCCGCCAGAGGAGCACACCCCCCAACAGAGGAGCCGCCAAACAGAGGAGACCCCTCCCCCAACAGAGGAGCCACCAAACAGAGGAGCACACCCCCAACAGAGGAGCCGCCAAACAGAGGAGCCCCTCCCCCAACAGAGGAGCACACCACCCAACAAAGGAGCCACCAAACAGAGGAGCACCCCCCCCCAACAGAGGAGCACCCCCCCAACAGAGGAGCACCCCCCCCAACAGAGGAGCACCCCCCCCCAACAGAGGAGCACCCCCCCCCAACAGAGGAGCACACCCCCCCAACAGAGGAGCACACCCCCCCCAACAGAGGAGCACACCCCCCCCAACAGAGGAGCACACCCCCCCCCAACAGAGGAGCCGCCAAACAGAGGAGCACACCCCCCCAACAGAGGAGCCGCCAAACAGAGGAGCACACCCCCCCAACAGAGGAGCCGCCAAACAGAGGAGCCCCCTCCTCAACAGTGGAAGCCCACCCCCCCAACAGAGGAGCCACCAAACAGAGGAGCACACCCCCCCAACAGAGGAGCCGCCAAACAGAGGAGCACACCCCCCCCAACAGAGGAGCCGCCAAACAGAGGAGCACACCGCCCCAACAGAGGAGCCGCCAAACAGAGGAGCACACCCCCCCAACAAAGGAGCCGCCAAACAGAGGAGCACACCCCCCAACAGAGGAGCCGCCAAACAGAGGAGCACACTCCCCCCAACAGAGGAGCAGCCAAACAGAGGAGACCCCTCCCCCAACAGAGGAGCCACCAAACAGAGGAGACCCCTCCCCCAACAGAGGAGCCACCAGAGGAGCACACCCCCAACAGAAGAGCCGCCAGAGGAGCACACCCCCCAACAGAGGAGCCGCCAAACAGAGGAGACCCCTCCCCCAACAGAGGAGCCACCAAACAGAGGAGCACACCCCCAACAGAAGAGCCCCTCCCCCAACAGAGGAGCCGCCAAACAAAGGAGCCCCTCCCCCAACAGAGGAGTACACCCCCCCAACAGAGGAGCCCCTCCCCCAAGAGAGGAGCACACCCCCCCAACAGAGGAGCACACCCCCCCAACAGAGGAGCACACCCCCCCAACAGAGGAGCACACACACCCCCAACAGAGGAGCACACACCCCCCCAACAGAGGAGCACACACCCCCCCAACAGAGGAGCACACACCCCCAACAGAGGAGCAGCCAAACAGAGGAGCACACCCCCCCAACAGAGGAGCCACCAAACAGAGGAGCACACCCCCAACAGAAGAGCCGCCAGAGGAGCACACCCCCCAACAGAGGAGCCGCCAAACAGAGGAGACCCCTCCCCCAACAGAGGAGCCACCAAACAGAGGAGCACACCCCCAACAGAGGAGCCGCCAAACAGAGGAGCCCCTCCCCCAACAGAGGAGCACACCACCCAACAGAGGAGCCGCCAAACAGAGCAGCACACCCCCCCAACAGAGGAGCACACCCCCCCCAACAGAGGAGCACACCCCCCCAACAGAGGAGCACACCCCCCCCAACAGAGGAGCACCCCCCCCAACAGAGGAGCACACCCCCCCAACAGAGGAGCACCCCCCCCAACAGAGGAGCACACCCCCCCAACAGAGGAGCACATCCCCCCCAACAGAGGAGCCGCCAAACAGAGGAGCACACCCCCCCAACAGAGGAGCACCCCCCCCAACAGAGGAGCACACCCCCCCAACAGAGGAGCACCCCCCCCAACAGAGGAGCACACCCCCCCAACAGAGGAGCACCCCCCCCAACAGAGGAGCACACCCCCCCAACAGAGGAGCACACCCCCCCAACAGAGGAGCACATCCCCCCCAACAGAGGAGCCGCCAAACAGAGGAGCACACCCCCCCCAACAGAGGAGCCGCCAAACAGAGGAGCACACCCCCCCCAACAGAGGAGCCGCCAAACAGAGGAGCACACCCCCCCAACAGAGGAGCCGCCAAACAGAGGAGCACACCCCCCCAACAGAGGAGTCGCCAAACAGAGGAGCACACCCCCCCAACAGAGGAGCCGCCAAACAGAGGAGCCCCCTCCTCAACAGTGGAAGCCCACCCCCCCAACAGAGGAGCCATCAAACAGAGGAGCACACCCCCCCAACAGAGGAGCCGCCAAACAGAGGAGCACACCCCCCCAACAGAGGAGCCGCCAAACAGAGGAGCACACCCGCCCAACAAAGGAGCCGCCAAACAGAGGAGCACACCCCCCCAACAGAGGAGCCGCCAAACAGAGGAGCACACTCCCCCCAACAGAGGAGCAGCCAAACAGAGGAGCACACTCCCCCCAACAGAGGAGCAGCCAAACAGAGGAGCACACTCCCCCCAACAGAGGAGCAGCCAAAGAGAGGAGACCCCTCCCCCAACAGAGGAGCCAAACAGAGGAGACCCCTCCCCCAACAGAGGAGCCACCAGAGGAGCACACCCCCAACAGAAGAGCCGCCAGAGGAGCACACCCCCCAACAGAGGAGCCGCCAAACAGAGGAGACCCCTCCCCCAACAGAGGAGCCACCAAACAGAGGAGCACACCCCCAACAGAGGAGCCGCCAAACAGAGGAGCCCCTCCCCCAACAGAGGAGCACACCACCCAAAGGAGCCACCAAACAGAGGAGCACCCCCCCCCCCAACAGAGGAGCACCCCCCCCCAACAGAGGAGCACACCCCCCCCAACAGAGGAGCACACCCCCCCCCCCAACAGAGGAGCACACCCCCCCCCCCAACAGAGGAGCACACCCCCCCAACAGAGGAGCACACCCCCCCCAACAGAGGAGCACACCCCCCCCAACAGAGGAGCACACCCCCCCAACAGAGGAGCACACCCCCCCCAACAGAGGAGCCGCCAAACAGAGGAGCACACCCCCCCCAACAGAGGAGCCGCCAAACAGAGAAGCACATCCCCCCCCAACAGAGGAGCCGCCAAACAGAGGAGCACACCCCCCCAACAGAGGAGCCGCCAAACAGAGGAGCCCCCTCCTCAACAGTGGAAGCCCACCCCCCCAACAGAGGAGCCACCAAACAGAGGAGCACACCCCCCCAACAGAGGAGCCGCCAAACAGAGGAGCACACCCCCCCCCAACAGAGGAGCCGCCAAACAGAGGAGCACACCCCCCCAACAGAGGAGCCGCCAAACAGAGGAGCACACCCCCCCAACAAAGGAGCCGCCAAACAGAGGAGCACACCCCCCAACAGAGGAGCCGCCAAACAGAGGAGCACACTCCCCCCAACAGAGGAGCAGCCAAACAGAGGAGACCCCTCCCCCAACAGAGGAGCCACCAAACAGAGGAGACCCCTCCCCCAACAGAGGAGCCACCAGAGGAGCACACCCCCAACAGAAGAGCCGCCAGAGGAGCACACCCCCCAACAGAGGAGCCGCCAAACAGAGGAGACCCCTCCCCCAACAGAGGAGCCACCAAACAGAGGAGCACACCCCCAACAGAAGAGCCCCTCCCCCAACAGAGGAGCCGCCAAACAAAGGAGCCCCTCCCCCAACAGAGGAGCACACCCCCCCAACAGAGGAGCCCCTCCCCCAACAGAGGAGCCGCCAAACAGAGGAGACCCCTCCCCCAACAGAGGAGCACCTCCCCCAACAGAGGAGCCAAACAGAGGAGCACACCCCAACAGAGGAGCCGCCAAACAGAAGAGCTCCCCCCCAACACAAGAGCCGCCAGAGGAACACACCCCCCTAACAAAGGAGCCGTCAAACAGAGGAGACCTCTCCCCCAACAGAAGAGCTCCCCCCAACAGAGGAGCACACCCCCCCAACAGAGGAGCCGACAGAGCCCCCCCCCCCAACAGTGGAGCCGACAGAGGAGCACACCCCCCCAACAGAGGAGCCGCCAAACAGTGGAGCACCCCCCCCAACAGAGGAGCCCCCTCCCCAACAGAAGAGCTCCCCCCCAACAGAGGAAGCCCATCCCCCCAAACAGAGGAGCCGTCACACAGAGGACTCCCCCCTCCCCCCCACAGAGGAGTACACCCCCCCAACAGAGGAGCCCCTCACCACCAACAGAGGAGCACACCCCCCAACAGAGGAGCCCCCCGGTGAGCCCCCCCACCAAACAGAGGAGCCCCCCCCATACATATGGGATAGATGCTTCACATGGCGACGCTCCGGTGACGCACGGTTCTGCCAGACGAGGAAGAATTAGAGAATAAATGACATTTTTTACTCTGCCCCATTGGATTAGATTAGGGGGAAAAGTGTGCGCCCCTCCCCCGCCAGAGACCGCAGAGCAGGGGGGACGCACTGCAAACCAAGAGACCCCGGCCACAAGTGAGGGGCCACACTACAGAGACAGATGAGACAGTCACCAGAGACAGCCAGCTATACAGAAGGGGGGGGGGGGGGGGGGGAGACAGCCAGCTATACAGGAGAGGGGGATAAGAGACAGCCAGCTATACAGAAGGGGGGGGGGTAAGAGACAGCCAGCTATACAGGAGAGGGGGATAATAGACAGCCAGCTATACAGGAGGAGGGGGGATAATAGAGAGCCAGACATACAGGAGGAGGGGGGATAATAGACAGCCAGCTATACAGGAGAGGGGGATAAGAGACAGCCAGCTATACAGAAGGGGGGGGGGGGGGTAAGAGACAGCCAGCTATACAGGAGGAGGGGGGATAATAGAGAGCCAGCCATACAGGAGGAGGGGGGATAATAGACAGCCAGCTATACAGGAGGAGGGGGGATAATAGACAGCCAGCTATACAGGAGGAGGGGGGATAATAGACAGCCAGCCATACAGGAGGAGGGGGGATAATAGAGAGCCAGCCATACAGGAGGGGGGGGGGATAATAGACAGCCAGCCATACAGGAGGAGGGGGGATAATAGACAGCCAGCTATACAGAAAGGGGGAGGATAAGAGACAGCCAGCTATACAGGAGAGGGGAGATAAGAGACAGCCAGCTATACAGGAGGAGGGGGGGATAAGAGACAGCCAGCCATACAGGAGGAGGGGGGATAATAGAGAGCCAGCCATACAGTAGGAGGGGGGATAATAGACAGCCAGCCATACAGGAGGAGGGGGGATAATAGACAGCCAGCCATACAGGAGGAGGGGGGATAAGAGACAGCCAGCCATACAGGAGGAGGGGGGATAATAGACAGCCAGCTATACAGAAAGGGGGGAGGATAAGAGACAGCCAGCTATACAGGAGGAGGGGGGGATAAGAGACAGCCAGCTATACAGGAGGAGGGGGGGATAAGAGACAGCCAGCCATACAGGAGGAGGGGGGATAATAGAGAGCCAGCCATACAGTAGGAGGGGGGATAATAGACAGCCAGCCATACAGGAGGAGGGGGGATAATAGACAGCCAGCCATACAGGAGGAGGGGGGATAAGAGACAGCCAGCCATACAGGAGGAGGGGGGATAATAGACAGCCAGCTATACAGGAGGAGGGGGGGATAAGAGACAGCCAGCTATACAGGAGGAGGGGGGGATAAGAGACAGCCAGCCATACAGGAGGAGGGGGGATAATAGACAGCCAGCCATACAGGAGGAGGGGGGATAATAGACAGCCAGCCATACAGGAGGAGGGGGGATAATAGACAGCCAGCTATACAGAAAGGGGGGAGGATAAGAGACAGCCAGCTATACAGGAGAGGGGGGATAAGAGACAGCCAGCTATACAGGAGGAGGGGGGATAATAGACAGCCAGCTATACAGGAGGAGGGGGGATAATAGACAGCCAGCCATACAGGAGGAGGGGGGATAATAGACAGCCAGCTATACAGGAGGAGGGGGGGATAAGAGACAGCCAGCCATACAGGAGGAGGGGGGATAATAGACAGCCAGCCATACAGGAGGAGGGGGGATAATAGACAGCCAGCTATACAGGAGGAGGGGGGGATAAGAGACAGCCAGCTATACAGGAAGAGGAGGGGATAAGAGACAGCCAGCTATACAGGAAGAGGAGGGGATAAGAGACAGCCAGCTATACAGGAAGAGGGGGGGATAAGAGACAGCCAGCTATACAGGAAGAGGGGGGGATAAGAGACAGCCAGCTATACAGGAAGAGGGGGGGATAAGAGACAGCCAGCTATACAGGAAGAGGGGGGGATAAGAGACAGCCAGCTATACAGGAAGAGGGGGGGATAAGAGACAGCCAGCTATACAGGAAGAGGGGGGATAAGAGACAGCCAGCTATACAGGAAGAGGGGGGATAAGAGACAGCCAGCTATACAGGAAGAGGGGGGGGATAAGAGACAGCCAGCTATACAGGAAGAGGGGAGGATAAGAGACAGCCAGCTATACAGGAGAGGGGGGATAAGAGACAGCCAGCTATACAGGAGGAGGGGGGGATAAGAGACAGCCAGCTATACAGGAGGAGGGGGGCTAAGAGACAGCCAGCTATACAGGAGAGGGGGGATAAGAGACAGCCAGCTATACAGGAAGAGGGGGGGGGATAAGAGACTGCCAGCTATACAGGAAGAGGGGGGGATAAGAGACAGCCAGCTATACAGGAGGAGGGGGGATAAGAGACAGCCAGCTATACAGGAAGAGGGGGGGATAAGAGACAGCCAGCTATACAGGAAGAGGGGGGGATAAGAGACAGCCAGCTATACAGGAAGAGGGGGGGATAAGAGACAGCCAGCTATACAGGAGGAGGGGGGATAAGAGACAGCCAGCTATATAGGAGGAGGGGGGATAAGAGACAGCCAGCTATACAGGAGGGGGGATAAGAGACAGTTATACACGACTCGCCTGTCAGACATTTCTGCTTCCTGTTCTTTTTAACTCTGCGCCCGTTAACCCTTCCCTCCCTGCAGCTCATCAGCTCTTAGACTTCAGGTGACATCTCCATCCTCCTGACCGCAGACACCTGCAGCCTCCGCGTGGCTCGGCCCCCTGGCAGCCTCCGCGTGGCTCGGCCCCCTGGCAGCCTCCGCGTGGCTCGGCCCCCTGGCAGCCTCCGCGTGGCTCGGTCCTCTGGCAGCCTCCGCGCCCGTCTACATGCTGCCGCCTAATCGCACCTGACAACGCGTCTCTGCCCCATCCGCCCCTGCATGTTCCTGTCACCGCTCTTCCATGATCCCGATGTCTCGTCCTACCCCGTCCTGTGATTTCCAGTCACGTCTTCCCGCCATCGCAGAGCCGCCATCCTCCGCCTTCTTTAGTTTTTATTTTTGTTCTTTAAACTCTGATAAAAATTTCTACAACTTCCTAATAAATTTAATGTTTCAATTGTTGGCCATCAATTAAAGGGAATGTGGCCCCATCTGACGGCAGCATGATGTAGAGGCAGAGCCCCTGATTCCAGTGATACGTCACTTACTGGGCTGCCTGCTGCAGTTTTGACGCAATCTGAGCCCTGCATAACCCCGCCCCCACCACTGATTGGCAGCTTTCTGATATAACCCCGCCCACGCCTGACTGACAGTTCTGTGTATGCTGTACATAGGCAGAAAGCATCCAATCAGTGGTGGGGCGGGGTTACTCCATGGCAGCCCAGTAAGAGACCGCTGGAATCAGGGTCTCTGCTCTCAATTTAGGGAGTAAAAACCTGATGACAGCTTCCCTTTAAGGTCTCTGCTTGCTGTCAGTAGAGAAAGCATTCATCACTGTTTACATCCAGACGCTGAAAACCTGTCACTTCTCTTGGCAGAGGGTTTGTTACAGTTGCATCCAGTGTAGACAGCCTGCTCACAGATCGTCCAGACTGAATACATAGTGACAAACCCTCAGCTGTGACGCTCAGCGTCTGTAGTGACTGAACTTTTCATTATTAAGTTTTATTTACTTGAATTTAAAAAAAAAACAATTCACATCCACGGGGAATTTATTGACATTCTCGCCCGTCGTCCATTGACCGGAGCGTTTCTTCTTTTACAGGAGGATTCATTGATTTTAGGTCCCGAAAAAAGCCAAAAAATGTTACCTTGCCAAAACGCGCTGAACCGACGCCAGGACAATCCCCGGGAAATGCAACGCGAAACGCGTGTGACCGCTCCGATGCAGCCGCAGGATCCTGCTCCGAGGATTCCAGCACTGAATAATTAACGCTGATCAATATTTCACACGCTGCGACTGGAGCCAATTATCTGAACAAAGGAGCCGCCGTATACCCCCAGCCCCCACCATGAGGCCGAGCCACCGTATACCCCCAGCCCCCACCATGAGGCCGAGCCGCCGTATACCCCCAGCACTGCCCGCACCCACCGTGTGACCGACCAAGCGTATACCCCCAGCCCCCACCATGAGGCCGAGCCGCCATATACCCCCAGCCTAGCCCCCACCATGAGGCCGAGCCGCCGTATACCCCCACCATGAGGCCGAGCCGCCGTATACCCCCACCATGAGGCCGAGCCGCCGTATACCCCCAGCCCCCACCATGAGGCCGAGCCGCCGTATACCCCCAGCACAGCCCGCACCCATGTGACCGACCAAGCGTATACCCCCAGCCCCCACCATGAGGCCGAGCCGCCATATACCCCCAGCCTAGCCCCCACCATGAGGCCGAGCCGCCGTATACCCCCAGCCCCCACCATGAGGCCGAGCCGCCGTATACCCCCAGCCCCCACCATGAGGCCGAGCCGCCGTATACCCCCAGCACAGCCCGCACCCACCATGTGACTGACCAAGCGTATACCCCCAGCCCCCACCATGAGGCCGAGCCGCCATATACCCCCAGCCTAGCCCCCACCATGAGGCCGAGCCGCCGTATACCCCCACCATGAGGCCGAGCCGCCGTATACCCCCAGCCCCCACCATGAGGCCGAGCCGCCGTATACCCCCAGCACAGCCCGCACCCATGTGACCGACCAAGCGTATACCCCCAGCCCCCACCATGAGGCCGAGCCGCCATATACCCCCAGCCTAGCCCCCACCATGAGGCCGAGCCGCCGTATACCCCCACCATGAGGCCGAGCCGCCGTATACCCCCACCATGAGGCCGAGCCGCCGTATACCCCCAGCCCCCACCATGAGGCCGAGCCGCCGTATACCCCCAGCCCCCACCATGAGGCCGAGCCGCCGTAAACCCCCAGCACAGCCCGCACCCACCATGTGACCGACCAAGCGTATACCCCCAGCCCCCACCATGAGGCCGAGCCGCCATATACCCCCAGCCTAGCCCCCACCATGAGGCCGAGCCGCCGTATACCCCCACCATGAGGCCGAGCCGCCGTATACCCCCACCCCACCATGAGGCCGAGCCGCCGTATACCCACACCATGAGGCCGAGCCGCCGTATACCCCCAGCCCCCACCATGAGGCCGAGCCGCCGTATACCCCCAGCACAGCCCGCACCCATGTGACCGACCAAGCGTATACCCCCAGCCCCCACCATGAGGCCGAGCCGCCATATACCCCCAGCCTAGCCCCCACCATGAGGCCGAGCCGCCGTATACCCCCAGCCCCCACCATGAGGCCGAGCCGCCGTATACCCCCAGCACAGCCCGCACCCACCATGTGACCGACCAAGCGTATACCCCCAGCCCCCACCATGAGGCCGAGCCGCCATATACCCCCAGCCTAGCCCCCACCATGAGGCCGAGCCGCCGTATACCCCCACCATGAGGCCGAGCCGCCGTATACCCCCACCATGAGGCCGAGCCGCCGTATACCCCCAGCCCCCACCATGAGGCCGAGCCGCCGTATACCCCCAGCACAGCCCGCACCCATGTGACCGACCAAGCGTATACCCCCAGCCCCCACCATGAGGCCGAGCCGCCATATACCCCCAGCCTAGCCCCCACCATGAGGCCGAGCCGCCGTATACCCCCACCATGAGGCCGAGCCGCCGTATACCCCCAGCCTAGCCCCCACCATGAGGCCGAGCCGCCGTATACCCCCACCATGAGGCCGAGCCGCCATATACCCCCAGCCTAGCCCCCACCATGAGGCCGAGCCGCCGTATACCCCCACCATGAGGCCGAGCCGCCGTATACCCCCACCATGAGGCCGAGCCGCCGTATACCCCCAGCCTAGCCCCCACCATGAGGCCGAGCCGCCGTATACCCCCAGCCCCCACCATGAGGCCGAGCCGCCGTATACCCCCAGCACAGCCCGCACCCACCATGTGACCGACCAAGCGTATACCCCCAGCCCCCACCATGAGGCCGAGCCGCCGTATACCCCCAGCCTAGCCCCCACTATGAGACCGAGCCGCCGTATACCCTCAGACCCCACCATGTGACCGAGCTGCCGTATACCCCCAGCCCAGCCCCCACCATGTGACCGAGCCACCGTATACCCCCAGCCCAGCCCCCACCCGTATGACCGAGCAGCTATATACCCCCAGGACAGCCCCCACCATGAGGCCGAGCCACCGTATACCCCCAGCCCAGCCCCCACCCATCATGTGACCAAGCCACCCAATACCCCCAGCCCAGCCCCCACCCACCATGTGTCCGAGCAACCGTACACCCCCAATCAACAAGTGACCGAGCCGCCGTATACCCCACCCACCATGTGTCCGAGCTACCGTACACCCCCAGCCCCTACCCATGTGACAGCCACCGTATACCCCAGCTTAGCCCCCACCCACCATGTGACCGAGCCGCCGTATACCCTCAGCCCAGCCAACACCCACCATGTGTCCGAGCAGCCGATTACCCCAGCCCCCACCATGAGGCCGAGCCGCTGTATACCCCCAGCCCAGCCCCCACCATGTGACCGAGCCGCCGTATACCCCCAGCCCAGCCCCCACCCACCGTGTGACCGAGCCGCCGTATACTCCCAGCCCAACCCCCACCATGAGGCCGAGCCGCCAAATACCCCCAGCCCAGCCCCTGTGTGACCGAGCCGCAGTATACCCCCAGCCCAGCCCCCACCCATCGTGTGACCGAGCCACCATACACCCCCAGCCCAGCCCCCACCCATCGTGTGACAAAGCCACCATACACCCCCAGCCCAGCCCCCACCCACCCACCATGTGTTCACTAAGTACCCTATATTTCATATGCAACTTTGCTTTACATTTATCTATAATGATGGTAGGGTATGAGATATTTTTGTCTTTTGTAAGCCTACAACCTGCAGTAACCCTCGCTCCACCATACCGCTCCACGACCAGCTCTACCCTCACCTACTGTATCCTCACCCATCCCCTGTAGACTGTGAGCCCTCGCGGGCAGGGTCCTCGCTCCACCATACCGCTGTACGACCAGCTCTACCCTCACCTACTGTATCCTCACCCATCCCCTGTAGACTGTGAGCCCTCGCGGGCACGGTCCTCGCTCCACCATACCGCTGTACGACCAGCTCTGCCCTCACCTACTGTATCGTCACCCATCCCTTGTAGACTGTGAGCCCTCGCGGGCAGGGTCCTCGCTCCACCATACCGCTGCACGACCAGCTCTACCCTCACCTACTGTATCCTCACCCATCCCCTGTAGATTGTGAGCCCTCGGGGGTAGGGTCCTCGCTCCACCATACCGCTGCACGACCAGCTCTACCCTCACCTACTGTATCCTCACCCATCCCTTGTAGATTGTGAGCCCTCGCGGGCAGGGTCCTCGCTCCACCATACCGCTGCACGACCAGCTCTGCCCTCACCTACTGTATCCTCACCCATCCCCTGTAGATTGTGAGCCCTCGCGGGCACGGTCCTCGCTCCACCATACCGCTGCACGACCAGCTCTACCCTCACCTACTGTATCCTCACCCATCCCTTGTAGATTGTGAGCCCTCGCGGGCAGGGTCCTCGCTCCACCATACCGCTGCACGACCAGCTCTGCCCTCACCTACTGTATCCTCACCCATCCCTTGTAGATTGTGAGCCCTCGCGGGCACGGTCCTCGCTCCACCATACCGCTGCACGACCAGCTCTACCCTCACCTACTGTATCCTCACCCATCCCCTGTAGATTGTGAGCCCTCGGGGGTAGGGTCCTCGCTCCACCATACTGCTGCACGACCAGCTCTACCCTCACCTACTGTATCCTCACCCATCCCTTGTAGATTGTGAGCCCTCGCGGGCTGGGTCCTCGCTCCACCACACCGCTGCATGACCAGCTCTATCCTCACCTACTGTATCCTCACCCATCCCTTGTAGACTGAGCCCTCGCGGGCAGGGTCCTCGCTCCACCATACCGCTGCACGACCAGCTCTACCCTCACCTACTGTATCCTCACCCATCCCTTGTAGACTGAGCCCTCGCGGGCAGGGTCCTCGCTCCACCATACCGCTGCATGACCAGCTCTATCCTCACCTACTGTATCCTCACCCATCCCTTGTAGACTGTGAGCCCTCGCGGGCAGGGTCCTCGCTCCACCACACCGCTGCACGGCCAGCTCTACCCTCACCTACTGTATCCTCACCCATCCCTTCTAGACTGTGAGCCCTCGTGGGCAGGGTCCTCGCTCCACCATACCGCTGCACGACCAGCTCTACCCTCACCTACTGTATCCTCACCCATCCCTTCTAGACTGTGAGCCCTCGTGGGCAGGGTCCTCGCTCCACCATACTGCTGCACGACCAGCTCTACCCTCACCTACTGTATCCTCACCCATTCCTTGTAGATTGTGAGCCCTCGCGGGCAGGGTCCTCGCTCCACCATACCGCTGCACGACCAGCTCTACCCTCACCTACTGTATCCTCACCCATCCCTTGTAGACTGTGAGCCCTCGGGGGCAGGGTCCTCGCTCCACCATACCGCTGCATGACCAGCTCTATCCTCACTTACTGTATCCTCACCCATCCCTTGTAGACTGTGAGCCCTCGCGGGCAGGGTCCTCGCTCCACCACACCGCTGCACGGCCAGCTCTACCCTCACCTACTGTATCCTCACCCATCCCTTCTAGACTGTGAGCCCTCGTGGGCAGGGTCCTCGCTCAACCATACCGCTGCACAACCAGCTCTTCCCTCACCTACTGTATCCTCACCCATCCCTTGTAGACTGTGAGCCCTCGCGGGCAGGGTCCTTGCTCCACCATACCGCTGCACGACCAGCTCTACCCTCACCTACTGTATCCTCACCCATCCCTTGTAGATTGTGAGCCCTCGCGGGCAGGGTCCTCGCTCCACCATACCGCTGCACGACCAGCTCTACCCTCACCTCCTGTATCCTCACCCAACCCCTGTAGATTGTGAGCCCTCGTGGGCAGGGTCCTCGCTCCACCATACCGCTGCACGACCAGCTCTACCCTCACCTACTATATCCTCACCCATTCCCTGTAGATTGTGAGCCCTCGCGGGCAGGGTCCTCGCTCCACCATACCGCTGCACGACCAGCTCTACCCTCACCTACTGTATCCTCACCCATCCCTTGTAGATTGTGAGCCCTCGCGGGCAGGGTCCTCGCTCCACCACACCGCTGTACGACCAGCTCTACCTACACCTACTGTATCCTCACCCATCCCTTGTAGATTGTGAGCCCTCGCGGGCAGGGTCCTCGCTCTACCACACCGCTGTACGACCAGCTCTACCCTCACCTACTGCATCCTCATCCATCCCCTGTAGATTGTGAGCCCTCGCGGGCAGGGTCCTCGCTCCACCATACCGCTGCACGACCAGCTCTACCCTCACCTACTGTATCCTCACCCATCCCCTGTAGATTGTGAGCCCTCGCGGGCAGGGTCCTCGCTCCACCATACCGCTGTACGATCAGCTCTACCCTCACCTACTGTATCCTCACCCATCCCTTGTAGACTGTGAGCCCTCGCGGGCAGGGTCATCGCTCCACCACACCGCTGCACGACCAGCTCTCCCCTCACCTACTGTATCCTCACCCATCCCCTGTAGACTGTGAGCCCTCGCGGGCAGGGTCCTCGCTCCACCATACCGCTGCACGACCAGCTCTACCCTCACCTACTGTATCCTCACCAAATCCCTTGTAGATTGTGAGCCCTCGCGGGCAGGGTCCTCGCTCCACCACACCGCTGCACGACCAGCTCTCCCCTCACCTACTGTATCCTCACCCATCCCCTGTAGACTGTGAGCCCTCGCGGGCAGGGTCCTCGCTCCACCATACAGCTGCACGACCAGATCTACCCTCACCTACTGTATCCTCACCCATCCCCTGTAGATTGTGAGCCCTCGCGGGCAGGGTCCTCGCTCCACCATACCGCTGTACGACCAGCTCTACCCTCACCTACTGTATCCTCACCCATCCCTTGTAGATTGTGAGCCCTCGCGGGCAGGGTCCTCGCTCCACCACACCGCTGCACGACCAGCTCTCCCCTCACCTACTGTATCCTCACCCATCCCTTGTAGACTGTGAGCCCTCGCGGGCAGGGTCCTCGCTCCACCACACCGCTCACGACCAGCTCTCCCCTCACCTACTGTATCCTCACCCATCCCTTGTAGATTGTGAGCCCTCGCGGGCAGGGTCCTCGCTCCACCACACCGCTGCACGACCAGCTCTCCCCTCACCTACTGTATCCTCATTCATCCCTTGTAGATTGTGAGCCCTCGCGGGCAGGGTCCTCGCTCCACCACACCGCTGCACGACCAGCTCTCCCCTCACCTACTGTATCCTCACCCATCCCCTGTAGACTGTGAGCCCTCGCGGGCAGGGTCCTCGCTCCACCATACCGCTGCACGACCAGCTCTACCCTCACCTACTGTATCCTCACCCATCCCCTGTAGACTGTGAGCCCTCGCGGGCAGGGTCCTCGCTCCACCACACCGCAGCACGACCAGCTCTACCCTCACCTACTGTATCCTCACTCATCCCCTGTAGATTGTGAGCCCTCGCGGGCAGGGTCCTCGCTCCACCATACCGCTGCACGACCAGCTCTACCCTCACCTACTGTATCCTCACCCATCCCCTGTAGACTGTGAGCCCTCGCGGGCAGGGTCCTCGCTCCACCACACCGCAGCACGACCAGCTCTACCCTCACCTACTGTATCCTCACTCATCCCCTGTAGATTGTGAGCCCTCGCGGGCAGGGTCCTCGCTCCACCATACTGCTGCACGACCAGCTCTACCCTCACCTACTGTATCCTCACCCATCCCCTGTAGACTGTGAGCCCTCGCGGGCAGGGTCCTCGCTCCACCATACCTCTACACGACCAGCTCTACCCTCACCTCCTGTATCCTCACCCATCCCTTGTAGATTGTGAGCCCTCGCGGGCAGGGTCCTCGCTCCACCATACCGCTGCACGACCAGCTCTACCCTCACCTACTGTATCCTCACCCATCCCCTGTAGACTGTGAGCCCTCGCGGGCAGGGTCCTCGCTCCACCACACCGCAGCACGACCAGCTCTACCCTCACCTACTGTATCCTCACTCATCCCCTTTAGATTGTGAGCCCTCGCGGGCAGGGTCCTCGCTCCACCATACTGCTGCACGACCAGCTCTACCCTCACCTACTGTATCCTCACCCATCCCCTGGAGACTGTGAGCCCTCGCGGGCAGGGTCCTCGCTCCACCATACCTCTACACGACCAGCTCTACCCTCACCTCCTGTATCCTCACCCATCCCTTGTAGATTGTGAGCCCTCGCGGGCAGGGTCCTCGCTCCACCATACCGCTGCACGACCAGCTCTACCCTCACCTACTGTATCCTCACCCATCCCCTGTAGACTGTGAGCCCTCGCGGGCAGGGTCCTCGCTCCACCACACCGCAGCACGACCAGCTCTACCCTCACCTACTGTATCCTCACTCATCCCCTGTAGATTGTGAGCCCTCGCGGGCAGGGTCCTCGCTCCACCATACTGCTGCACGACCAGCTCTACCCTCACCTACTGTATCCTCACCCATCCCCTGTAGACTGTGAGCCCTCGCGGGCAGGGTCCTCGCTCCACCATACCTCTACACGACCAGCTCTACCCTCACCTACTGTATCCTCACCCATCCCCTGTAGACTGTGAGCCCTCGCGGGCAGGGTCCTCTCTCCACCACACCGCTGCACGACCAGCTCTACCCTCACCTCCTGTATCCTCACCCATCCCTTGTAGATTGTGAGCCCTCGCGGGCAGGGTCCTCGCTCCACCATACCGCTGCACGACCAGCTCTACCCTCACCTACTGTATCCTCACCCATCCCCTGTAGACTGTGAGCCCTCGCGGGCAGGGTCCTCGCTCCACCATACCGCTGTAAGACCAGCTCTACCCTCACCTCCTGTATCCTCACCCATCCCTTGTAGATTGTGAGCCCTCGCGGGCAGGGTCCTCGCTCCACCATACCGCTGCACGACCAGCTCTACCCTCACCTACTGTATCCTCACCCATCCCCTGTAGACTGTGAGCCCTCGCGGGCAGGGTCCTCGCTCCACCACACCGCAGCACGACCAGCTCTACCCTCACCTACTGTATCCTCACTCATCCCCTGTAGATTGTGAGCCCTCGCGGGCAGGGTCCTCGCTCCACCATACTGCTGCACGACCAGCTCTACCCTCACCTACTGTATCCTCACCCATCCCCTGTAGACTGTGAGCCCTCGCGGGCAGGGTCCTCGCTCCACCATACCTCTACACGACCAGCTCTACCCTCACCTCCTGTATCCTCACCCATCCCCTGTAGATTGTGAGCCCTCGCGGGCAGGGTCCTCGCTCCACCATACCGCTGCACGACCAGCTCTACCCTCACCTACTGTATCCTCACCCATCCCCTGTAGACTGTGAGCCCTCGCGGGCAGGGTCCTCGCTCCACCACACCGCAGCACGACCAGCTCTACCCTCACCTACTGCATCCTCACTCATCCCCTGTAGATTGTGAGCCCTCGCGGGCAGGGTCCTCGCTCCACCATACTGCTGCACGACCAGCTCTACCCTCACCTACTGTATCCTCACCCATCCCCTGTAGACTGTGAGCCCTCGCGGGCAGGGTCCTCGCTCCACCATACCTCTACACGACCAGCTCTACCCTCACCTACTGTATCCTCACCCATCCCCTGTAGACTGTGAGCCCTCGCGGGCAGGGTCCTCTCTCCACCACACCGCTGCACGACCAGCTCTACCCTCACCTCCTGTATCCTCACCCATCCCTTGTAGATTGTGAGCCCTCGCGGGCAGGGTCCTCGCTCCACCATACCGCTGCACGACCAGCTCTACCCTCACCTACTGTATCCTCACCCATCCCCTGTAGACTGTGAGCCCTCGCGGGCAGGGTTCTCTCCTCCTGGACCAGTCGCTGACTTCTATTGTTCATGATTACTGTACACCCCTATCACATGTAAAGCGCCATGGAATAAATGGCGCTATAATAGTAATAAATAATTTTCGGGATGTTGCAGAAAAACAGATAACTAAGACAAAATATCCTAAAATTATGCAAAAACGTAACAACTGATGGTAAAAACCCGGAATCACGCCTCCAGATCGGATCTGAATTTTGGGGTGAATGAGCCCGCACACCTGATGTGGTCCGTGAGATCAGGAGGTGATCACCCCCGCGGAGGAGCCGGGCGGGGGACGCGGCTCTCAGGCTCATGGCTTTCTAGTCTGTTAAGTGTCAGCGTTAATGATGAGTGTATTAACCTAGGTGCCACTAATCTGCCGCCTAATTAAGTCCCCCTCCCGGCTGGCACGCTCCCGCCACACGCCGCTGTCTCTTTATAGTAACACTCTGCAGAAGGCGAAAAAAAACACATCTCATTGCTATGAGTGTCATCAGCCGCCCACCTCCTCTCCTAGAGCCGGGCGACGTGCGAGCAGCAGACGCCCTACACCCCGATCTGTGCAGCCGCAGCGGCGGGGAGGCGCAGATTCATCTCTGCAAATTAGACGACCTGGAAGAAAATAAAACGAAGGCGCCTTCGCACTCGCCGCTAACGAGATGGAAAACAATGCAATTTTATGGCTGCACAATAAGTATCCGCTCTGCATTATAAGCGCAGTGCGCGGCCGCCATGGAGCCGGGTCACCAGCATCAGCGCGCAGAGGTTTAACATAGAAAAATGGAAAAATAAGAAGACATGGCTGCGGCCGCTGTCGCGCTGGATGAAGACTTTGCAGTCTAATGACAAGCCTCCCTGCACACGAGATTACATACAAAATGCAAAGTATTTACCGCGCCGCCGCCACGGCTTAAGCACAGCTGGGCAAACGGCCTTATCTCTTCTGGCCACCAAAGGTCAGCGGGCGACGCCAAGAGAGAAACCTACTGCCCAATCCGGACGCACGGCCCTCCAGAGGCTTCAACTGCTATTTAATGGTCGCACCAGACGGCACCGAGGAAACAAAGACGAATTTCATGCAGATTGTAGGATCATCTGGTAATGCCGACATGATCGCACATTCTGCTGGCGACAGCAAGCCCCCCGGGCCGACTGCAAGCCCAACGGGCCGACTGCAAGCTCAACGGGCCAACTGCAAGCCACCCGGGCCGACGTGACCGCACGTTCTGCTGGCGACAGCAAGCCCCCTAGGCCGACGGCAAGCCCCCCGGGCCGACGGCAAGCCCCCCGGGCCAACGGCAAGCCACACGGGCCGACTGCAAGCCACACGGGCCGACGTGACCGCACGTTCTGCTGGCGACAGCAAGCCCCCCGGGCCGACGGCAAGCCCCCCGGGCCGACGTGACCGCACATTCTGCTGGCGACAGCAAGCCCCCTGGGCCGACTGCAAGCCCCCCGGGCCGACGTGACCACACATTCTGCTGGCAACAGCAAGCCCCCAGGGCCGACTGCAAGCCCCACAGGCCGACGTGACCGCACATTCTGCTGGCGCTAGCAAGCCCCTTGGGCCAACTGCAAGCCCCCTGGTCCGACGTGACCACGTATTCTGCTGACTGCAAGCTCGCCGGGCCGACTGCAAGCCCCCGGGCCACTCTCCGAGCAGACGGCTTCATGGCAAGTGACTGCTCGGTACACTGAGAAATGTAAACATGGCGAATACTGGAGGAATAGTGACCAGTGCTGAGGGCACCACGGCGCTGCCCCCGGGACGGCGAAAGTCAGGAGACCGGCTGCAATGGCGCCATCATCTGACACATTCATGAACAACCTAATCCTCATGAGGAGATCAGGGAACAGAGAAACAGACGTCCGGCCCAGGAGGAGCTAAGACCCTGCCCCAATCATAGATGTAAGACTCATCCTCCAAGATGCGGGGGCATCCAGCGCGGGACGACGCACACTGCCCACCAAAGACACGAGAAGAACCAGACGTGAAGCCACCAGGAGCCACTATCTCCAGAGCTGCAGCCTCCTGGAGGCCAGAAGACACGGCCGAGATGAGGAGGCCGAGCCCGACCACCACTGAGCAAGACACAGAAGAACAAGGTGTTCAGAGACACGGCCAAAGTGAGGAGGTGGAGCCCGACCACCACTGAGCAAAACAAGAGAAAAAGTCAGGACTGGACCAAGAAATATCTGATACAGACTGTTCCCAAGTATTATTGACTGATGAGATGACTCAGGACGGAGCAGATGGACGGGCCGGAGCCGGATCAGTACCGGGCACAGACCTCCACTGCCCCTCAGACCCCAGAGAGGTGGAGGTGGGCACTGCTATGGGTGGGATTATTACAGAAGAGATCGATTGACCTTTTCGGGTTGAACACAGATCACAATCACCTCCCAAGCCTCCTGCCGGTGATTAGAAGACACTTTCTCCCAGAAGAGGAGCAGGAAAAAGTCTCTCCAGAAAACCAGGATAGTTCTGTAGGAGAAGTCTCCACTGCTCAAGACCAAGAAAGGCCTCAAAGATGGAGAATAATGACCTGCCGCGTCCTCACCAAACCTAAACTAAACCCTAGTGAGAACCATATATATATATATACACACATACACTATCACACTGAGGAGGCGGGCGGCCATATTACTATATATATTACTATATCACACTGAGGAGAAGGGCGGCCATATTACTATATATATTACTATATCGCACTGAGGAGAAGGGCGGCCATATTACTATATATATTACTATATCACACTGAGGAGAAGGACGGCCATATTACTATATATATTACTATATCACACTGAGGAGAAGGGCGGCCATATTACTATATATATATTACTATATCACACTGAGGAGAAGGACGGCCATATTACTATATATATTACTATATATCACACTGAGGAGAAGGGCGGCCATATTACTATATATATTACTATATCACACTGAGGAGAAGGGCGGCCATATTACTATATATATATTACTATATCACACTGAGAAGGGCAGCCATATTACTATATATATTACTATATCACACTGAGGAGAAGGGCGGCCATATTACTATATATATTACTATATCACACTGAGGAGAAGGGCGGCCATATTACTATATATATTACTATATCACACTGAGGAGAAAGGCGGCCATATTACTATATCACACTGAGGAGAAGGGCGGACATATTACTATATATATTACTATATCACACTGAGGAGAAGAGCTGCCATATTACTATATATATTACTGTATCACACTGAGGAGAAGGGCGGCCATATTACTATATATATTACTATATCACACTGAGGAGAAGGGCGGCCATATTACTATATATATTACTGTATCACACTGAGGAGAAGGGCGGCCATATTACTATATCACCACTGAGGAGAAGGGCGGCCATATTACTATATAACACTGAGGAGAAGGGCGGCCATATTACTATATATATTACTATATAACACTGAGGAGAAGGGCGACCATATTACTATATATATTACTGCATAACACTGAGGAGAAGGGCGGCCATATTACTATATATATTACTATATCACACTGAGGAGAAGGGCGGCCATATTACTATATATATATTACTATATCACACTGAGGAGAAGGGCGGCCATATTACTATATATATTATTATATCACACTGAGGAGAAGGGCGGCCATATTACTATATCACCACTGAGGAGAAGGGGGGCCATATTACTATATATATATTACTATATCACCACTGAGGAGAAGGGCGGCCATATTACTATATATATTACTATATCACACTGAGGAGAAGGGCGGCCATATTACTATATATATTATTATATCACACTGAGGAGAAGGGCGGCCATATTACTATATATATTACTATATCACACTGAGGAGAAGGGCGGCCATATTACTATATATATTACTATATCACACTGAGGAGAAGGGCGGCCATATTACTATATATATTACTATATCACACTGAGGAGAAGGGCGGCCATATTACTATATATATTACTATATCACACTGAGGAGAAGGGCGGCCATATTACTATATATATTACTATATCACACTGAGGAGAAGGGCGGCCATATTACTATATATATTACTATATCATACTGAGAAGGGCGGCCATATTACTATATATATATTACTATATCACACTGAGGAGAAGGACGGCCATATTACTACATATATTACTATATCATACTGAGGAGAAGGGCGGCCATATTACTACATATATTACTGTATCACACTGAGGAGAAGGGCGGCCATATTACTATATATATTACTATATCACACTGAGGAGAAGGGCGGCCATATTACTATATATATTACTATATCACACTGAGGAGAAGGGCGGCCATATTACTATATATATATATATTACTATATCACACCGAGGAGAAGGGCGGCCATATTACTATATATATTACTATATCACACCGAGGAGAAGGGCGGCCATATTACTATATATATTACCATATCACACTGAGGAGAAGGTCGGCTATATCACTATATATATTACTATATCACACTGAGGAGAAGGACGGCCATACTACTATATATATTACCATATCACACCGAGGAGAAGAGCGGCCATATCACTATATATATTACTATATCACACCGAGGAGAAGGGCGGCCATATCACTATATATATTACTATATCACACTGAGGAGAAGGACAGCCATATTACTATACATATTACTATATCACACCGAGGAGAAGGGCGGCCATATTACTATATATATTACTATATCACACTGAGGAGAAGGACGGCCATATTACTATATATATTACTATATCACACCCAGGAGAAGGACGGCCATATTACTATATCACACTGAGGAGAAGGACGGCCATATTACTATATATATTACTATATCACACTGAGGAGAAGGGCGGACATATTACTATATATATTACTATATCACACCGAGGAAAAGGGCGGCCATATTACTATATATATTACTATATCACACTGAGGAGAAGGGCGGACATATTACTATATATATTACTATATCACACTGAGGAGAAGGGCGGCCATATTACTATATCACACTGAGGAGAAGGGCGGCCATATTACTATATATATTACTATATCACACTGAGGAGAAGGGCGGCCATATTACTATATATATTACTATATCACACTGAGGAGAAGGGCGGCCATATTACTATATATATATTACTATATCACACTGAGAAGGGCGGCCATAATACTATATATATTACTATATCACACCGAGGAGAAGGGCGGCCATATTACTATATATATTACTATATCACAATGAGGAGAAGGGCGGCCATATTACTATATCACACTGAGGAGAAGGACGGCCATATTACTATATATATTACTATATCACACCGAGGAGAAGGGCGGCCATATTACTATATATATTACTATATCACACTGAGGAGAAGGACGGCCATATAACTATATATATTACTATATCACACTGAGGAGAAAGACGGCCATATTACTATATATATTACTATATCACACCGAGGAAAAAGGCGGCCATATTACTATATCACACTGAGGAGAAGGACGGCCATATTACTATATATATTACTATATCACACCGAGGAGTAGGACGGTCATATTACTATATATATTACTAAATCACACTGAGGAGAAGGGCGGCAATATTACTATACATATTACTATATCACACTGAGGAGAAGGGCGGCCATATTACTATATCACACTGAGGAGAAGGGCGGCCATATTACTATATATATTACTATATCACACTGAGGAGAAGGCAGCCATATTACTATATATATTACTATATCACACCGAGGAGAAGGGCGGCCATATTACTATATATATTACTATATCACACTGAGGAGAAGGGCGGCCATATTACTATATCACACTGAGGAGAAGGGCGGCCATATTACTATATATAGTACTATATCACACTGAGGAGAAGGACGGCCATATTACTATATATATTACTATATCACACCGAGGAGAAGGGCGGCCATATTACTATATATATTACTATATCACACTGAGGAGAAGGGCGGCCATATTACTATATCACACTGAGGAGAAGGGCGGCCATATTACTATATATATTACTATATCACACTGAGGAGAAGGACGGCCATATTACTATATATATTACTATATCACACCGAGGAGAAGGGCGGCCATATTACTATATCACACTGAGGAGAAGGACGGCCATATTACTATATATATTACTATATCACACCGAGGAGAAGGACGGCCATATTACTATATCACACTGAGGAGAAAGACGGCCATATTACTATATATATTACTATATCACACCGAGGAAAAGGGCGGCCATATTACTATATCACACTGAGGAGAAGGACGGCCATATTACTATATATATTACTATATCACACCGAGAAGGACGGCCATATTACTATATATATTACTAAATCACACTGAGGAGAAGGGCGGCAATATTACTATATCACACTGAGGAGAAGGGCGGCCATATTACTATATATATTACTATATCACACTGAGGACAAGGGCGGCCATATTACTATATCACACTGAGGAGAAGGGCGGCCATATTACTATATATATTACTATATCACCACTGAGGAGAAGGGCGGCCATATTACTATATATATTACTATATCACACTGAGGAGAAGGGCGGCCATATTACTATATCACACTGAGGAGAAGGGCGGCCATATTACTATATATATTACTATATCACACTGAGAAGGGCGGCCATATTACTATACATATTACCATATCACACTGAGGAGAAGGGCGTCCATATTACTATATCACACTGAGGAGAAGGGCGGCCATATTACTATATATATATTACTATATCACACTGAGGAGAAGGACGGCCATATTACTATACATATTACTATATCACACTGAGGAGAAGGGCGGCCATATTACTATATATATATTACTATATCACACTGAGGAGAAGAGCGGCCATATTACTATATATATTACTATATCACACTGAGGAGAAGGGCGGCCATATTACTATATATATTACTATATCACACTCAGGAGAAGGGCAGCCATATTACTATACATATTACTATATCACACTGAGGAGAAGGGCGGCCATATTACTATATATATTACTATATCACACTGAGGAGAAGAGCGGCCATATTACTATACATATTACTATATCACACTGAGGAGAAGGGCGGCCATATTACTATACATATTACTATATCACACTGAGGAGAAGGGCGGCCATATTACAATACATATTACTATATCACACTGAGGAGAAGGGCGGCCATATTACTATATATATTACTATATCACACTGAGGAGAAGAGCGGCCATATTACTGTATATATTACTATATCCCACTGAGGAGAAGGGCGGCCATATTACTATATATATTACTATATCACACTGAGGAGAAGGGCGGCCATATTACTATATATATTACTATATGACACTGAGGAGGAGGGCGGCCATATTACTATATATATTACTATATCACACCGAGAAGAAGGGCGGCCATATTACTATATCAAACTGAGGAGAAGGGTGGCCATATTACTATATATATTACTATATCACACTGAGGAGAAGGGCAGCCATATTACTATATATATTACTATATCACACTGAGGAGAAGGGCAGCCATATTACTATATATATTACTATATCACACTGAGGAGAAGGGCGGCCATATTACTATATATATTACTATATCACACTGAGGAGAAGGGCGGCCATATTACTATATATATATATATATATATATATATTACTATATCACACTGAGGAGAAGGACGGCCATATTACTATATATATTACTATATCACACTGAGGAGAAGGGCGGCCATATTACTATATATATTACTATATCACACCGAGGAGAAGGGCGGCCATATTACTATATCACACTGAGGAGAAGGGTGGCCATATTACTATATATATTACTATATCACACTGAGGAGAAGGGCAGCCATATTACTATATATATTACTATATCACACTGAGGAGAAGGGCGGCCATATTACTATATATATTACTATATCACACTGAGGAGAAGAGCGGCCATATTACTATATATATTACTATATCACCACTGAGGAGAAGGGCGGCCATATTACTATATATATTACTATATCACAGTGAGGAGAAGGGCGACCATATTACTATATATATATATATATATATATATATATATTACTATATCACACTGAGGAGAAGGGCGGCCATATTACTATAAATATTACTATATCACACTGAGGAGAAGGGCGGCCATATTACTATATATATTACTATATCACACTGAGGAGAAGAGCGGCCATATTACTATATATATATATTACTATATCACACTGAGGAGAAGGGCAGCCATATTACTATACATATTACTATATCACACTGAGGAGAAGGGCGGCCATATTACTATATATATTACTATATCACACTGAGGAGAAGGGCGGCCATATTACTATATATATTACTATATCACACTGAGGAGAAGAGCGGCCATATTACTATATATATTACTATATCACCACTGAGGAGAAGGGCGGCCATATTACTATATCACAGTGAGGAGAAGGGCGACCATATTACTATATATATATATTACTATATCACACTGAGGAGAAGGGCGGCCATATTACTATACATATTACTATATCACACTGAGGAGAAGGGCGGCCATATTACTATATATATTACTATATCACACTGAGGAGAAGAGCGGCCATATTACTATATATATTACTATATCACACCGAGGAGGAGGGCGGCCATATTACTATATATATTACAATATCACACTGAGGAGGAGGGCGGCCATATTACTGTATATATATTACTATATCACACTGAGGAGAAGGGCGGCCATATTACTATATATATTACTATATCACACTGAGGAGAAGAGCGGCCATATTACTATACATATTACTATATCACACTGAGGAGAAGGGCGGCCATATTACTATACATATTACTATATCACACTGAGGAGAAGGGCGGCCATATTACAATACATATTACTATATCACACTGAGGAGAAGGGCGGCCATATTACTATATATATTACTATATCACACTGAGGAGAAGAGCGGCCATATTACTGTATATATTACTATATCCCACTGAGGAGAAGGGCGGCCATATTACTATATATATTACTATATCACACTGAGGAGAAGGGCGGCCATATTACTATATATATTACTATATGACACTGAGGAGGAGGGCGGCCATATTACTATATATATTACTATATCACACCGAGAAGAAGGGCGGCCATATTACTATATCAAACTGAGGAGAAGGGTGGCCATATTACTATATATATTACTATATCACACTGAGGAGAAGGGCAGCCATATTACTATATATATTACTATATCACACTGAGGAGAAGGGCAGCCATATTACTATATATATTACTATATCACACTGAGGAGAAGGGCGGCCATATTACTATATATATTACTATATCACACTGAGGAGAAGGGCGGCCATATTACTATATATATATATATATATATATATTACTATATCACACTGAGGAGAAGGACGGCCATATTACTATATATATTACTATATCACACTGAGGAGAAGGGCGGCCATATTACTATATATATTACTATATCACACCGAGGAGAAGGGCGGCCATATTACTATATCACACTGAGGAGAAGGGTGGCCATATTACTATATATATTACTATATCACACTGAGGAGAAGGGCAGCCATATTACTATATATATTACTATATCACACTGAGGAGAAGGGCGGCCATATTACTATATATATTACTATATCACACTGAGGAGAAGAGCGGCCATATTACTATATATATTACTATATCACCACTGAGGAGAAGGGCGGCCATATTACTATATATATTACTATATCACAGTGAGGAGAAGGGCGACCATATTACTATATATATATATATATATATATATATTACTATATCACACTGAGGAGAAGGGCGGCCATATTACTATAAATATTACTATATCACACTGAGGAGAAGGGCGGCCATATTACTATATATATTACTATATCACACTGAGGAGAAGGGCGGCCATATTACTATATCACAGTGAGGAGAAGGGCGACCATATTACTATATATATATATTACTATATCACACTGAGGAGAAGGGCGGCCATATTACTATACATATTACTATATCACACTGAGGAGAAGGGCGGCCATATTACTATATATATAACTATATCACACTGAGGAGAAGAACGGCCATATTACTATATATATTACTATATCACACCGAGGAGGAGGGCGGCCATATTACTATATATGAACTCTTTATGTATCAAATGACCAAGTTCTCAAAAAAATATGACGTAGTGGTCATGGGAGATTTCAACTATCCAGACATTTATTGGGAATCTCTCTCAAGTAAAACTAACAGGTCAAGCAAATTCTTATCCTCTCTTGCTGACAACTTTATCTTCCAAAAGGTAGGGGAGAAAACAAGGGGATCTGCTACTTTGGATCTAATCCTTATAAACAAGGAGGAAATGGTTGAGGAGGTAAAAGTGGCTGGGACCCTAGGAGGCAGCGATCATGCTATTATAGAATTTTGGATAACTAGAGGAGGAAGACATGTGAAGACTCAAACTTCAAGGTTAGATTTTAGAAAGGCAGATTTTAAGAGACTCAGAAAGAGAATAGGAGGGATCCAATGGCTGGATGTCCTTAAGGACAAAAATGTCCAGGAAGGATGGGAAATTTTTAAAAATGAGATTCTCAAAGCACAATCGTTAACAATCCCGAAAAGTAGGAAGAATGGGAAGCATTTAAGGAAACCAGGATGGATGAACACAGAACTTAAACACATTCTAAAAAGAAAGAAAGAAATGTTTATTAAATGGAAAGAGGGAGGCATATCTAAAGAAGATTATAATGCAGTCTGCAGATCCTGTAGGGCATGTATCAGGTTAGCTAAAGCTGACAATGAATTAAGGCTTGCAAGAGATGTCAAAAGCAATAAAAAAGGATTTTGGGGGTATGTCAAAAGTAAAAGAAAAGTCAAAGATGCTATAGGATTTTTACAGGATGAAAATGGAGAAATGGTAAGAGAGGATGTTGAGAAGGCCAAACTTTTTAATTCCTATTTTGCATCTGTTTTCTCTCAGAAAGAAAATGTAACATCAACTGATCTTCACTGTCCTTTTAAAGGAATAGAAGAATCCAAGTTATCTGTAAACAGAAAGATTGTGAGGGAATATTTAGCTAACATAAATGAGTTCAAGTCTCCAGGTCCAGATGAATTACACCCCAGAGTACTGAAGGAGATCGTAGAAGAAATTTTAGAACCACTCTCCATAATCTTTGAAAATTCTTGGAGAACAGGAGAAGTCCCAGAAGACTGGAGAAGAGCAAATGTTGTTCCTATCTTCAAAAAGGGGAAGAAGGTGGACCCAGGGAACTATAGGCCGGTGAGTCTGACTTCTATACCAGGAAAGATCTTTGAACAAATTATTAAACAACATGTATGTAAGTACCTGGATAAGAATGAAGTGATTAACCAGAGTCAGCATGGGTTTATAACTAACAAGTCATGTCAGACTAACTTAATTTCCTTCTATGACAGAATCACTGACTGGGTGGATCAGGGAAATGCTGTAGATATAGTATATCTTGACTTCAGCAAAGCATTTGACAAAGTATCTCACACCATCCTTATTGAAAAAATGACAAAGTATGCAATGGACCAGGCAACTGTTAGGTGGATTCATAACTGGCTTAGTGATCGGACTCAAAGGGTGGTTGTAAATGGCTTCACATCCAGCTGGATGAATGTCTCAAGTGGGGTACCACAGGGCTCCGTCCTGGGACCTGTATTGTTCAACATCTTTATCAATGATTTAGATGAAGGAATTGAGGGTAAACTGATTAAATTTGCTGATGACACAAAGCTAGGAGGGATAGCTAATACTAGAGAAGAGAGAGAGAGGATTCAAAAAGACCTAAATAAACTGGAGCAGTGGGCAGCAACCAACAGAATGGTTTTTAACAGGGAAAAATGCAAAGTACTACATCTGGGCAATAAAAATGAAAAAAGCATCTACAGAATGGGAGGAATAGAGCTAAGCAACAGTACATGTGAAAAAGACTTAGGTATACTAATAGATCATAGACTGAACATGAGTCAACAGTGTGATGCAGCAGCAAAAAAGGCAAATACAATTCTGGGATGTATTAACAGAAGCATACAGTCTAGATCACGTGAAGTCATTATTGGTCTTTACTCCTCTTTGGTCAGACCTCATCTGGAATACTGTGTACAGTTTTGGGCACCACATTTTAAAAAAGACATAGACAAACTGGAGCAAGTTCAGAGAAGAGCGACCAGAATGGTGACTGGTCTGCAAACCATGTCCTATGAGGAACGGTTGCAGGATTTGGGAATGTTTAGCTTGCAAAAAAGAAGACTGAGAGGAGACTTAATAGCTGTCTACAAATATGTCAAGGGCTGTCACATTGTAGAAGGATCATCTTTATTCTCATTTGCACAAGGAAAGACTAGAAGCAATGGGATGAAACTAAATGGGAGGAGACACAGATTAGATATTAGAAAAAACTTTTTGACAGTTAGGGTGATTAATGAGTGGAACAGGCTGCCACGAGAGGTGGTGAGTTCCCCTTCAATGGACGTCTTCAAACAGAGGCTGGACAGACATCTGTCTGAGATGATTTAGTGAATCCTGCTTTGAGCAGGGGGTTGGACCAGATGACCCAGGAGGTCCCTTCCAACTCTACCATTCTATGATTCTATGAATATCACACTGAGGAGGAGGGCGGCCATATTACTGTATATATATTACTATATCACACTGAGGAGAAGGGCGGCCATATTACTATATATATATATTACTATATCACACTGAGGAGAAGGGCGGCCATATCACTATATATATTACTATATCACACCGAGGAGAAGGGCGGCCATATTACTATATCACACTGAGGAGAAGGGCGGTCATATTACTATATCACACTGAGGAGAAGAGCGGCCATATTACTATATATATTACTATATCACACTGAGGAGAAGGGCGGCCATATTACTATAGATATTACTATATCACACTGAGGAGAAGGGCGGCCATATTACTATATCACACTGAGGAGAAGGGCGGCCATATTACTGTATATATTACTATATCACACTGAGGAGAAGGGCAGCCATATTACTATATATATTACTATATCACACTGAGGAGAAGGGCGGCCATATTACTATATATATTACTATATCACACTGAGGAGGAGGGCGGCCATATTACTATATATATTACTATATCACACTGAGGAGAAGGGCGGCCATATTACTATATATATTACTATATCACACTGAGGAGAAGGGCAGCCATATTACTATATCACACTGAGGAGAAGGGCGGCCATATTACTATATATATTACTATATCACACTGAGGAGAAGAGCGGCCATATTACTATATATATTACTATATCACCACTGAGGAGAAGGGTGGCCATATTACTATATCACAGTGAGGAGAAGGGCGACCATATTACTATATATATATATATATATATATATATATATATATATATATATATATATATATATATATATATCACACTGAGGAGAAGGGCGGCCATATTACTATACATATTACTATATCACACTGAGGAGAAGAGCGGCCATATTACTATATATATTACTATATCACACTGAGGAGAAGAGCGGCCATATTACTGTATATATTACTATATCACACTGAGGAGGAGGGCGGCCATATTACTATATATATTACAATATCACACTGAGGAGAAGGGCGGCCATATTACTGTATATATATTACTATATCACACTGAGGAGAAAGGCGGCCATATTACTATATAAATATTACTATATCACACTGAGAAGGGCGGCCATATTACTATATATATATTACTAGATCACACTGAGGAGAAGGGCGGCCATATTACCATATATATTACTATATCACACTGAGGAGAAGGGCGGCCATATTACTATATATTACTATATCACACTGAGGAGAAGGGCGGCCATATTACTATATATATTACTATATCACACTGAGGAGAAGGGCGGCCATATTACTATACATATTACTATATCTCACCGAGGAGAAGGGCGGCCATATTACTATATCACACTGAGGAGAAGGGTGGCCATATTACTATATATATTACTATATCACACTGAGGAGAAGGGCAGCCATATTACTATATATATTACTATATCACACTGAGGAGAAGGGCGGCCATATTACTATATATATTACTATATCACACTGAGGAGAAGAGCGGCCATATTACTATATGTATTACTATATCACCACTGAGGAGAAGGGCGGCCATATTACTATATATATATTACTATATCACACTGAGAAGGGCGGCCATATTACTATATATATTACTATATCACACTGAGGAGAAGAGCGGCCATATTACTATATATATTACTATATCACCACTGAGGAGAAGGGCGGCCATATTACTATATATATATTACTATATCACACTGAGAAGGGCGGCCATATTACTATATATATTACTATATCACACTGAGGAGAAGGGCGGCCATATTACTATATATATTACTATATCACACTGAGGAGAAGGGCGGCCATATTACTATACATATTACTATATCTCACCGAGAAGGGCGGCCATATTACTATATCACACTGAGGAGAAGGGTGGCCATATTACTATATATATTACTATATCACACTGAGGAGAAGGGCAGCCATATTACTATATATATTACTATATCACACTGAGAAGAAGGGCGGCCATATTGCTATATATATTACTATATCACACTGAGGAGAAGAGCGGCCATATTACTATATATATTACTATATCACCACTGAGGAGAAGGGCGGCCATATTACTATATATATTACTATATCACACTGAGGAGAAGGGCGGCCATATTACTATATATATTACTATATCACACTGAGGAGAAGGGCTCCCATATTACTATATCACACTGAGGAGAAGGGCGGCCATATTACTGTATATATTACTATATCACACTGAGGAGAAGGGCGGCCATATTACTATATATATTACTATATCACACTGAGAAGGGCGGCCATATTACTATATATATTACTATATCACACTGAGGAGGAGGGCGGCCATATTACTATATATATTACTATATCACACCGAGGAGAAGGGCGGCCATATTACTACATATATTACTATATCACACTGAGGAGGAGGGCGGCCATATTACTATATATATTACTATATCACACCGAGGAGAAGGGCGGCCATATTACTATATATATTACTATATCACACTGAGGAGAAGGGCGGCCATATTACTATATATATTACTATATCACACTGAGGAGAAGGGCGGCCATATTACTATATATATTACTATATCACACCGAGGAGAAGGACGGCCATATTACTATATATATTACTATATCACACCGATGAGGAGGGTGGCCATATTACTATATATATTACTATATCACACTGAGGAGAAGGGCGGCCATATTACTATATATATTACTATATCACACCGATGAGGAGGGTGGCCATATTACTATATATATTACTATATCACACCGATGAGGAGGGTGGCCATAATACTATATATAGTACTATATCACACCGAGGAGAAGGGCGGCCATATTACTATATCACACTGAGGAGAAGGGCGGCCATATTACTATATATATTACTATATCATCACTGAGGAGAAGGGCGGCCATATTACTATATATATTACTATATCACACTGAGGAGAAGGGCGGCCATATTACTGTATATATTACTATATCACACTGAGGAGGAGGGCGGCCATATTACTATATATATTACTATATCACACTGAGGAGGAGGGCGGCCATATTACTATATATATTACAATATCACACTGAGGAGAAGGGCGGCCATATTACTGTATATATATTACTATATCACACTGAGGAGAAGGGCGGCCATATTACTATATATATATTACTATATCACACTGAGGAGAAGGGCGGCCATATTACTATATATATATTACTAGATCACACTGAGGAGAAGGGCGGCCATATTACCATATATATATTACTATATCACACTGAGGAGAAGGGCGGCCATATTACTATATATTACTATATCACACTGAGAAGGGCGGCCATATTACTAGATATATTACTATATCACACTGAGGAGAAGGGCGGCCATATTACTATATATTACTATATCACACTGAGAAGGGCGGCCATATTACTATATATATTACTATATCACACTGAGGAGAAGGGCGGCCATATTACTATATATATTACTATATCACACTGAGGAGAAGGGCGGCCATATTACTATATATATATTACTATATCACACCGAGGAGAAGGGCGGCCATATTACTATATCACACTGAGGAGAAAGGTGGCCATATTACTATATATATTACTATATCACACTGAGGAGAAGGGCAGCCATATTACTATATCACACTGAGGAGAAGGTCGGCCATATTACTATATATATTACTATATCACACTGAGGAGAAGAGCGGCCATATTACTATATCACCACTGAGGAGAAGGGCGGCCATATTACTATATATATTACTATATCACACTGAGGAGAAGGGCGGCCATATTACTATACATATTACTATATCACACTGAGGAGAAGGGCGGCCATATTACTATATATATTACTATATCACACTGAGGAGAAGAGCGGCCATATTACTATATATATTACTATATCACACCGAGGAGGAGGGCGGCCATATTACTATATATATTACAATATCACACTGAGGAGAAGGGCGGCCATATTACTGTATATATATTACTATATCACACTGAGGAGAAGGGCGGCCATATTACTATATCACACTGAGGAGAAGGGCGGCCATATTACTATATATATTACTATATCACACCGAGGAGAAGGGCGGACATATTACTATATCACACTGAGGAGAAGGGGCGGTCATATTACTATATCACACTGAGGAGAAGAGCGGCCATATTACTATATATATTACTATATCACACTGAGGAGAAGGGCGGCCATATTACTATATATATTACTATATTACACTGAGGAGAAGGGCGGCCATATTACTATACATATTACTATATCACACTGAGGAGAAGGGCGGCCACATTACTGTATATATTACTATATCACACTGAGGAGAAGGGCGGCCATATTACTATATATACTACTATATCACACTGAGGAGAAGGGCGGCCATATTACTATATATATATATATTACTATATCACACTGAGGAGGAGGGCGGCCATATTACTATATATATATTACTATATCACACTGAGGAGGAGGGCGGCCATATTACTATATCACACCGAGGAGAAGGGCGGCCATATTACTATATATATTACTATATCACACTGAGGAGAAGGGCGGCCATATTACTATATACATTACTATATCACACTGAGGAGAAGGGCGGCCATATTACTATATATATTACTATATCACACCGAGGAGAAGGACGGCCATATTACTATATATATATTACTATATCACACCGATGAGGAGGGTGGCCATATTACTATATATATTACTATATCACACCGAGGAGAAGGGCGGCCATATTACTATATATATTACTATATCACACTGAGGAGAAGAGCGGCCATATTACTATATATATTACTATATCACACCGAGGAGGAGGGCGGCCATATTACTATATATATTACAATATCACACTGAGGAGAAGGGCGGCCATATTACTGTATATATATTACTATATCACACTGAGGAGAAGGGCGGCCATATTACTATATCACACTGAGGAGAAGGGCGGCCATATTACTATATATATTACTATATCACACCGAGGAGAAGGGCGGACATATTACTATATCACACTGAGGAGAAGGGGCGGTCATATTACTATATCACACTGAGGAGAAGAGCGGCCATATTACTATATATATTACTATATCACACTGAGGAGAAGGGCGGCCATATTACTATATATATTACTATATTACACTGAGGAGAAGGGCGGCCATATTACTATACATATTACTATATCACACTGAGGAGAAGGGCGGCCACATTACTGTATATATTACTATATCACACTGAGGAGAAGGGCGGCCATATTACTATATATACTACTATATCACACTGAGGAGAAGGGCGGCCATATTACTATATATATATATATTACTATATCACACTGAGGAGGAGGGCGGCCATATTACTATATATATTACTATATCACACTGAGGAGGAGGGCGGCCATATTACTATATCACACCAAGGAGAAGGGCGGCCATATTACTATATATATTACTATATCACACTGAGGAGAAGGGCGGCCATATTACTATATATATATTACTATATCACACTGAGGAGGAGGGCGGCCATATTACTATATATATATTACTATATCACACTGAGGAGGAGGGCGGCCATATTACTATATATATATTACTATATCACACTGAGGAGGAGGGCGGCCATATTACTATATATATATTACTATATCACACTGAGGAGGAGGGCGGCCATATTACTATATATATATTACTATATCACACTGAGGAGGAGGGCGGCCATATTACTATATATATATTACTATATCACACTGAGGAGGAGGGCGGCCATATTACTATATCACACTGAGGAGGAGGGCGGCCATATTACTATACATATTACTATATCACACTGAGGAGAAGGGCGGCCATATTACTATATATATTACTATATCACACTGAGGAGAAGGGCGGCCATATTACTATATATATATTACTATATCACACTGAGGAGAAGGGCGGCCATATTACTATATACATATTACTATATCACACTGAGGAGAAAGGCGGCCATATTACTATATATATATATTACTATATCACACATATACACACACACAGTGCTGGCCAAAAGTATTGGCACCCCTGCAATTCTGTCAGATAATACTCAGTTTCTTGCAATCACAAATTCTTTGGTCTTATTCTCTTCATTTAATTTGCTTGCAAGGAAAAAACACAAAAGAGAATGAAGCAAAAATCAAATCATTGATCATTTCACACAAAACTCCAAAAATGGGCCGGACAAAAGTATTGGCACCCTCAGCCTAATACTTGGTTGCACAACCTTTAGCCAAAATAACTGTGAACAACCGCTTCCGGTAACCATCAATGAGTTTCTTGCAATGCTCTGCGGGAATTGTAGACCATTCTTCTTTGGCAAACTGCTCCAGGTCCCTGATATTTGAAGGGTGCCTTCTCCAAACTGCCATTTTGAGATCTCTCCACAGGTGTTCTATGGGATTCAGGTCTGGACTCATTGCTGGCCACCTTAGAAGGCTCCAGTGCTTTCTCTCAAACCATTTTATAGTGCTTTTGGAAGTGTGTTTTGGGTCATTGTCCTGCTGGAAGACCCATGACCTCTGAGGGAGACCCAGCTTTCTCACACTGGGCCCTACATTATGCTGCAAAATTTGTTGGTAGTCTTCAGACTTCATAATGCCATGCACACGGTCAAGCAGTCCAGTGCCAGAGGCAGCAAAGCAACCCCAAAACATCAGGGAACCTCCGCCATGTTTGACTGTAGGGACCGTGTTCTTTTCTTTGAATGCCTCTTTTTTTTTCCTGTACACTCTATGTTGATGCTTTTTCCCATCTACTTTTGTCTCATCTGACCAGAGAACATTCTTCCAAAACGTTTTAGGCTTTCTCAGGTAAGTTTAGGCAAACTCCAGCCTGGCTTTTTTATGTCTCGGGGTAAGAAGTGGGGTCTTCCTGGGTATCCTACCATACAGTCCCTTTTCATTCAGACGCCGACGGATAGTACGGGTTGACACTGTTGTACCCTCGGACTGCAGGGTAGCTTGAACTGGTTTGGATGTTAGTCGAGGTTCTTTATCCACCATCCGCACAATCTTGCGTTGAAATCTCTCGTCAGTTTTTCTTTTCCGTCCACATCTAGGGAGGTTAGCCACAGTGCCATGGGCTTTACACTTCTTGATGACACTGTGCACGGTAGACACAGGAACATTCAGGTCTTTGGAGATGGACTTGTAGCCTTGAGATTGCTCATGCTTCCTCACAATTTGGTTTCTCAAGTCCTCAGACAGTTCTTTGGTCTTCTTTCTTTTCTCCATGCTCAATGTGGTCACACAAGGACACAGGACAGAGGTTGAGTCAACTTTAATCCATGTTAACTGGCTGCAAGTGTGATTTAGTTATTGCCAACTCCTGTTAGGTGCCACAGGTAAGTTACAGGTGCTGTTAATTACACGAATTACAGAAGCATCACAGGATTTTTCAAACAGTGCCAATACTTTTGTCCACCCCCTTTTTTAGGTTTGGTGTGGAATTATATCCAATTTGGCTTTAGGACAATTCTTTTTGTGTTTTTTCATTTAATACAAATTAAATGAAGAGAATAAGACCAAAGAATTTGTGATTGCAATCATTTTCAGGAAGAAACTGAGTATTATCTGACAGAATTGCAGGGGTGCCAATACTTTTGGCCAGCACTGTAAATGCACAAAACGCAGGAAGGTGTGACCGCAGCTCGGGAGCATGCTGAGACTTGTGCTCCTCATTACTACGTCCAGCAGGACACTGATTGCCCGGTGGGTCACGTACCGCCTGGGGCTGTGCCAGCTGTTCCTGGCTCGGGGGGCAGTCAGTAGCTGGGGAGGACGTCACCCGACGCTCTGCCCGTGGGGGATAATGAGACATCTCTCTGCCGGGCTCCAGCGCTGAAGTGCTCGCTGGGATTTTGCACGCCTCGCACTAATCTAAGATCTGCTATTTATGGGCCCGAAATTAGTAGCTGCTGGATAAATTTAGCTGCCCAGGTGCAGGTCACGTGAGAGGAAGGAGCAGGGGGCCGGCGCGCATCACCCAGACGTACGCAGCCTCCCTGCGCCACGCTGAGTGCCAGTCATCAGGAACTGATCTGCACCTTTCGCTGCCACGTACCGGAGCAGATCTGCCGGTGACACAGGTCAAGCGCACGGGACAGCTTGGCCGCGCCGCCCGCTCACCCGCTCGACCCCAATTACTGTTCCATTGTCTGTTTATTCCGTCTCATTTCACCATCAAATAGCGACAATTCCAGCTCCGGAGAAGAGACGACTAAATGAATTAGTGTCCGTGACCCATCCCTGACCGGCAGGTGTCCCCCGGGGAGAAGCCGACGGATCGAAACCCTCATCATCATCAGCAGCGGTCTGCACAGCGCAGGAGCTGCAGCCGTCAAACCGCATCTTCACCAGATCTCTGCATCTGTCAATGAGCGGAAACCACCCGAGCACCGACCCTTAAGATGCTGCCAATCCTTACTGCAAAGCACCGAGCAAAACCTGAGGAGCAGAAGGAAAAAAACTAGGGGTATTCAGGTGCGGATTCTCACCGCAAGTTATACCCTATGTGCCCACGATGCACAAACGCTCCGGATTTTTTCCTGAGCGTTTCTGAAACTCTGTGGCAGAAAAAACGCATGCGGATTGTGCATGTGGATTGTACATGCGGATTGCGCATGCGGCTTGCGCATGCTGATTGCGCATGCTGATTGCGCATGCTGATTGCGCATGCTGATTATCATTGGGGGACATGGCAGATCTTCTACCAAGTGTTTAAGCGTTTCTGCAGCGGAATTGCAGTACTGTGGTCCGCTGCCGACCCTGCACACCTCCTATCTGCCGGCATCCCGGGCATGATGTCATCATTGCGGCACAAGCGCTTATGATGTCACCCAGGGTGGCTGATCACAAGAGGCGGTGAAATGCTGGCAGGTGGATCGCAGGGCCCTGATCTGGCACCAGATGTGACCCCCTGGACCGGGGTCCTGCCCGCCAAGCAGGTTTCACCAATGATATGTCCGCCCCTGACGTGGGGGTCCGGCCGTGCTCCGGAATATTCCAGCAATGGTCCCACAATATTGGCCCCAGAGGCTGCGCACACTGCGCGTCCAGATGTAATTAACCCTATAAAAGCTGTCAGCGGCGCGGTCAGATGTGATGAGAAACAGAGCTCGGGAAGACGCCGTTATCTCTGCAAACCGCTCAATCTGTCCAAGGGGTGAAGCTTATCAGCCAATCACAGCGAGCAGCCGGCCTGATTAATGGCGCGTCCGCTCCGCACAGCCGCGTTACCAGAAAACTGCCAACATCTGGACAGATAACACACAAAACCCGCACCGTAACAGACGGGACATACAGCAACATGGCGACTGTGAGAAGGTCACTAACCGCCTGACAGCGAGACATCCAGACACAACCGCCAGACCACGACTGGGGGAACCGCGAGGAATGACCGCTACAAGAAGAGACACAATGTTCATCTCTGGGATCTCTCAGGTCCACAAACTACTAATGATAAAGAGCAGTATTATAAGAGTTATATTCCTGCACATAGGGGGCAGTATTATAGTTATATTCCTGTACATAGGGGCAGTATTATAGTAGTTATATTCTTGTACATAGGAGCAGTATTATAGTAGTTATATTCTTGTACATAGGAGCAGTATTATAGTAGTTATATTCTTGTACATAGGGGGCAGTATTATAGTAGTTATATTCTTGTACATAGGAGCAGTATTATAGTAGTTATATTCTTGTACATAGGAGCAGTATTATAGTAGTTATATTCTTGTACATAGGAGCAGTATTATAGTAGTTATATTCTTGTACATAGGGGGCAGTATTATAGTAGTTATATTCTTGTACATAGGAGCAGTATTATAGTAGTTATATTCTTGTACATAGGAGCAGTATTATAGTAGTTATATTCTTGTACATATGGGGCAGTATTATAGTAGTTATATTCTTGTACATAGGAGCAGTATTATAGTAGTTATATTCCTGCACATAGGGGGCAGTATTATAGTGGTTATATTCTTGTACATAGGGGCAGTATTATAGTAGTTATATTCTTGTACATAGGAGCAGTATTATAGTAGTTATATTCTTGTACATAGGAGCAGTATTATAGTAGTTATATTCCTGCACATAGGAGCAGTATTATAGTAGTTATATTATTGTACATAGGGTGCAGTATTATAGTAGTTATATTCTTGTACATAGGAGCAGTATTATAGTAGTTATATTCTTGTACATAGGAGCAGTATTATAGTAGTTATATTATTGTACATAGGGTGCAGTATTATAGTAGTTATATTCTTGTACATAGGGGCAGTATTATAAGAGTTATATTCTTGTACATAGGGGCAGTATTATAGTAGTTATATTCTTGTACATAGGGGCAGTATTATAAGAGTTATATTCTTGTACATAGGAGCAGTATTATAGTAGTTATATTCTTGTCCATAGGGGGCAGTATTATAGTAGTTATATTCTTGTCCATAGGGGGCAGTATTATAGTAGTTATATTCTTGTACATAGGGGGCAGTATTATAGTAGTTATATTCTTGTACATAAGGGGCAGTATTATAGTAGTTATATTCTTGTACATAGGAGCAGTATTATAAGAGTTATATTCTTGTACATAGGGTGCAGTATTATAGTAGTTATATTCTTGTACATAGGGGCAGTATTATAGTAGTTATATTCTTGTACATAGGGGCAGTATTATAAGAGTTATATTCTTGTACATATGAGCAGTATTATAGTAGTTATATTCTTGTACATAGGGGCAGTATTATAGTAGTTATATTCTTGTACATAGGGGGCAGTATTATAGTAGTTATATTCTTGTACATAGGAGCAGTATTATAAGAGTTATATTCTTGTACATAGGGAGCAGTATTATAGTAGTTATATTCTTGTCCATAGGGGGCAGTATTATAGTAGTTATATTCTTGTCCATAGGGGGCAGTATTATAGTAGTTATATTCTTGTACATAGGAGCAGTATTATAGTAGTTATATTCTTGTACATAAGGGGCAGTATTATAGTAGTTATATTCTTGTACATAGGGAGCAGTATTATAGTAGTTATATTCTTGTACATAGGGAGCAGTATTATAGTAGTTATATTCTTGTACATAGGAGCAGTATTATAGTAGTTATATTCTTGTACATAGGGGTAGTATTATAGTAGTTATATTCTTGTACATAGGGAGCAGTATTATAGTAGTTATATTCTTGTCCATAGGGGGCAGTATTATAGTAGTTATATTCTTGTACATAGGGGTAGTATTATAGTAGTTATATTCTTGTACATAGTGTGCAGTATTATAGTAGTTATATTCTTGTCCATACGGGGCAGTATTATAGTAGTTATATTTTTGTACATAGGGGCAGTATTATAGTAGTTATATTCTTGTACATAGGAGCAGTATTATAGTAGTTATATTCTTGTACATAGGGGGCAGTATTATAGTAGTTATATTCTTGTACATAGGAGCAGTATTATAGTAGTTATATTCTTGTACATAAGGGGCAGTATTATAGTAGTTATATTCTTGTACATAGGGAGCAGTATTATAGTAGTTATATTCTTGTACATAGGGAGCAGTATTATAGTAGTTATATTCTTGTACATAGGGGGCAGTATTATAGTAGTTATATTCTTGTACATAGGGAGCAGTATTATAGTAGTAATATTCTTGTACATAGGGGCAGTATTATAGTAGTTATATTCTTGTATATTGGAGCAGTATTATAGTAGTTATATTCTTGTACATAGGATCAGTATTATACTAGTTATATTCTTGTACATAGGGGGCAGTATTATAGTAGTTATATTCTTGTACATAGGAGCAGTATTATAGTAGTTATATTCTTGTACATAAGGGGCAGTATTATAGTAGTTATATTCTTGTACATAGGGAGCAGTATTATAGTAGTTATATTCTTGTACATAGGAGCAGTATTATAGTAGTTATATTCTTGTACATAGGAGCAGTATTATAGTAGTTATATTATTGTACATAGGGTGCAGTATTATAGTAGTTATATTCTTGTACATAGGTGCAGTATTATAAGAGTTATATTCTTGTACATAGGAGCAGTATTATAGTAGTTATATTCTTGTACATAGGAGCAGTATTATAGTAGTTATATTATTGTACATAGGGTGCAGTATTATAGTAGTTATATTCTTGTACATAGGGGCAGTATTATAAGAGTTATATTCTTGTACATAGGGGCAGTATTATAGTAGTTATATTCTTGTACATAGGGGCAGTATTATAAGAGTTATATTCTTGTACATAGGAGCAGTATTATAGTAGTTATATTCTTGTCCATAGGGGGCAGTATTATAGTAGTTATATTCTTGTCCATAGGGGGCAGTATTATAGTAGTTATATTCTTGTACATAGGGGGCAGTATTATAGTAGTTATATTCTTGTACATAAGGGGCAGTATTATAGTAGTTATATTCTTGTACATAGGAGCAGTATTATAAGAGTTATATTCTTGTACATAGGGTGCAGTATTATAGTAGTTATATTCTTGTACATAGGGGCAGTATTATAGTAGTTATATTCTTGTACATAGGGGCAGTATTATAAGAGTTATATTCTTGTACATATGAGCAGTATTATAGTAGTTATATTCTTGTACATAGGGGCAGTATTATAGTAGTTATATTCTTGTACATAGGGGGCAGTATTATAGTAGTTATATTCTTGTACATAGGAGCAGTATTATAAGAGTTATATTCTTGTACATAGGGAGCAGTATTATAGTAGTTATATTCTTGTCCATAGGGGGCAGTATTATAGTAGTTATATTCTTGTCCATAGGGGGCAGTATTATAGTAGTTATATTCTTGTACATAGGAGCAGTATTATAGTAGTTATATTCTTGTACATAAGGGGCAGTATTATAGTAGTTATATTCTTGTACATAGGGAGCAGTATTATAGTAGTTATATTCTTGTACATAGGGAGCAGTATTATAGTAGTTATATTCTTGTACATAGGAGCAGTATTATAGTAGTTATATTCTTGTACATAGGGGTAGTATTATAGTAGTTATATTCTTGTACATAGGGAGCAGTATTATAGTAGTTATATTCTTGTCCATAGGGGGCAGTATTATAGTAGTTATATTCTTGTACATAGGGGTAGTATTATAGTAGTTATATTCTTGTACATAGGGAGCAGTATTATAGTAGTTATATTCTTGTCCATAGGGGGCAGTATTATAGTAGTTATATTTTTGTACATAGGGGCAGTATTATAGTAGTTATATTCTTGTACATAGGAGCAGTATTATAGTAGTTATATTCTTGTACATAGGGGGCAGTATTATAGTAGTTATATTCTTGTACATAGGAGCAGTATTATAGTAGTTATATTCTTGTACATAAGGGGCAGTATTATAGTAGTTATATTCTTGTACATAGGGAGCAGTATTATAGTAGTTATATTCTTGTACATAGGGAGCAGTATTATAGTAGTTATATTCTTGTACATAGGGGGCAGTATTATAGTAGTTATATTCTTGTACATAGGGAGCAGTATTATAGTAGTAATATTCTTGTACATAGGGGCAGTATTATAGTAGTTATATTCTTGTATATTGGAGCAGTATTATAGTAGTTATATTCTTGTACATAGGATCAGTATTATACTAGTTATATTCTTGTACATAGGGGGCAGTATTATAGTAGTTATATTCTTGTACATAGGAGCAGTATTATAGTAGTTATATTCTTGTACATAAGGGGCAGTATTATAGTAGTTATATTCTTGTACATAGGGAGCAGTATTATAGTAGTTATATTCTTGTACATAAGGGGCAGTATTATAGTAGTTATATTCTTGTACATAGGAGCAGTATTATAGTAGTTATATTCTTGTACATAGGGAGCAGTATTATAGTAGTTATATTCTTGTACATAAGGGGCAGTATTATAGTAGTTATATTCTTGTACATAGGAGCAGTATTATAGTAGTTATATTCTTGTACATAGGGAGCAGTATTATAGTAGGTATATTCTTGTACATAGGAGCAGTATTATAGTAGTTATATTCTTGTATATACGGGCAGTATTATAGTAGTTATATTCTTGTGCATAGGGGCAGTATTATAGTAGTTATATTCTTGTACATAGGGGCAGTATTATAGTAGTTATATTCTTGTACATAGGGGGCAGTATTATAGTAGTTATATTCTTGTACATAGGGAGCAGTATTATAGTAGTAATATTCTTGTACATAGGGGGCAGTATTATAGTAGTTATATCCTTGTACATAGGATCAGTATTATAGTAGTTATATTCTTGTACATAGGATCAGTATTATAGTAGTTATATTCTTGTATATTGGAGCAGTATTATAGTAGTTATATTCTTGTACATAGGGGGCAGTATTATAGTAGTTATATTCTTGTACATAGGAGCAGTATTATAGTATTTATATTCTTGCATATAGGGGGCAGTATTATAGTAGTTATATTCTTGTACATAGGAGCAGTATTATAGTAGTTATATTCTTGTACATAGGGGGCAGTATTATAGTAGTTATATTCTTGTACATAGGAGCAGTATTATAGTAGTTATATTCTTGTACATAAGGGGCAGTATTATAGTAGTTATATTCTTGTACATAGGAGGCAGTATTATAGTAGTTATATTCTTGTACATAGGAGCAGTATTATAGTAGTTATATTCTTGTACATAGGAGCAGTATTATAGTAGTTATATTCTTGTACATAGGAGCAGTATTATAGTAGTTATATTCTTGTACATAGGAGCAGTATTATAGTAGTTATATTCTTGTACATAGGGGGCAGTATTATAGTAGTTATATTCTTGTACATAGGAGCAGTATTATAGTAGTTATATTCTTGTACATAAGGGGCAGTATTATAGTAGTTATATTCTTGTACATAGGGAGCAGTATTATAGTAGTTATATTCTTGTACATAAGGGGCAGTATTATAGTAGTTATATTCTTGTACATAGGGAGCAGTATTATAGTAGTTATATTGTTGTACATAGGGAGCAGTATTATAGTAGTTATATTCTTGTACATAGGGAGCAGTATTATAGTAGTAATATTCTTGTACATAGGGGGCAGTATTATAGTAGTTATATTCTTGTACATAGCAGTATTATAGTAGTTATATTCTTGTACATAGGAGCAGTATTATAGTAGTTATATTCTTGTACATAGGGAGCAGTATTATAGTAGATATATTCTTGTACATAAGGGGCAGTATTATAGTAGTTATATTCTTGTACATAGGAGCAGTATTATAGTAGTTATATTCTTGTACATAGGGAGCAGTATTATAGTAGTTATATTCTTGTACATAGGGAGCAGTATTATAGTAGTTATATTCTTGTCCATAGGGGGCAGTATTATAGTAGTTATATTCTTGTACATAGGAGCAGTATTATAGTAGTTATATTCTTGTACATAAGGGGCAGTATTATAGTAGTTATATTCTTGTACATAGGGAGCAGTATTATAGTAGTTATATTCTTGTACATAGGGAGCAGTATTATAGTAGTTATATTCTTGTACATAGGAGCAGTATTATAGTAGTTATATTCTTGTACATAGGGGTAGTATTATAGTAGTTATATTCTTGTACGTAGGGAGCAGTATTATAGTAGTTATATTCTTGTCCATAGGGGGCAGTATTATAGTAGTTATATTCTTGTACATAGGGGTAGTATTATAGTAGTTATATTCTTGTACATAGGGAGCAGTATTATAGTAGTTATATTCTTGTCCATAGGGGGCAGTATTATAGTAGTTATATTCTTGTACATAGGGGCAGTATTATAGTAGTTATATTCTTGTACATAGGAGCAGTATTATAGTAGTTATATTCTTGTACATAGGGAGCAGTATTATAGTAGTTATATTCTTGTACATAAGGGGCAGTATTATAGTAGTTATATTCTTGTACATAGGAGCAGTATTATAGTAGTTATATTCTTGTACATAGGGAGCAGTATTATAGTAGGTATATTCTTGTACATAGGAGCAGTATTATAGTAGTTATATTCTTGTATATACGGGCAGTATTATAGTAGTTATATTCTTGTGCATAGGGGCAGTATTATAGTAGTTATATTCTTGTACATAGGAGCAGTATTATAGTAGTTATATTCTTGTACACAGGAGCAGTATTATAGTAGTAATATTCTTGTACATAGGGGCAGTATTATAGTAGTTATATTCTTGTATATTGGAGCAGTATTATAGTAGTTATATTCTTGTACATAGGATCAGTATTATACTAGTTATATTCTTGTACATAGGGGGCAGTATTATAGTAGTTATATTCTTGTACATAGGAGCAGTATTATAGTAGTTATATTCTTGCATATAGGGGGCAGTATTATAGTAGTTATATTCTTGTACATAGGGGGCAGTATTATAGTAGTTATATTCTTGTACATAGGGGCAGTATTATAAGAGTTATATTCTTGTACATAGGAGCAGTATTATAGTAGTTATATTCTTGTACATAGGGGCAGTATTATAGTAGTTATATTCTTGTACATAGGGGGCAGTATTATAGTAGTTATATTCTTGTACATAGGAGCAGTATTATAAGAGTTATATTCTTGTACATAGGGAGCAGTATTATAGTAGTTATATTCTTGTCCATAGGAGGCAGTATTATAGTAGTTATATTCTTGTACATAGGAGCAGTATTATAGTAGTTATATTCTTGTACATAGGAGCAGTATTATAGTAGTTATATTCTTGTACATAGGAGCAGTATTATAAGAGTTATATTCTTGTACATAGGGAGCAGTATTATAGTAGTTATATTCTTGTCCATAGGGGGCAGTATTATAGTAGTTATATTCTTGTACATAGGGAGCAGTATTATAGTAGTTATATTCTTGTACATAGGGAGCAGTATTATAGTAGTTATATTCTTGTACATAGGGGGCAGTATTATAGTAGTTATATTCTTGTACATAGGGAGCAGTATTATAGTAGTAATATTCTTGTACATAGGGGCAGTATTATAGTAGTTATATTCTTGTATATTGGAGCAGTATTATAGTAGTTATATTCTTGTACATAGGATCAGTATTATACTAGTTATATTCTTGTACATAGGGGGCAGTATTATAGTAGTTATATTCTTGTACATAAGGGGCAGTATTATAGTAGTTATATTCTTGTACATAGGGAGCAGTATTATAGTAGTTATATTCTTGTACATAAGGGGCAGTATTATAGTAGTTATATTCTTGTACATAGGAGCAGTATTATAGTAGTTATATTCTTGTACATAGGGAGCAGTATTATAGTAGTTATATTCTTGTACATAAGGGGCAGTATTATAGTAGTTATATTCTTGTACATAGGAGCAGTATTATAGTAGTTATATTCTTGTACATAGGGAGCAGTATTATAGTAGGTATATTCTTGTACATAGGAGCAGTATTATAGTAGTTATATTCTTGTATATACGGGCAGTATTATAGTAGTTATATTCTTGTGCATAGGGGCAGTATTATAGTAGTTATATTCTTGTACATAGGGGCAGTATTATAGTAGTTATATTCTTGTACATAGGGGGCAGTATTATAGTAGTTATATTCTTGTACATAGGGAGCAGTATTATAGTAGTAATATTCTTGTACATAGGGGGCAGTATTATAGTAGTTATATCCTTGTACATAGGATCAGTATTATAGTAGTTATATTCTTGTACATAGGATCAGTATTATAGTAGTTATATTCTTGTATATTGGAGCAGTATTATAGTAGTTATATTCTTGTACATAGGAGCAGTATTATAGTAGTTATATTCTTGCATATAGGGAGCAGTATTATAGTAGTTATATTCTTGTACATAGGGAGCAGTATTATAGTAGTTATATTCTTGTACATAGGGAGCAGTATTATAGTAGTTATATTCTTGTACATAGGAGCAGTATTATAGTAGTTATATTCTTGTACATAGGGAGCAGTATTATAGTAGTTATATTCTTGTACATAGGGAGCAGTATTATAGTAGTTATATTCTTGTACATAGGGAGCAGTATTATAGTAGTTATATTCTTGTACATAGGGGGCAGTATTATAGTAGTTATATTCTTGCACATAGGGGGCAGTATTATAGTAGTTTTATTCTTGTACATAGGGGGCAGTATTATAGTAGTTTTATTCTTGTACATAGGGGGCAGTATTATAGTAGTTTTATTCTTGTACTAGGAGCAGTATTATAGTAGTTATATTCTTGTACATAGGGGGCAGTATTATAGTAGTTATATTCTTGCACATAGGGGGCAGTATTATAGTAGTTTTATTCTTGTACATAGGGGGCAGTATTATAGTAGTTTTATTCTTGTACATAGGGGGCAGTATTATAGTAGTTTTATTCTTGTACATAGGAGCAGTATTATAGTAGTTATATTCTTGTACATAAGGGGCAGTATTATAGTAGTTATATTCTTGTACATAGGAGCAGTATTATAGTAGTTATATTCTTGTACATAGGAGCAGTATTATAGTAGTTATATTCTTGTACATAGGAGCAGTATTATAGTAGTTATATTCTTGTACATAGGGGCAGTATTATAGTAGTTATATTCTTGTACATAGGGGCAGTATTATAGTAGTTATATTCTTGTACATAGTGGACAGTATTATAGTAGTTATATTCTTGTACATAAGGGGCAGTATTATAGTAGTTATATTCTTGTACATAGGGAGCAGTATTATAGTAGTTATATTCTTGTACATAGGGGCAGTATTATAGTAGTTATATTCTTGTACATAGAGGGATGTATTATAGTAGTTATATTCTTCTACATAGGGGGCGGTATTATAGTAGTTATATTCCCGTACATAGGGGCAGTATTATAGTAGTTATATTCTTGTAGATAGGGGGCAGTATTATTTATATTCTTCTCCATTATTAAGGATATGTCGGTTCACTGGAATATTTAGGATTTCTTTGGATCACTTATAATCTTTCGCCATCAGCAGGATCGTGAACGGTTTGTACATCATTACTAGACTTGTGTCGGGTGGATGCTTCTGTTCCTCGGTGTGTAGATCTTCCCGGGGTTCGGTCGTCCCCGCATCTCGCAGTAATATACATACATCTTCTGTGCGCAGCGTTGTGTCCGTCCCTGGATTTTCCGTCTGTATTATGGCAGGTGGACGGTTTCCTGCGCTCTCCGTCCACTCGCTCTTCTCTGGTCTCCAGTGTCACTCGCCCGTCAGTGCCGAGCTCTCGCCCCGGGGAAGATGCAGAACGAGTGATTTAATGGTAATAACAGGATTAGGCGGCCGCCTCCTTCTCGGCCTCTGTCACCCACAAGTGTCACCTCCAGGGACAAGAAATCCAATCAAGATCCGCCACTGTCTTGAGGAAGCTCGCAGCCCAGAGCGCGGCGCAGATTGCCAAAATAAAAAAAAATCCGCTAGCAGCGCCGGGCGCACATTAATCACCACCCGGGGGGACAGGACCCAGCCACATTCATTTGTCAGAAGCCGCTCCACATAAGTTATTGCAGACACATTAGCATCTCATTTGCATGTCATTAGCGGAGCGAGCGCCGGGTGTTTGTGGGACGCCGTATACGACGCTACCAGCACCATCAATTGCTGGAACCGGCGCTCCGAATCACAAAGCTGCAAAGGGGGAAGGGGGATATGAGGGAAGCATCTAAATTATTCCACCCTGCCAGATTTAATAGCGCTAAATGGGCTGCATTACCTCCTGTAAGTGCTGCGATCATTTAACCTCTCCAAAAATGGCCTCTCCCCGCCGCGCATAATGTGCACTGATGGCTCCGCCGAGCGAGCCCAGCAGCGACCTCTGACCTCCCAGCTGTTGTCGGGCTCCGCCGGACCGCGGAGTTCTGCAGCAGCTAAAGGACAGTCCTAGCTGCAAGGTCTTGCGCCAGTGGAGCCTAAACCGCCACGTGCAAAACCGCCAAAAGTGCACCCACAATTCCATCACATGTTGGGAAAGCTGATTGACAACCCGGCCGTCACACGAGCTGAACCTACAAGAGGTGGTTGTCAGCCCCTGCGGACGCAGCCTTGGTGGCCATATTAGTTGCCACGCTGTTTTCTCAGATATGGACACAAGACTTTTAAGGTTAGATGTTGCCATCCGGGCAATGACAGTAACCGCTGGGACTTGTAGTCCCCCTGCATTGGCTGATGAACACGACACAAGATGGATCACGTAGATTTCGCGATTACGACACTTCGCAGACGCGCGGGATAGACGAGGCGGCCGCGGAGCTCACAGCGGAGGTAGCGCCCGGCCGGCTCCTCCTGATGCGACGTTACGACGCCGCTCTTAATTAAAATAATAAACAACGTATCGGTGACAGCGTGACACTATCCGGAGGAGGCCACCGCCTGCAGGACGCACATGCATTATTCATGAGAGGCGGCCTCATTATGCAAATTCATTAAGAGCCACAACATATGTTTCTCCTGGATGTGGAGAGAGATGGATGACGAGTGAGGGCAGCACCCAGCTTTCCCAGAATCCTGAAAGGAGAGTATACCTGGCAATGAGAGGCGACAGAGCGGCCAATCAGACGGGAGCTGACAGACACCTCTCGAAGCCGCGGAAGCCATATTGGTTGTCAAATCCGCCTCTTTATGCAATGCTACCGTTATGGGGAGAAGCGTCGCTGTGCGTCCAGGCAGATCCGTACAGGAGTCCGGGAAAGCTGGGTGACTTTATATTCACAAGGCGTCATCTCCAGCCATCTGTTCACACACTGCAATCTAACTGCAATATCAGAGCAGATGCTGGAAGAAAATGGAATGAATCTGGAGACGTGAGAAGCCCCAAAATGTCAGACCACAGATGACGCGGGACCCTCTGGAAGCCCCCCGGACTCAGATCTGATGCTGTGTGTCTGGGATGATGGAGTAGTAGTACTCACCCCCTGTAACTGCTGAGACCCCGCAAAGTTCCTCATGACTTGGTGAAACTCTCGCTCCAGCCGTGTGGCCCAATACTGCATCCTGCAAGAGAGAATGGAAGGGGTCAGTAAGAGCGGGGGCAATAAGCGGGGGCAGAGGACAGGGTCAGTAAGAGAGCAGGGCAGAGGAGAGGGTCAGTAAGAGAGCGGGGGCAGAGGACAGGGTCAGTAAGAGAGCGGGGGCAGAGGACAGGGTCAGTAAGAGAGCGGGGGCAGAGGACAGGGTCAGTAAGAGAGCAGGGCAGAGAAGAGGGTCAGTAAGAGAGCGGGGCAGAGGACAGGGTCAGTAAGAGAGCGGGGGCAGAGGACAGGGTCAGTAAGAGAGCAGGGCAGAGGAGAGGGTCAGTAAGAGAGCGGGGGCAGAGGACAGGGTCAGTAAGAGAGCGGGGGCAGAGGACAGGGTCAGTAAGAGAGCAGGGCAGAGGAGAGGGTCAGTAAGAGAGCGGGGGCAGAGGACAGGGTCAGTAAGAGAGCGGGGGCAGAGGACAGGGTCAGTAAGAGAGCGGGGGCAGAGGACAGGGTCAGTAAGAGAGCGGGGGCAGAGGACAGGGTCAGTAAGAGAGCGGGGGCAGAGGACAGGGTCAGTAAGAGAGCGGGGGCAAAGGACAGGGGCAATAAGAAGGTAGAGGATAGGGTCAGTAAGAGAGAGGGGTAGGGGACAGGGGCAATAAGCGGGGTAGAGGACAGGGTCAGTAAGAGAGCGGGGGCAGAGGACAGGGTCAGTAAGAGAGCGGGGGCAGAGGACAGGGTCAGTAAGAGAGCAGGGCAGAGGACAGGGTCAGTAAGAGAGCGGGGGCAGAGGACAGGGGCAATAAGAAGGTAGAGGATAGGGTCAGTAAGAGAGAGGGGGCAGAGGACAGGGTCAGTAAGAGAGCGGGGGCAGAGGACAGGGTCAGTAAGAGAGCGGGGGCAGAGGACAGGGTCAGTAAGAGAGCGGGGGCAGAGGACAGGGTCAGTAAGAGAGCGGGGGCAGAGGACAGGGTCAGTAAGAGAGCGGGGGCAGAGGACAGGGGCAATAAGAAGGTAGAGGATAGGGTCAGTAAGAGAGAGGGGTAGGGGACAGGGGCAATAAGCGGGGTAGAGGACAGGGTCAGTAAGGAGAGCAGAGGCAGAGGACAGGGGCAATAATGTGAGCGAGCAGGGCTTTGGAGTCGGTACACCAAACCACTGACTCAGACTTCACACTCCACAGCCCCGGTCACTGCTGAGCGTGTACATAAAGTGCAGCACTGGTCACTACCGAGCATGTACATAAAGTGCAGCACTGGTCACTGCTGAGCGTGTACATAAAGTGCAGCACTGGTCACTGCTGAGCGTGTACATAAAGTGCAGCACTGGTCACTACCGAGCATGTACATAAAGTGCAGCACTGGTCACTGCTGAGCGTGTACATAAAGTGCAGCACTGGTCACTGCTGAGCGTGTACATAAAGTGCAGCACTGGTCACTACTGAGCGTGTGCATAAAGTGCAGCACTGGTCACTGCTGAGCGTGTACATAAAGTGCAGCACTGGTCACTACCGAGCGTGTACATAAAGTGCAGCACTGGTCACTGCTGAGCGTGTACATAAAGTGCAGCACTGGTCACTGCTGAGCGTGTACATAAAGTGCAGCACTGGTCACTGCTGAGCGTATCCATAAAGTGCAGCACTGGTCACTACTGAGCGTGTACATAAAGTGCAGCACTGGTCACTACTGAGCGTGTACATAAAGTGCAGCACTGGTCACTGCTGAGCGTGTACATAAAGTGCAGCACTGGTCACTACTGAGCGTGTACATAAAGTGCAGCACTGGTCACTACTGAGCGTGTACATAAAGTGCAGCACTGGTCACTACTGAGCGTGTACATAAAGTGCAGCACTGGTCACTGCTGAGCGTGTACATAAAGTGCAGCACTGGTCACTGCTGAGCGTGTACATAAAGTGCAGCACTGGTCACTGCTGAGCGTGTACATAAAGTGCAGCACTGGTCACTGCTGAGCGTGTACATAAAGTGCAGCACTGGTCACTGCTGAGCGTGTACATAAAGTGCAGCCCTGGTCACTGCTGAGCGTGTACATAAAGTGCAGCACTGGTCACTACTGAGCGTGTACATAAAGTGCAGCACTGATCACTGCTGAGCGTGTACAGAAAGTGCAGCACTGGTCACTGCTGAGCGTGTACATAAAGTGCAGCACTGGTCACTACTGAGCGTGTGCATAAAGTGCAGCACTGGTCACTACTGAGCGTGTGCATAAAGTGCAGCACTGGTCACTACTGAGCGTGTGCATAAAGTGCAGCACTGGTCACTACTGAGCGTGTGCATAAAGTGCAGCACTGGTCACTACTGAGCGTGTGCATAAAGTGCAGCACTGGTCACTACTGAGCGTGTGCATAAAGTGCAGCACTGGTCACTGCTGAGCGTGTGCATAAAGTGCAGCACTGGTCACTGCTGAGCGTGTGCATAAAGTGCAGCACTGGTCACTGCTGAGCGTGTACATAAAGTGCAGCACTGGTCACTGCTGAGCGTGTGCATAAAGTGCAGCACTGGTCACTGCTGAGCGTGTGCATAAAGTGCAGCACTGGTCACTGCTGAGCGTGTGCATAAAGTGCAGCACTGGTCACTACTGAGCGTGTACATAAAGTGCAGCACTGGTCACTACTGAGCGTGTACATAAAGTGCAGCACTGGTCACTGCTGAGCGTGTACATAAAGTGCAGCCCCGGTCACTACTGAGCGTGTACATAAAGTGCAGCACTGGTCACTACTGAGCGTGTACATAAAGTGCAGCACTGGTCACTGCTGAGCATATATATAAAGTGCAGCCCTGGTCACTGCTGAGCGTGTACATAAAGTGCAGCACTGGTCACTACTGAGCGTGTACATAAAGTGCAGCACTGGTCACTACTGAGCGTGTACATAAAGTGCAGCACTGGTCACTACTGAGCGTGTACATAAAGTGCAGCACTGGTCACTGCTGAGCGTGTACATAAAGTGCAGCCCTGGTCACTGCTGAGCGTGTACATAAAGTGCAGCACTGGTCACTACTGAGCGTGTACATAAAGTGCAGCACTGGTCACTGCTGAGCGTGTACATAAAGTGCAGCACTGGTCACTGCTGAGCGTGTACATAAAGTGCAGCACTGGTCACTACTGAGCGTGTACATAAAGTGCAGCCCTGGTCACTGCTGAGCGTGTACATAAAGTGCAGCACTGGTCACTACTGAGCATGGACATAAAGTGCAGCACTGGTCACTACTGAGCGTGTACATAAAGTGCAGCACTGGTCACTGCTGAGCGTATATATAAAGTGCAGCACTGGTCACTACTGAGCGTGTACATAAAGTGCAGCCCCGGTCACTACTGAGAGTGTGCATAAAGTGCAGCCCCGGTCACTGCTGAGCGTGTACATAAAGTGCAGCCCCGGTCACTGCTGAGCGTGTACATAAAGTGCAGCCCCGGTCACTACTGAGAGTGTGCATAAAGTGCAGCCCCGGTCACTGCTGAGCGTGTACATAAAGTGCAGCCACGGTCACTACTCAGAGCGTGCATAAAGTGCAGCCCCGGTCACTGCTGAGCGTGTACATAAAGTGCAGCCCCGGTCACTACTGAGAGTGTGCATAAAGTGCAGCCCCGGTCACTGCTGAGCGAGTACATAAAGTGCAGCCCCGGTCACTACTGAGAGTGTGCATAAAGTGCAGCCCCGGTCACTGCTGAGCGTGTACATAAAGTGCAGCACTGGTCACTACTGAGCGTGTACATAAAGTGCAGCCCCGGTCACTGCTGAGCGTGTACATAAAGTGCAGCCCCGGTCACTACTGAGAGTGTGCATAAAGTGCAGCCCCGGTCACTGCTGAGCGTGTACATAAAGTGCAGCACTGGTCACTACTGAGCATGTACATAAAGTGCAGCCCCGGTCACTACTGAGCGTGTACATAAAGTGCAGCCCCGGTCACTACTGAGAGTGTGCATAAAGTGCAGCCCCGGTCACTGCTGAGCGTGTACATAAAGTGCAGCACTGGTCACTACTGAGCGTGTACATAAAGTGCAGCCCCGGTCACTGCTGAGCGTGTACATAAAGTGCAGCCCCGGTCACTACTGAGAGTGTGCATAAAGTGCAGCCCCGGTCACTGCTGAGCGTGTACATAAAGTGCAGCACTGGTCACTACTGAGCATGTACATAAAGTGCAGCCCCGGTCACTACTGAGCGTGTGCATAAAGTGCAGCCCCGGTCACTGCTGAGCGTGTACATAAAGTGCAGCACTGGTCACTACTGAGCATGTACATAAAGTGCAGCCCCGGTCACTACTGAGAGTGTGCATAAAGTGCAGCCCCGGTCACTGCTGAGCGTGTACATAAAGTGCAGCACTGGTCACTACTGAGCGTGTACATAAAGTGCAGCCCCGGTCACTGCTGAGCGTGTACATAAAGTGCAGCCCCGGTCACTGCTGAGCGTGTACATAAAGTGCAGCACTGGTCACTACTGAGCGTGTACATAAAGTGCAGCCCCGGTCACTGCTGAGCGTGTACATAAAGTGCAGCCCCGGTCACTACTGAGAGTGTGCATAAAGTGCAGCCCCGGTCACTGCTGAGCGTGTACATAAAGTGCAGCACTGGTCACTACTGAGCGTGTACATAAAGTGCAGCCCCGGTCACTGCTGAGCGTGTACATAAAGTGCAGCACTGGTCACTACTGAGCATGTACATAAAGTGCAGCACTGGTCACTACTGAGCATGTACATAAAGTGCAGCCCCGGTCACTACTGAGCGTGTACATAAAGTGCAGCCCCGGTCACTGCTGAGCGTGTATATAAAGTGCAGCACTGGTCACTGCTGAGCGTGTACATAAAGTGCAGCCCCGGTCACTACTGAGAGTGTGCATAAAGTGCAGCCCCGGTCACTGCTGAGCGTGTACATAAAGTGCAGCCCCGGTCACTACTGAGAGCATGCATAAAGTGCAGCCCCGGTCACTGCTGAGCGTGTACATAAAGTGCAGCCCCGGTCACTACTGAGAGTGTGCATAAAGTGCAGCCCCGGTCACTGCTGAGCGTGTACATAAAGTGCAGCACTGGTCACTACTGAGCGTGTACATAAAGTGCAGCCCCGGTCACTGCTGAGCGTGTACATAAAGTGCAGCCCCGGTCACTACTGAGAGTGTGCATAAAGTGCAGCCCCGGTCACTGCTGAGCGTGTACATAAAGTGCAGCCCCGGTCACTACTGAGCGTGTGCATAAAGTGCAGCACTGGTCACTGCTGAGCGTGTGCATAAAGTGCAGCACTGGTCACTGCTGAGCGTGTGCATAAAGTGCAGCACTGGTCACTACTGAGCGTGTACATAAAGTGCAGCACTGGTCACTACTGAGCGTGTACATAAAGTGCAGCCCCGGTCACTGCTGAGCGTGTGCATAAAGTGCAGCACTGGTCACTACTGAGCGTGTGCATAAAGTGCAGCACTGGTCACTGCTGAGCGTGTGCATAAAGTGCAGCACTGGTCACTGCTGAGCGTGTGCATAAAGTGCAGCACTGGTCACTGCTGAGCGTGTACATAAAGTGCAGCACTGGTCACTGCTGAGCGTGTACATAAAGTGCAGCACTGGTCACTACTGAGCGTGTACATAAAGTGCAGCACTGGTCACTGCTGAGCGTGTACATAAAGTGCAGCACTGGTCACTGCTGAGCGTGTACATAAAGTGCAGCACTGGTCACTGCTGAGCGTGTACATAAAGTGCAGCACTGGTCACTGCTGAGCGTGTGCATAAAGTGCAGCACTGGTCACTACTGAGCGTGTACATAAAGTGCAGCACTGGTCACTACTGAGCGTGTACATAAAGTGCAGCCCTGGTCACTGCTGAGCGTGTACATAAAGTGCAGCACTGGTCACTGCTGAGCGTGTACATAAAGTGCAGCACTGGTCACTGCTGAGCGTGTACATAAAGTGCAGCACTGGTCACTACTGAGCGTGTACATAAAGTGCAGCCCCGGTCACTGCTGAGCGTGTATATAAAGTGCAGCACTGGTCACTGCTGAGCGTGTACATAAAGTGCAGCCCCGGTCACTACTGAGAGTGTGCATAAAGTGCAGCCCCGGTCACTGCTGAGCGTGTACATAAAGTGCAGCACTGGTCACTACTGAGCATGTACATAAAGTGCAGCCCCGGTCACTACTGAGCGTGTACATAAAGTGCAGCCCCGGTCACTACTGAGAGTGTGCATAAAGTGCAGCCCCGGTCACTGCTGAGCGTGTACATAAAGTGCAGCACTGGTCACTACTGAGCGTGTACATAAAGTGCAGCCACGGTCACTGCTGAGCGTGTACATAAAGTGCAGCACTGGTCACTACTGAGCATGTACATAAAGTGCAGCACTGGTCACTACTGAGCATGTACATAAAGTGCAGCCCCGGTCACTACTGAGCGTGTACATAAAGTGCAGCCCCGGTCACTGCTGAGCGTGTATATAAAGTGCAGCACTGGTCACTGCTGAGCGTGTACATAAAGTGCAGCCCCGGTCACTACTGAGAGTGTGCATAAAGTGCAGCCCCGGTCACTGCTGAGCGTGTACATAAAGTGCAGCCCCGGTCACTACTGAGAGCATGCATAAAGTGCAGCCCCGGTCACTGCTGAGCGTGTACATAAAGTGCAGCCCCGGTCACTACTGAGAGTGTGCATAAAGTGCAGCCCCGGTCACTGCTGAGCGTGTACATAAAGTGCAGCACTGGTCACTACTGAGCGTGTACATAAAGTGCAGCCCCGGTCACTGCTGAGCGTGTACATAAAGTGCAGCCCCGGTCACTACTGAGAGTGTGCATAAAGTGCAGCCCCGGTCACTGCTGAGCGTGTACATAAAGTGCAGCCCCGGTCACTACTGAGCGTGTGCATAAAGTGCAGCACTGGTCACTGCTGAGCGTGTGCATAAAGTGCAGCACTGGTCACTGCTGAGCGTGTGCATAAAGTGCAGCACTGGTCACTACTGAGCGTGTACATAAAGTGCAGCACTGGTCACTACTGAGCGTGTACATAAAGTGCAGCCCCGGTCACTGCTGAGCGTGTGCATAAAGTGCAGCACTGGTCACTACTGAGCGTGTGCATAAAGTGCAGCACTGGTCACTGCTGAGCGTGTGCATAAAGTGCAGCACTGGTCACTGCTGAGCGTGTGCATAAAGTGCAGCACTGGTCACTGCTGAGCGTGTACATAAAGTGCAGCACTGGTCACTGCTGAGCGTGTACATAAAGTGCAGCACTGGTCACTACTGAGCGTGTACATAAAGTGCAGCACTGGTCACTGCTGAGCGTGTACATAAAGTGCAGCACTGGTCACTGCTGAGCGTGTACATAAAGTGCAGCACTGGTCACTGCTGAGCGTGTACATAAAGTGCAGCACTGGTCACTGCTGAGCGTGTGCATAAAGTGCAGCACTGGTCACTACTGAGCGTGTACATAAAGTGCAGCACTGGTCACTACTGAGCGTGTGCATAAAGTGCAGCACAGATTCATCTCAACTAAAAGCCGATATCATGAGATCAGGAACAGAACATACATTTATAGGACATTTCACAATTCTTTAGAAAACATTGCCAGCACATCCTGCATTGTACTACTGCACCCAATGTGTTATATATTCTAGGAGTCGGAGTTTGTCCATTTTACGCCGACTCCATCAAAATGGACTCCGACTCCTCCACAGCCCTGGGAGTGGGGGCAGAGGACGGGTGCAACAATAGGGGGCTATATAATAGAGCTAGAGTTCTGCAGCTTTCTGAAGTTTCCAGCTGGCAGTGGGGTTTGGTTTTCCTCATGGTTAATATTCGGGGCTGAGCCGTCTCTACCGCCGGCTGCACTTTACTGCAAGATTTCTGCCTTGGCCTAGTTCTGCTCTCACAGATGAAGGTTTATTACGACTGAACCGAGGAGCACAAATCTCTCTTTTGCACGGACCCCCTGACAGCCCCTGCCCCCCCGACCCCTGACTCCTTGCAAGCCAGCCCAACACCCTACCATACAGCTCCACCACCATCTAGCCCCCACCCTGACATGCCCCTTACCCCCCCCACACCCTGCAACCCCCACCCGACACCCCGCATCCCCCCTTGTTTCACTCGACACCCCGCGGTCCCCTTCCCGACGCCCCACAGCCCACCCGGCTGATCTAACGCCTCTGGATGACAGTCACTCTGCTTCCATTCACTCTCGGCCGGCAGAGCTCTTGACTGCGCTGACTTCTCGCTCCGCCTGTGAACGCCCCGGAGCTTCTCGCTACGCACGGATTTTGCGTCACTTGCCGGACGCGGCGTAATCGCAGCCAATCAGGAGAGCGATCTGCAGAGCATTTGATATTTTTTACATTTTAATCAATAAGACATAAAAGTCGTCCGTCACGTAGCGACACAAGCGGCGGTGATGAATGACTGGAAGGCGCGAGCCGTAACCGCGGCTAATAATGAAGTGCTATTAATGGCGGCGGTGACCGTCATTAAACACTGAGCACAGGACCTGTCCCCGCCGCCGCTTTATCAATGTAAACCAGGACATCCGGCTCAATCAATAGCGCATTATCAGCGTGTAATGGCGGCATCCGCGCCACAGGGCAGCGGCCCCACCGTGTCTCCATCACTCAGCGCAGGAACCTGGAATGGGGTTAACCCTTAGAAGTTGCCGCAAAGAGGACGACGGCAAGACGGGGTGCGGCACGGAGCGCAGTGGTCACACCAGTGTAGGACTACAAGCTCCAGCATGTCACTGCTCTCAGGTCTCTACAGATTAATGTCCAAGCAACCAACGCTGTTACCGCTCACCCAAGACCCACAACCAATACGGCGGCTCACCCAAGACCCATAACCAATATGGCGGCTCACCCAAGACCCACAACCAATACGGCGGCTCACCCAAGACCCATAACCAATATGGTGGCTCACCCAAGACCCACAACCAATACGGTGGCTCACCCAAGACCCACAACCAATACGGCGGCTCACCCAAGACCCATAACCAATATGGCGGCTCACCCAAGACCCACAACCAATACGGTGGCTCACCCAAGACCCACAACCAATATGGCGGCTCACCCAAGACCCACAACCAATATGGCGGCTCACCCAAGACCCACAACTAATATGGCGGCTCACCCAAGACTCACAACCAATATGGCGGCTCACCCAAGACCCACAACCAATATGGCGGCTCACCGAAGACCCACAACCAATATGGCGGCTCACCCAAAACCCACAACCAATAAGGCGGCTCACCCAAGACCCACAACCTATACGGCGGCTCACCCAAGACCCACAACCTATACGGCGGCTCACCCAAGACCCACAACCAATACGGCGACTCACCCAAGACCCACAACCTATATGGCGGCTCACCCAAGACCCACAACCAATATGGCGGCTCACCCAAGACCCACAACCTATATGGCGGCTCACCCAAGACCCACAACCTATACGGCGGCTCACCCAAGACCCACAACCTATACGGCGGCTCACCCAAGACCCACAACCAATATGGCGGCTCACCCAAGACCCACAACCAATATGGCGGCTCACCCAAGACCCACAACCAATATGGCGGCTCACCCAAGACCCACAACCAATATGGCAGCTCACCCAAGACCCACAACCTATATGGCGGCTCACCCAAAACCCACAACCAATAAGGCGGCTCACCCAAGACCCACAACCTATACGGCGGCTCACCCAAGACCCACAACCTATATGGCGGCTCACCCAAGACCCACAACCAATACGGCGACTCACCCAAGACCCACAACCTATATGGCGGCTCACCCAAGACCCACAACCAATATGGCGGCTCACCCAAGACCCACAACCTATATGGCGGCTCACCCAAGACCCACAACCTATACGGCGGCTCACCCAAGACCCACAACCTATACGGCGGCTCACCCAAGACCCACAACCAATATGGCGGCTCACCCAAGACCCACAACCAATATGGCGGCTCACCCAAGACCCACAACCAATATGGCGGCTCACCCAAGACCCACAACCAATATGGCAGCTCACCCAAGACCCACAACCTATATGGCGGCTCACCCAAGACCCACAACTAATATGGCGGCTCAGCCAAGACCCACAACCAATATGGCGGCTCACCCAATACCCGCAACCAATATGGCTGCCTTCACGGCAGAGTCTGGGATAGTCTGCAATAGTCAGGGGGGCCATGTTGGTCGTCTCCCAGCTCTGCAATAGTCAGGGCGGCCATGTTGGTCGTCTCCCAGCTCTGCAATAGTCAGGGCGGCCATGTTGGTTGTCTCCCAGCTCTGCAATAGTCAGGGCGGCCATGTTGGTCGTCTCCCAGCTCTGCAATAGTCAGGGCGGCCATGTTGGCCGTCTCCCAGCTCTGCAATAGTCAGGGCGGCCATGTTGGTCGTCTCCCAGCTCTGCAATAGTCAGGGCGGCCATGTTGGCCGTCTCCCAGCTCTGCAATAGTCAGGGCGGCCATGTTGGTTGTCTCCCAGCTCTGCAATAGTCAGGGCGGCCATGTTGGTTGTCTCCCAGCTCTGCAATAGTCAGGGCGGTCATGTTGGTCGTCTCCCAGCTCTGCAATAGTCCTGAATGGGATCTGCCTGTGACACAGGGTCAGGATATTTCTCATGCGGATGAGAATGTTTTGCAGCAGCCATTACGGCAGCCATGTTGGAGGTTTCTCAGCTTTCCCAAAAAATGATAAATCAGAGGAGCCTGAAGATTGGCAGCGCCATGTGTACAAGTCCCCACTGCTGCACTACAACTCCCACCATCAACCATTCCAATCAGTGTGATCTGGCACCGGCTCTGCACTCATCCTATGGTTTCTCTCTGGTTGTCAGACTCTGCAGCCATCTTAGATCTGACAGAATTTTTGTCCGTGCGCGGCGGCGTTAACCAGGCGTGTGCCGGGAGGCACCGACCCTGAAAGGGTTAATGGCTCTCATGACATCATGATCTCTTTTTTAGCTAGAATAATGGCTTCCTTCACAGGCCGACAGATTGGAAATTACCTGTGAAATATATTTCCCCAGGCGCACAATCGGCAGCCATATAAATTACCCGGTTTAATGGCCTTTGGAATTTTTCTCCCACTAAATTCCTGTCAGGGTCTCGTCCTCCTTATTGTACCGGACGGCGGAAAAAAAAAAAAGAATCCGACCGATGATACGAAAGCGCAATCCGGCAAGAATGTGCTGCCGCCTGGTGCCCCGGATTCATATGCCCTCCCCCCCGGCGGCGGCGGCCTCCTTCCTAAATTCAGCATTGACCTCGTTACTGGCAGCGGTCTGCAGGATTTCACCGCAGTTTATGCTGCGGAGTCCAGAATCCCCTGCGACGGCGACACATAAAAGCAGATTATGAGGGGCGCAGGCGAGAATCCCCCCACACTGCCCCCATAATGGCACTGCATGGCGGGTACGGCAGAAAACAGAGACCAACGCCAGCGAATGTAATTACTACACGGGCGACGTCGGCGAGCCCCGCGCCCCCAGAAATCGTACGGTAAAGCCGAACCTCCTCCACTATCCCATACACACCTGGATTACAGGGGGATCGGGAGGGATAATCATGGCCGACGCTCTGTGTGTATGTGAAACCATGACTACAACCCTACAGTCCATCACCCCAGTGTTAGGGGGTCAGGAAATGGTGACGCCGTCTGAGGGCCAAACCCCAACCGCTGCTCCCCTCACCATGGAAACCGCGTGACAACATCTCCCAGGCCGCCTGCACTCAGCACAGAGTATAGTATATACATATATACACTGCTCAGTGCGGCATATACAGGGGGCTGACAACCTCACACATGTATACAGGCGGGGTGTCAGCGGCAATAGATGAAGAGCTGACCACAGACTCCATTCCTCTAGACACGGGCAGAGGACACCGGTCAGAGAGGAGCAGCCGCCGTCACCTCCCGCGATGGCAGCAACACTATCAAACCTCCCATGAATGGGATGAAGGGGATCATGGGGCGGTTTCCTGACACCTCCAGGGCCCCCAGATGCCAAAAACAGCAGTGTCCTGACAGTCTGCGCCAAATATAGACCCTGATGGCAGATCAGAGGCTCGGCTGAACATACGTCCCCCCAGCTCCGCCGCCAACAGAGACCTCCAGCCAAGATCACATCATCTCCTCCGTCTGCTCATCGCGTTATCAGAGGTTCAGCCCGATTCTAGAAAAGCTGGACGACAACCAACAAAGCTGATGACAGCCGAGCGCTCGGCCTCCGCAGGTGCCGCAAGATGAGCAAAAGGATTCTCAGGACCCTCGTACAGAAGCCTGACCCAGAGTAGAGCCCCCCACTGCTGGGAACCCCGGCACCTCACCGCTAAGAACCCCAGCCCCCCACTGCTGGGAACCCCAGTACCTCACACCACTGGGAACCCCAGCACCTCACACTGCTGGGAACCCCAGCACCCCACTGCTGGGAACCTCAGTACCTCACACCGCTGGGAACCCCAGCCCCCTACTGCTGGGAACCCCCGACACCCCGCACCGCTGAGAACCCCGACACCCCGCACCGCTGAGAACCCCGACACCCCGCACCGCTGGGAACCCCCGACACCCTGCACCGCTGAGAACCCCGACACCTCGCACCGCTGAGAACCCCACACCGCTGGGAACCCCTGGCACCCCTCACCGCTGAGAACCCCGACACCCCCCACTAAGAACCCCAACCCCCCACCTCTGGGAACTCCAGTACCTCACACCGCTGGGAACCCCCGGCACCTCACACCGCTGAGAACCCCGACACCCCCCACCGCTGAGAACCCCGACACCCCGCACCGCTGGGAACCCCCGACACCCTGCACCGCTGAGAACCCCGACACCTCGCACCGCTGAGAACCCCACACCGCTGGGAACCCCTGGCACCCCTCACCGCTGAGAACCCCGACACCCCCCACTAAGAACCCCAGCCCCCCACCGCTGGGAACTCCAGTACCTCACACCGCTGGGAACCCCCGGCACCTCACACCGCTGGGAACCCCCGGCACCCCCCACCGCTGAGAACCCCGACACCCCCCACTAAGAACCCCAGCCCCCCACCGCTGGGAACTCCAGTACCTCACACCGCTGGGAACCCCCGGCACCTCACACCGCTGGGAACCCCGACACCCCCCACTAAGAACCCCAGTACCTCACCGCTAAGAACCCCAGCCCCCCACCGCTGGGAACTCCAGTACCTCACACCGCTGGGAACCCCAGGCACCCCGACACCTCACACCGCTGGGAACCCTGACAAATGCATCAAAAAACGCAACGTATCAGTAATTTTATTATATTCATTGATACGTCACCGTTTTTCGTGCATTGCTGTACAACATAGATTTGCACCTTTGTCCCCCACTTAGGGTTAACTACATTATACAAGTAGGTATTTTTTGGAGATGCCCTGTGAGGTTTTTAAGGAGTTTTTTGTGAATTTTCTTGAGGGGTCCTCTCTAATCAGAAGTGCACCGGGGTTGCAGGTCGGAGGGGCTTTGCAGGGCAGAATGTACGGACACGGCTTCTGGACCTGCAAATGCTCTTACTAAACTCTACTCCATAGCGAGTTACGACAACTACTAGCCCACACGACCAAAGAGTTGTCAGACTCTTAATCTCCATTTTAGAAAAGATTTTTAAAAATTGTCAGCTGTAAATGATGAATCAGAGGGAAAAGCGCAACTTTACAATCATCAATCATAATGGAGTCGTATCAAAGTTTTACCTCTGGGACCCCGACTGAAGGGGTGGCCAAAATCATTAGAGCCAGGATTTGGGCACAGCCAGTGGTAGAGTCTCGGACCCTTCATTGTACTGGTCCCCCCAAAATAAATAATGGCTTATTGTAGGTTATAGTCCCAGAAGTCCAATTTAAAGGGATAGTCCATGAGCGTTGCCAATGATGACGTGACTTTAGGGACCCTCCGATGATCGGCTGTGATCACCAAGGAAGCTCCACTTTCCTGTAAATATGGAGCATATCAAGATCTACGAGTGGCCGAAACGAGAGACCCCCCCAGAGCACACAGAGTGGGGTCTTGTCTTGTGGGTTACTGCCCCTTTTAAAGCCATCATAGCCGGATCACCCCTCTCTCACCACAGCTATACGTCAGTTTCCCGGCAGACAGATACAATGGGTCAAATATTGACGACGGAGCTCAAATCAATAAAAATAAAAAAAGTGGAAAAAAAACACGTGAAACGGATTCGCTTGGAAATTCTGCGCAATTCGGACTGGAATCCGGGGAACCGATCTGAAATGCTTCGATCTAGAAGGAACCAAAAATGAGATGGGACAAGCGCTCTGCCTGATCCTCGCCCACCCCGGCCGCCGCCACTCCACATTCCAGGAGCGTCGGCGCTCAAAGGGCAGCGCATAATGGGAAACAAAGCAACAGCTCGGAAAACAAATGAGCCCTCGCCACACGGAGCGGCCAAGAATAATCATTATAATAAGCTGCGTCCAGCTCCACCGACCGGCGAGAAAATACAAAATGGATCAGCTCTACCGCTGAGCGCCATAGAGATACCGCCACTCCATAGAAAGCACCGGGTGTCACTGTGATGTATGGCGCCGTATGTTATAAATAAATAAAGCACCGCCAGCAGCCTGCAAATATAGCACCGCCGGCAGCTGGACAGGAGATGGTTAATGTGCGGAGAGCTGGGGAGGGAATGAGGGGGGGGGGGTGTCACAATCAGACAGACAACGATCCGATCTGCTGCAGACCATTAACAGCAGCTTGTGTCAACATCCCACCGCTACACAACTTAATACCCAATCAATAAGCTATGAAGTGCCGCAGGACCGCCGGGAGCAGAACCCCTTCCCTGCCGCCTCGCTCCAACACTCAGCCCACAGGACAACCTGACGGTTCAGACTGCACTTGCCTGATATTGTGGCTGCTGGACGAAAAACCGTTTACTTTGGTGGTCGTGTGTGAATGAGGCCTAATGAGGTCGTCTATTTATGTAGAAGGTTTTTTTTCAATGCTTTCTGTAATTATTTTGTGTTTCGTAACCCGTGGTTTTTTCTGGCCACGTTCACACCATGAGTATTTGGAGTGTTTTTAATGTTGCGGTAATTCTGCACCTATCAGCTTCATTTTTTCACAGTGTTTTTAAGTGCATTTTATATATATTTTCGGCACGTTTTTGCGGTTGTGGTTTTGTCTCTTTTTGGTGTCTTGCTTTGCTTTTGATACTTCCTGGTATTTGATTTTGACAAAACTTTATTTATACAGACATGTCCAAATTACACACGTTTTCTCCCTGTAGATTTTTAGCATTTAATGCAAGTTATGTGGAGAATCTGTACGTAAAACTCAGCAAATTCACATCCCGCGGATTGCAAAAAAAAAAAAACAACCACACAGTAGGCTATAAATCCCATCCACTCAGCTGGGACAAGAGCGACGTATTCTGACGCTTCATCTGGTGCTCGCAGCCTATGAGGAGCGGGGGGCAATCAGCCCCAAAAAGGCCTCCAAAATGTACTGCTGCACTTTAAACTTCTAAGTAACACTCGTCATTAAAAAAAACAAACCTTAATAAATAGCACTGATTAAGAAAGATGGCAATAAAGAATGAATGACTCCAGCCCTGGGGTGCGTGCACGGAGAAAGACCCCAGAAAACTGTCCGGGGCCTGACTGCCGCCATATTGTCACCCCACCTTCCTCAGGTCCTCCGGATCAGTTCTGTAGATGTACCATACTGAGGACTCAGGGATAGCAGGGAGATCACTGACCGCTGGAGGACTGCAGCCATATTGTCGCCTCACCTTCCTCGGGTCCTCCGGATCAGATCGGTAGATGTAACATACTGAGGAGTCGGGGATAGCAGGGAGATCACTGACCGCTGAAGGACTGCAGCCATATTGTCACCCCACCTTCCTCGGGTCCTCCGGATCAGTTCTGTAGATGTACCATACTGAGGAGTCGGGGATAGCAGGGAGATCACTGACCGCTGGAGGACAGCAGCCATATTGTCACCCCACCTTCCTCGGGTCCTCCGGATCAGTTCTGTAGATGTAACATACTGAGGACTCAGGGATAGCAGGGAGATCACTGACCGCTGGAGGACTGCAGCCATATTGTCTCCCCACCCTCCTCAGGTCCTCCGGATCAGTTCTGTAGATGTACCATACTGAGGAGTCGGGGATATCAGGGAGATCACTGACCGCTGGAGGACTGCAGCCATATTGTCACCCCACCCTCCTCAGGTCCTCCGGATCAGTTAGGTCGATGTACCATACTGAGGAGTCGGGGATAGCAGGGAGATCACTGACCGCTGGAGGACTGCAGCCATATTGTCACCCCACCCTCCTCAGGTCCGCCGGATCAGTTCGGTAGATGTACCATACTGAGGAATCGGGGATAGCAGGGAGATCACTGACCGCTGGAGGACTGCAGCCATATTGTCACCCCACCTTCCTCGGGTGCTCCGGATCAGTTCGGTAGATGTACCATACTGAGGAGTCGAGGATAGCAGGGAGATCGCTGACCGCTGGAGGACTGCAGGCATATTGTCACCCCACCCTCCTCAGGTCCTCCGGATCAGTTAGGTCGATGTACCATACTGAGGAGTCGGGGATAGCAGGGAGATCGCTGACCGCTTGAGGACTGCAGACATATTGTCACCCCACCCTCCTCGGGTCCTCCGGATCAATTCTGTAAATGTAACATACTGAGGAGTCAGGGATAGCAGGGAGATCACTGACCGCTGGAGGACTGCAGCCATATTGTCACCCCACACTCCTCAGGTCCTCCGGATCAGTTCTGTAGATGTACCATACTGAGTAGTCGGGGATAGCAGGGAGATCACTGACCGCTGGAGGACTGCAGCCATACTGTCACCCCACCTTCCTCGGGTCCTCCGGATCAGTTTTGTAGATGTAACATACTGAGGAGTCGGGGATAGCAGGGAGATCACTGACCACTGGAGGACTGCAGCCATATTGTCACCCCACCCTCCTCAGGTCCTCCGGATCAGTTCTGTAGATGTAACATACTGAGGAGTCAGGGATAGCAGGGAGATCACTGACCGCTGGAGGACTGCAGCCATATTGTCACCCCACCCTCCTCGGGTCCTCCGGATCAGTTCTGTAGATGTAACATACTGAGGACTCAGGGATAGCAGGGAGATCACTGACCGCTGGAGGACTGCAGCCATATTGTCACCCCACCTTCCTCGGGTCCTCCGGATCAGTTCTGTAGATGTAACATACTGAGGAGTCGGGGATAGCAGGGAGATCACTGACCGCTGAAGGACTGCAGCCATATTGTCACCCCACACTCTTCGGGTCCTCCGGATCAGTTCTGTAGATGTACCATACTGAGGAGTCGGGGATAGCAGGGAGATCACTGACCGCTGGAGGACTGCAGCCATATTGTCACCCCACCTTCCTCGGGTCCTCCGGATCAGTTCTGTAGATGTAACATACTGAGGAGTCGGGGATAGCAGGGAGATCACTGACCGCTGGAGGACTGCAGCCATATTGTCACCCCACACTCTTCGGGTCCTCCGGATCAGTTCTGTAGATGTACCATACTGAGGAGTTGGGGATAGCAGGGAGATCACTGACCGCTGGAGGACTGCAGCCATATTGTCACCCCACCTTCCTCAGGTCCTCCGGATCAGTTCGGTAGATGTACCATACTGAGGAGTCGGGGATAGCAGGGAGATCGCTGACCGCTGGAGGACTGCAGCCATATTGTCACCCCACCCTCCTCAGGTCCTCCGGATCAGTTCGGTAGATGTACCATACTGAGGAGTCGGGGATAGCAGGGAGATCGCTGACCGCTGGAGGACTGCAGCCATATTGTCACCCCACCCTCCTCAGGTCCTCCGGATCAGTTCTGTAGATGTACCATACTGAGGAGTCGAGGATAGCAGGGAGATCACTGACTGCTGGAGGACTGCAGCCATATTGTCACCCCACCCTCCTCAGGTCCTCCGGATCAGATCGGTAGATGTAACATACTGAGGAGTCGGGGATAGCAGGGAGATCACTGACCGCTGGAGGACTGCAGCCATATTGTCACCCCACCCTCCTCAGGTCCTCCGGATCAGTTCTGTAGATGTACCATACTGAGGAGTCGGGGATAGCAGGGAGATCGCTGACCGCTGGAGGACTGCAGCCATATTGTCGCCTCACCTTCCTCGGGTCCTCCGGATCAGATCGGTAGATGTAACATACTGAGGAGTCGGGGATAGCAGGGAGATCACTGACCGCTGGAGGACAGCAGCCATATTGTCACCCCACCTTCCTCGGGTCCTCCGGATCAGTTCTGTAGATGTACCATACTGAGGAGTCGGGGATAGCAGGGAGATCGCTGACCGCTGGAGGACAGCAGCCATATTGTCACCCCACCTTCCTCAGGTCCTCCGGATCAGTTCTGTAGATGTAACATACTGAGGACTCAGGGATAGCAGGGAGATCGCTGACCGCTGGAGGACTGCAACCATATTGTCTCCCCACCTTCCTCGGGTCCTCCGGATCAGTTCTGTAGATGTAACATACTGAGGACTCAGGGATAGCAGGGAGATCACTGACCGCTGGAGGACTGCAGACATATTGTCACCCCACCCTCCTCAGGTCCTCCGGATCAGTTCTGTAGATGTACCATACTGAGGAGTCGGGGATATCAGGGAGATCACTGACCGCTGGAGGACTGCAGCCATATTGTCACCCCACCCTCCTCAGGTCCTCCGGATCAGTTAGGTCGATGTACCATACTGAGGAGTCGGGGATAGCAGGGAGATCACTGACCGCTGGAGGACTGCAGCCATATTGTCACCCCACCCTCCTCAGGTCCGCCGGATCAGTTCGGTAGATGTACCATACTGAGGAATCGGGGATAGCAGGGAGATCACTGACCGCTGGAGGACTGCAGCCATATTGTCACCCCACCTTCCTCGGGTCCTCCGGATCAGTTAGGTCGATGTACCATACTGAGGAGTCGGGGATAGCAGGGAGATCACTGACCGCTGGAGGACTGCAGGCATATTGTCACCCCACCCTCCTCAGGTCCTCCGGATCAGTTAGGTCGATGTACCATACTGAGGAGTCGGGGATAGCAGGGAGATCGCTGACCGCTGGAGGACTGCAGACATATTGTCACCCCACCCTCCTCGGGTCCTCCGGATCAGTTAGGTCGATGTACCATACTGAGGAGTCGGGGATAGCAGGGAGATCGCTGACCGCTGGAGGACTGCAGACATATTGTCACCCCACCCTCCTCGGGTCCTCCGGATCAATTCTGTAAATGTAACATACTGAGGAGTCAGGGATAGCAGGGAGATCACTGACCGCTGGAGGACTGCAGGCATATTGTCACCCCACCCTCCTCAGGTCCTCCGGATCAGTTAGGTCGATGTACCATACTGAGGAGTCGGGGATAGCAGGGAGATCGCTGACCGCTGGAGGACTGCAGACATATTGTCACCCCACCCTCCTCAGGTCCTCCGGATCAGTTAGGTCGATGTACCATACTGAGGAGTCGGGGATAGCAGGGAGATCGCTGACCGCTGGAGGACTGCAGACATATTGTCACCCCACCCTCCTCGGGTCCTCCGGATCAATTCTGTAAATGTAACATACTGAGGAGTCAGGGATAGCAGGGAGATCACTGACCGCTGGAGGACTGCAGCCATATTGTCACCCCACACTCCTCAGGTCCTCCGGATCAGTTCTGTAGATGTACCATACTGAGGAGTCGGGGATAGCAGGGAGATCACTGACCGCTGGAGGACTGCAGCCATATTGTCTCCCCACCTTCCTCGGGTCCTCCGGATCAGTTCTGTAGATGTAACATACTGAGGACTCAGGGATAGCAGGGAGATCACTGACCGCTGGTGGACTGCAGCCATATTGTCACCCCACCTTCCTCGGGTCCTCCGGATCAGTTCTGTAGATGTAACATACTGAGGAGTCAGGGAGAGCAGGGAGATCACTGACCGCTGAAGGACTGCAGCCATATTGTCACCCCACACTCTTCGGGTCCTCCGGATCAGTTCTGTAGATGTACCATACTGAGGAGTCGGGGATAGCAGGGAGATCACTGACCGCTGGAGGACTGCAGCCATATTGTCACCCAACCTTCCTCGGGTCCTCCGGATCAGTTCTGTAGATGTACCATACTGAGGAGTCGGGGATAGCAGGGAGATCACTGACCGCTGGAGGACTGCAGCCATATTGTCTCCCCACCCTCCTCGGGTCTTCCGGATCAGTTCTGTAGATGTACCATACTGAGTAGTCGGGGATAGCAGGGAGATCGCTGACCGCTGGAGGACTGCAGCCATATTGTCACCCCACCCTCCTCAGGTCCTCCGGATCAGTTCTGTAGATGTACCATACTGAGTAGTCGGGGATAGCAGGGAGATCACTGACCGCTGGAGGACTGCAGCCATATTGTCACCCCACCTTCCTCAGGGTCTTCCGGATCAGTTCTGTAGATGTACCATACTGAGGAGTTGGGGATAGCAGGGAGATCACTGACCGCTGGAGGACTGCAGCCATATTGTCACCCCACCCTCCTCAGGTCCTCCGGATCAGTTCGGTAGATGTACCATACTGAGGAGTCGGGGATAGCAGGGAGATCGCTGACCGCTGGAGGACTGCAGCCATATTGTCACCCCACCCTCCTCAGGTCCTCCGGATCAGTTCTGTAGATGTACCATACTGAGGAGTCGAGGATAGCAGGGAGATCACTGACTGCTGGAGGACTGCAGCCATATTGTCACCCCACCCTCCTCAGGTCCTCCGGATCAGTTCTGTAGATGTACCATACTGAGTAGTCGGGGATAGCAGGGAGATCGCTGACCGCTGGAGGACTGCAGGCATATTGTCACCCCACCTTCCTCAGGTCCTCCGGATCAGTTAGGTCGATGTACCATACTGAGGAGTCGGGGATAGCAGGGAGATCGCTGACCGCTGGAGGACTGCAGACATATTGTCACCCCACCCTCCTCGGGTCCTACGGATCAATTCTGTAGATGTAACATACTGAGGAGTCAGGGATAGCAGGGAGATCACTGACCGCTGGAGGACTGCAGCCATATTGTCACCCCACACTCCTCAGGTCCTCCGGATCAGTTCTGTAGATGTACCATACTGAGTAGTCGGGGATAGCAGGGAGATCACTGACCGCTGGAGGACTGCAGCGATATTGTCACCCCACCTTCCTCGGGTCCTCCGGATCAGTTCTGTAGATGTAACATACTGAGGAGTCGGGGATAGCATGGAGATCACTGACCACTGGAGGACTGCAGCCATATTGTCACCCCACCCTCCTCAGGTCCTCCGGATCAGTTCTGTAGATGTACCATACTGAGGACTCAGGGATAGCAGGGAGATCACTGACCGCTGGAGGACTGCAGCCATATTGTCACCCCACCTTCCTCGGGTCCTCCGGATCAGTTCTGTAGATGTAACATACTGAGGAGTCAGGGAGAGCAGGGAGATCACTGACCGCTGGAGGACTGCAGCCATATTGTCACCCCACACTCTTCGGGTCTTCCGGATCAGTTCTGTAGATGTACCATACTGAGGAGTCGGGGATAGCAGGGAGATCACTGACCGCTGGAGGACTGCAGCCATATTGTCACCCAACCTTCCTCGGGTCCTCCGGATCAGTTCTGTAGATGTACCATACTTAGGAGTCGGGGATAGCAGGGAGATCACTGACCGCTGGAGGACTGCAGCCATATTGTCTCCCCACCCTCCTCGGGTCTTCCGGATCAGTTCTGTAGATGTACCATACTGAGTAGTCGGGGATAGCAGGGAGATCGCTGACCGCTGGAGGACTGCAGCCATATTGTCACCCCACCCTCCTCAGGTCCTCCGGATCAGTTCTGTAGATGTACCATACTGAGTAGTCGGGGATAGCAGGGAGATCACTGACCGCTGGAGGACTGCAGCCATATTGTCACCCCACCTTCCTCAGGGTCTTCTGGATCAGTTCTGTAGATGTACCATACTGAGGAGTTGGGGATAGCAGGGAGATCACTGACCGCTGGAGGACTGCAGCCATATTGTCACCCCACCCTCCTCAGGTCCTCCGGATCAGTTCGGTAGATGTACCATACTGAGGAGTCGGGGATAGCAGGGAGATCGCTGACCGCTGGAGGACTGCAGCCATATTGTCACCCCACCCTCCTCAGGTCCTCCGGATCAGTTCTGTAGATGTACCATACTGAGGAGTCGAGGATAGCAGGGAGATCACTGACTGCTGGAGGACTGCAGCCATATTGTCACCCCACCCTCCTCAGGTCCTCCGGATCAGTTCTGTAGATGTACCATACTGAGTAGTCGGGGATAGCAGGGAGATCGCTGACCGCTGGAGGACTGCAGGCATATTGTCACCCCACCCTCCTCAGGTCCTCCGGATCAGTTAGGTCGATGTACCATACTGAGGAGTCGGGGATAGCAGGGAGATCGCTGACCGCTGGAGGACTGCAGACATATTGTCACCCCACCCTCCTCGGGTCCTCCGGATCAATTCTGTAGATGTAACATACTGAGGAGTCAGGGATAGCAGGGAGATCACTGACCGCTGGAGGACTGCAGCCATATTGTCACCCCACACTCCTCAGGTCCTCCGGATCAGTTCTGTAGATGTACCATACTGAGTAGTCGGGGATAGCAGGGAGATCACTGACCGCTGGAGGACTGCAGCGATATTGTCACCCCACCTTCCTCGGGTCCTCCGGATCAGTTCCGTAGATGTAACATACTGAGGAGTCGGGGATAGCATGGAGATCACTGACCACTGGAGGACTGCAGCCATATTGTCACCCCACCCTCCTCAGGTCCTCCGGATCAGTTCTGTAGATGTAACATACTGAGGAGTCAGGGATAGCAGGGAGATCACTGACCGCTGGAGGACTGCAGCCATATTGTCACCCCACACTCCTCAGGTCCTCCGGATCAGTTCTGTAGATGTACCATACTGAGGAGTCGGGGATAGCAGGGAGATCACTGACCGCTGGAGGACTGCAGCCATATTGTCTCCCCACCTTCCTCGGGTCCTCCGGATCAGTTCTGTAGATGTAACATACTGAGGACTCACAGCAGGGAGATCACTGACCGCTGGAGGACTGCAGCCATATTGTCACCCCACCTTCCTCGGGTCCTCCGGATCAGTTCTGTAGATGTAACATACTGAGGAGTCGGGGATAGCAGGGAGATCACTGACCGCTGGAGGACTGCAGCCATATTGTCACCCCACCCTCCTCAGGTCCTCCGGATCAGTTCTGTAGATGTAACATACTGAGGAGTCGGGGATAGCAGGGAGATCACTGACCGCTGGAGGACTGCAGCCATATTGTCACCCCACCCTCCTCAGGTCCTCCGGATCAGTTCGGTAGATGTACCATACTGAGGAGTCGGGGATAGCAGGGAGATCACTGACCGCTGGAGGACTGCAGCCATATTGTCACCCCACCTTCCTCAGGTCCTCCGGCTCAGTTCTGTAGATGTGCCATACTGAGTAGTCGGGGATAGCAGGGAGATCACTGACCGCTGGAGGACTGCAGCCATATTGTCACCCCACCCTCCTCAGGTCCTCCGGATCAGTTCTGTAGATGTAACATACTGAGGAGTCAGGGATAGCAGGGAGATCACTGACCGCTGGAGGACTGCAGCCATATTGTCGCCTCACCTTCCTCAGGTCCTCCGGATCAGTTCTGTAGATGTACCATACTGAGTAGTCGGGGATAGCAGGGAGATCACTGACCGCTGGAGGACTGCAGCCATATTGTCGCCTCACCTTCCTCAGGTCCTCCGGATCAGTTCTGTAGATGTACCATACTGAGGAGTCGGGGATAGCAGGGAGATCACTGACCGCTGGAGGACTGCAGCCATATTGTCGCCTCACCTTCCTCAGGTCCTCCGGATCAGTTCTGTAGATGTACCATACTGAGTAGTCGGGGATAGCAGGGAGATCACTGACCGCTGGAGGACAGCAGCCATATTGTCACCCCACCTTCCCCGGGTCCTCCGGATCAGTTCTGTAGATGTACCATACTGAGTAGTCGGGGATAGCAGGGAGATCACTGACCGCTGGAGGACTTCAGCCATATTGTCTCCAGACCCTCCTCAGGTCCTCCGGATCAGTTCTGTAGATGTACCATACTGAGGAGTCGGGGATAGCAGGGAGATCACTGACCGCTGGAGGACTGCCGCCAAATTGTCACCCCACCCTCCTCAGGTCCTCCGGATCAGTTCTATAGATGTACCATACTGAGGAGTCGGGGATAGCAGGGAGATCACTGACCGCTGGAGGACTGCCGCCAAATTGTCACCCCACCCTCCTCAGGTCCTCCGGATCAGTTCTGTAGATGTACCATACTGAGGAGTCAGGGATAGCAGGGAGATCACTGACCGCAGGAGGACTGCAACCATATTGTCTCCCCACCCTCCTGAGGTCCTCCGGATCAGTTCTGTAGATGTACCATACTGAGGAGTCGGGGATAGCAGGGAGATCACTGACCGCTGGAGTACTGCCGCCAAATTGTCACCCCACCCTCCTCAGGTCCTCCGGATCAGTTCTGTAGATGTACCATACTGAGGAGTCGGGGATAGCAGGGCGATCGCTGACCGCTGGAGGACTGCAGCCATATTGTCGCCCCACCTTCCTCAGGTCCTCCGGATCAGTTCTGTAGATGTACCATACTGAGTAGTCGGGGATAGCAGGGAGATCAATGACCGCTGGAGGACTGCAGCCATATTGTCACCCCACCTTCCTCGGGTCCTCCGGATCAGTTCTGTAGATGTACCATACTGAGTAGTCGGGGATAGCAGGGAGATCACTGACCGCTGGAGGACTGCAGCCATATTGTCTCCCCACCCTCCTCGGGTCTTCCGGATCAGTTCTGTAGATGTACCATACTGAGTAGTCGGGGATAGCAGGGAGATCGCTGACCGCTGGAGGACTGCAGCCATATTGTCACCCCACCCTCCTCAGGTCCTCCGGATCAGTTCTGTAGATGTACCATACTGAGTAGTCGGGGATAGCAGGGAGATCACTGACCGCTGGAGGACTGCAGCCATATTGTCACCCCACCTTCCTCAGGGTCTTCCGGATCAGTTCTGTAGATGTACCATACTGAGGAGTTGGGGATAGCAGGGAGATCACTGACCGCTGGAGGACTGCAGCCATATTGTCACCCCACCCTCCTCAGGTCCTCCGGATCAGTTCGGTAGATGTACCATACTGAGGAGTCGGGGATAGCAGGGAGATCGCTGACCGCTGGAGGACTGCAGCCATATTGTCACCCCACCCTCCTCAGGTCCTCCGGATCAGTTCTGTAGATGTACCATACTGAGGAGTCGAGGATAGCAGGGAGATCACTGACCGCTGGAGGACTGCAGCCATATTGTCACCCCACCCTCCTCAGGTCCTCCGGATCAGTTCTGTAGATGTACCATACTGAGTAGTCGGGGATAGCAGGGAGATCGCTGACCGCTGGAGGACTGCAGGCATATTGTCACCCCACCCTCCTCAGGTCCTCCGGATCAGTTAGGTCGATGTACCATACTGAGGAGTCGGAGATAGCAGGGAGATCGCTGACCGCTGGAGGACTGCAGACCTATTGTCACCCCACCCTCCTCGGGTCCTCCGGATCAATTCTGTAGATGTAACATACTGAGGAGTCAGGGATAGCAGGGAGATCACTGACCGCTGGAGGACTGCAGCCATATTGTCACCCCACACTCCTCAGGTCCTCCGGATCAGTTCTGTAGATGTACCATACTGAGTAGTCGGGGATAGCAGGGAGATCACTGACCGCTGGAGGACTGCAGCGATATTGTCACCCCACCTTCCTCGGGTCCTCCGGATCAGTTCTGTAGATGTAACATACTGAGGAGTCGGGGATAGCAGGGAGATCACTGACCACTGGAGGACTGCAGCCATATTGTCACCCCACCCTCCTCAGGTCCTCCGGATCAGTTCTGTAGATGTAACATACTGAGGAGTCAGGGATAGCAGGGAGATCACTGACCGCTGGAGGACTGCAGCCATATTGTCACCCCACACTCCTCAGGTCCTCCGGATCAGTTCTGTAGATGTACCATACTGAGGTGTCGGGGATAGCAGGGAGATCACTGACCGCTGGAGGACTGCAGCCATATTGTCTCCCCACCTTCCTCGGGTCCTCCGGATCAGTTCTGTAGATGTAACATACTGAGGACTCAGGGATAGCAGGGAGATCACTGACCGCTGGAGGACTGCAGCCATATTGTCACCCCACCTTCCTCGGGTCCTCCAGATCAGTTCTGTAGATGTAACATACTGAGGAGTCAGGGATAGCAGGGAGATCACTGACCGCTGAAGGACTGCAGCCATATTGTCACCCCACCCTCCTCAGGTCCTCCGGATCAGCTCGGTAGATGTACCATACTGAGGAGTCGGGGATAGCAGGGAGATCACTGACCGCTGGAGGACTGCAGCCATATTGTCACCCCACACTCCTCGGGTCCTCCGGATCAGTTCTGTAGATGTACCATACTGAGGAGTCGGGGATAGCAGGGAGATCACTGACCGCTGGAGGACTGCAGCCATATTGTCACCCAACCTTCCTCGGGTCCTCCGGATCAGTTCTGTAGATGTACCATACTGAGGAGTCGGGGATAGCAGGGAGATCACTGACCGCTGGAGGACTGCAGCCATATTGACTCCCCACCCTCCTCGGGTCTTCCGGATCAGTTCTGTAGATGTACCATACTGAGTAGTCGGGGATAGCAGGGAGATCACTGACCGCTGGAGGACTGCAGCCATATTGTCACCCCACCTTCCTCAGGTCCTCCGGATCAGTTCTGTAGATGTACCATACTGAGTAGTCGGGGATATCAGGGAGATCACTGACCGCTGGAGGACTGCAGCCATATTGTCACCCCACCCTCCTCAGGTCCTCCGGATCAGTTCTGTAGATGTACCATACTGAGGAGTCGGGGATAGCAGGGAGATCACTGACCGCTGGAGGACTGCAGCCATATTGTCGCCTCACCTTCCTCAGGTCCTCCGGATCAGTTCTGTAGATGTACCATACTGAGTAGTCGGGGATAGCAGGGAGATCACTGACCGCTGGAGGACAGCAGCCATATTGTCACCCCACCTTCCTCGGGTCCTCCGGATCAGTTCTGTAGATGTACCATACTGAGTAGTCGGGGATAGCAGGGAGATCACTGACCGCTGGAGGACTGCCGCCAAATTGTCACCCCACCCTCCTCAGGTCCTCCGGATCAGTTCTGTAGATGTACCATACTGAGGAGTCAGGGATAGCAGGGAGATCACTGACCGCAGGAGGACTGCAGCCATATTGTCTCCCCACCCTCCTGAGGTCCTCCGGATCAGTTCTGTAGATGTACCATACTGAGGAGTCGGGGATAGCAGGGAGATCGCTGACCGCTGGAGGACTGCCGCCAAATTGTCACCCCACCCTCCTCAGGTCCTCCGGATCAGTTCTGTAGATGTACCATACTGAGGAGTCGGGGATAGCAGGGAGATCACTGACCGCTGGAGTACTGCCGCCAAATTGTCACCCCACCCTCCTCAGGTCCTCCGGATCAGTTCTGTAGATGTACCATACTGAGGAGTCGGGGATAGCAGGGCGATCGCTGACCGCTGGAGGACTGCAGCCATATTGTCGCCCCACCTTCCTCAGGTCCTCCGGATCAGTTCTGTAGATGTACCATACTGAGTAGTCGGGGATAGCAGGGAGATCACTGACCGCTGGAGGACTGCAGCCATATTGTCACCCCACCTTCCTCGGGTCCTCCGGATCAGTTCTGTAGATGTACCATACTGAGTAGTCGGGGATAGCAGGGAGATCACTGACCGCTGGAGGACTGCAGCCATATTGTCTCCCCACCATCCTCAGGTCCTCCGGATCAGTTCGGTAGATGTACCATACTGAGGAGTCAGGGATAGCAGGGAGATCACTGACCGCTGGAGGACTGCAGCCATATTGTCACCCCACCCTCCTCAGGTCCTCCGGATCAGTTCTGTAGATGTACCATACTGAGGAGTCGGGGATAGCAGGGAGATCACTGACCGCTGGAGGACTGCAGCCATATTATCACCCCACCTTCCTCGGGTCCTCCGGATCAGTTCTGTAGATGTACCATACTGAGTAGTCGGGGATAGCAGGGAGATCACTGACCGCTGGAGGACTGCAGCCATATTGTCTCCCCACCATCCTCAGGTCCTCCGGATCAGTTCGGTAGATGTACCATACTGAGGAGTCAGGGATAGCAGGGAGATCACTGACCGCTGGAGGACTGCAGCCATATTGTCACCCCACCCTCCTCAGGTCCTCCGGATCAGTTCTGTAGATGTACCATACTGAGGAGTCGGGGATAGCAGGGAGATCACTGACCGCTGGAGGACTGCAGCCATATTATCACCCCACCTTCCTCAGGTCCTCCGGATCAGTTCTGTAGATGTACCATACTGAGTAGTCGGGGATAGCAGGGAGATCACTGACCGCTGGAGGACTGCAGCCATATTGTCACCCCACCTTCCTCGGGTCTTCCGGATCAGTTCTGTAGATGTACCATACTGAGGAGTCGGGGATAGCAGGGAGATCACTGACCGCTGGAGGACTGCAGCCATATTGTCGCCTCACCTTCCTCAGGTCCTCCGGATCAGTTCTGTAGATGTACCATACTGAGTAGTCGGGGATAGCAGGGAGATCACTGACCGCTGGAGGACAGCAGCCATATTGTCACCCCACCTTCCTCGGGTCCTCCGGATCAGTTCTGTAGATGTACCATACTGAGTAGTCGGGGATAGCAGGGAGATCACTGACCGCTGGAGGACTTCAGCCATATTGTCTCCCCACCCTCCTCAGGTCCTCCGGATCAGTTCTGTAGATGTACCATACTGAGGAGTCGGGGATAGCAGGGAGATCACTGACCGCTGGAGGACTGCCGCCAAATTGTCACCCCACCCTCCTCAGGTCCTCCGGATCAGTTCTGTAGATGTAACATACTGAGGAGTCAGGGATAGCAGGGAGATCACTGACCGCTGGAGGACTGCCGCCAAATTGTCACCCCACCCTCCTCAGGTCCTCCGGATCAGTTCTGTAGATGTACCATACTGAGGAGTCGGGGATAGCAGGGCGATCGCTGACCGCTGGAGGACTGCAGCCATATTGTCGCCCCACCTTCCTCAGGTCCTCCGGATCAGTTCTGTAGATGTACCATACTGAGTAGTCGGGGATAGCAGGGAGATCAATGACCGCTGGAGGACTGCAACCATATTGTCACCCCACCTTCCTCGGGTCCTCCGGATCAGTTCTGTAGATGTACCATACTGAGTAGTCGGGGATAGCAGGGAGATCACTGACCGCTGGAGGACTGCAGCCATACTGTCACCCCACCCTCCTCAGGTCCTCCGGATCAGTTCTGTAGATGTACCATACTGAGGAGTCGGGGATAGCAGGGAGATCACTGACCGCTGGAGGACTGCAGCCATACTGTCACCCCACCCTCCTCAGGTCCTCCGGATCAGTTCTGTAGATGTACCATACTGAGTAGTCGGGGATAGCAGGGAGATCACTGACCGCTGGAGGACAGCAGCCATATTGTCACCCCACCTTCCTCGGGTCCTCCGGATCAGTTCTGTAGATGTACCATACTGAGGAGTCGGGGATAGCAGGGAGATCACTGACCGCTGGAGGACTGCAGCCATATTGTCACCCCACCTTCCTCGGGTGCTCCGGATCAGTTCTGTAGATGTACCATACTGAGGAGTCGGGGATAGCAGGGAGATCACTGACGGCTGGAGGACTGCAGCCATATTGTCACCCCACCCTCCTCAGGTCCTCCGGATCAGTTAGGTAGATGTACCATACTGAGTAGTCGGGGATAGCAGGGAGATCGCTGACCGCTGGAGGACTGCAGCCATATTGTCACCCCACCCTCCTCAGGTCCTCCGGATCAGTTCTGTAGATGTAACATACTGAGGAGTCAGGGATAGCAGGGAGATCACTGACCGCTGGAGGACTGCAGCCATATTGTCACCCCACACTCCTCAGGTCCTCCAGATCAGTTCTGTAGATGTACCATACTGAGGAGTCGGGGATAGCAGGGAGATCACTGACCGCTGGAGGACTGCAGCCATATTGTCTCCCCACCTTCCTCGGGTCCTCCGGATCAGTTCTGTAGATGTAACATACTGAGGACTCAGGGATAGCAGGGAGATCACTGACTGCTGGAGGACTGCAGCCATATTGTCACCCCACACTCCTCAGGTCCTCCGGATCAGTTCTGTAGATGTACCATACTGAGGAGTCGGGGATAGCAGGGAGATCACTGACCGCTGGAGGACTGCAGCCATATTGTCACCCCACCCTCCTCGGGTCCTCCGGATCAGTTCTGTAGATGTAACATACTGAGGAGTCAGGGAGAGCAGAGAGATTGCTGACCGCTGGAGGACAGCAGCCATATTGTCACCCCACCTTCCTCAGGTCCTCCGGATCAGTTCGGTAGATGTACCATACTGAGGAGTCGGGGATAGCAGGGAGATCACTGACCGCTGGAGGACTGCAGCCATATTGTCTCCCCACCCTCCTCAGGTCCTCCGGATCAGTTCGGTAGATGTACCATACTGAGGAGTCGGGGATAGCAGGGAGATCGCTGACCGCTGGAGGACTGCAGCCATATTGTCACCCCACCCTCCTCAGGTCCTCCGGATCAGTTCGGTAGATGTACCATACTGAGGAGTCGGGGATAGCAGGGAGATCGCTGACCGCTGGAGGACTGCAGCCATATTGTCACCCCACCTTCCTCAGGTCCTCCGGATCAGTTCTGTAGATGTACCATACTGAGGAGTCGGGGATAGCAGGGAGATCACTGACCGCTGGAGGACTGCAGCCATATTGTCACCCCACCTTCCTCAGGTCCTCCGGATCAGTTCGGTAGATGTACCATACTGAGGAGTTGGGGATAGCAGGGAGATCACTGACCGCTGGAGGACTGCAGCCATATTGTCACCCAACCTTCCTCGGGTCCTCCGGATCAGTTCTGTAGATGTACCATACTGAGGAGTCGGGGATAGCAGGGAGATCACTGACCGCTGGAGGACTGCAGCCATATTGTCACCCCACCTTCCTCAGGTCCTCCGGATCAGTTCTGTAGATGTACCATACTGAGGAGTCGGGGATAGCAGGGAGATCACTGACCGCTGGAGGACTGCAGCCATATTGTCACCCCACCTTCCTCAGGTCCTCCGGATCAGTTCGGTAGATGTACCATACTGAGGAGTTGGGGATAGCAGGGAGATCACTGACCGCTGGAGGACTGCAGCCATATTGTCACCCCATTGCCCCAAGAACAGATATTAAATGTAGAAGAGAAATTAGATTTATTTTTGGATTCTTGGGGGACATGATGGGAATGAGCCAGAAATGCTGACCGGTGATGGGAGATAGCAGGGCGTGTAAATATTTGCATCTCAGATGGAACAGCTGTGAGGTTAAAAACACTTGCAGAGCGGTATCAGTTGCATCCTAAATAGTATGTCCCCCACCCTCCTCGCTATGTACAAGGGAGCCCCCCCAGCACACAGGCGTCCATATTTATCTCAGACTTTTACCAGATCACATCCCCCTACCCAGAGCCAAGTATAGACCCCTGATGCCCCCGGTGTGGACCCCCCTCCCCGGTGCTGGATTTACAATGTACAGAAATCTCAGGTTTCATCGATCAATAATCAGTGAAAACACAAGTTCTGAGCAGATTGATCCGGTCACATTAACAATGACGGACGGCGGAAAACGGGAAATGTGATATTCCCTGAACGCGGTCAGACATCTGCAGAGCAAAAGTATTCACACCCTCCTCCTCCATTATAGACGGTGGGACCTGAGCAACCGCACGGACTATAGAGACGACGCAGCGCGAGGGCAAGAGGATCGGACGGGGAAACCGACCGGTCACCACGGAACGGAAGCGCGGCAAAACAGACTGACATTTTGGGATGTGTCCATTAAAAGCGTCACCCCCCCCCCCCCTTAAAAAAATATATATATGTATGTTCTCCCCTTTTCAAAGATATAGTTTGCTGATCACTGGGGGTCTGACAGCCAGGACCCCAGAGACCCTGCCCCATCTCAACTGCAGCAGAGGTGCGCGCGCTCGGCCGCCACCACTGTGACTGTCGGACCGGAAGTGACCCTTTACCGGACAGTAAATTGTGGTTTATAAATACTATGGGGGACGTGTGCTCTTCTGCTGGTCAGCAGATGGGGGGTCTGTATAATTTCAGGTGTGGTATACAGGGGGAGAATTCTCACACAAGTTGTTAGCACCTTCTGGTAAGGCTCCTCATGAGCAGACGGCCCCTTGTGTCTCCGGTCTGGAGACATCTTCTCCAGACTGCCGGTCTCAGCTCCGTCCACAGATGTTCTGTAGGATTTCGATCAGGGCCATAGATCCTCTTCAGAAGGAGAAGAGTCTGATGCTTTGCTCTCAGACGATCCTGGATGCTTTAGCTCTTTTGGCTCATTATCCTGTTGAAGGAACCATGACCGGGCAGCTCAGACCCAGCTTTCTGACACTCGGCAGCACATTTGTCTCCAGATTGCCTAGACTGTCTTGAGATTTCATTGTACCCTGAACAGATTCAGGACCCCCTGAGCCAGATGTAGCAGAGCCGCTCCAGAACAACCCCGAGCTCCCTCCAGGTGTCCCAGCTGGTGCAATGTTCTGTTCTTCGCTCCATGTTTCCATCTGCGAACATAGAGATGTCACATCACGAGGCTTCAGTTTTGTCTCCTCCGCCCAAAAGGACATTCTCCAGGAGCTTTATGGCTGCTAAAAAGTTATCTAAAACTCCAGTCTGGCTTTTTTGTAATTTGCTTTCAGTGGTTTCCTCCTCAGTCTTCTTCGGCCAAGACTGCGCCGGATGGTGAGACCTGACACTGATGGAGCTGGACCTCGATGGCGAGACCTGACACTGATGGAGATGGACCTCGATGGCGAGACCTGACACTGATGGAGATGGACCTCGATGGCGAGACCTGACACTGATGGAGATGGACCTCGATGGCGAGACCTGACACTGATGGAGATGGACCTCGATGGCGAGACCTGACACTGATGGAGCTGGACCTCGATGGCGAGACCTGACACTGATGGAGCTGGACCTCGATGGCGAGACCTGACACTGATGGAGCTGGACCTCGATGGCGAGACCTGACACTGATGGAGCTGGACCTCGATGGCGAGACCTGACACTGATGGAGCTGGACCTCGATGGCGAGACCTGACACTGATGGAGCTGGACCTCGATGGCGAGACCTGACACTGATGGAGCTGGACCTCGATGGCGAGACCTGACACTGATGGAGCTGGACCTCGATGGCGAGACCTGACACTGATGGAGCTGGACCTCGATGGCGAGACCTGACACTGATGGAGCTGGACCTCGATGGTGAGACCTGACACTGATGGAGCTGGACCTCGATGGTGAGACCTGACACTGATGGAGCTGGACCTCAATGGTGTGACCTGACACTAATGGAGCTGGACCTCGATGGTGAGACCTGACACTAATGGAGCTGGACCTCTTTAGTCTCCTATAATCTCTTTGGAAGTTGTTCTGGGCTCTGTGGTTCCCATTCGTATTAATTTTTGTCATTAGTTTTCCTCTTGTGGTCGCGTCCAGGGAGGTCGTCTGCAGCCCCATAGACATTAAACTTCTGAATAATATGAGCAGTTGTAGTAACAGGAACATCCGGCCGCCGGAGACGTCTTATAGCCTTTACCTTTAACTGAATCATTTTCTTTCTAATCTCCTGAGACGACTCTCTCCTCAGCTTTCCCTGCTCCATGTTTGCTGGTACAACCATGATAACAAACAGCACAGTGACTACTTTTCACCCTGTGAATAGTCACTGACTGATTACACGTTTGTAGACTCCTGTGATGCTAATTACAGAACACTTCTTAGTTTAACCGGTCTCCAGGATCACATTATTTTCAATCTTTGCTAGGGAAATCATCATTCATGTCAAGACCATTTTCATTAGTTTATTTTTTATTTATTTACAGTATATTCTTGTACATAGGGGGCAGTATTATAGTAGTTATATTCTTGTACATAGGAGCAGTATTCTAGTAGTTATATTCTTGTACATAGGAGCAGTATTCTAGTAGTTATATTCTTGTACATAGGGGACAGTATTATAGTAGTTATATTCTTGTACATAGGAGCAGTATTATAGTAGTTATATTCTTGTACATAGGGAGCAGTATTATAGTAGTTATATTCTTGTACATAGGGGGCAGTATTATAGTAGTTATATTCTTGTACATAGGGGCAGTATTATAGTACTTATATTCTTGTACATAGGGGGCAGTATTATAGTAGTTATATTCTTGTACATAGGGGCAGTATTATAGTAGTTATATTCTTGTACATAGGAGCAGTATTATAGTAGTTATATTCTTGTACATAGGGAGCAGTATTATAGTAGTTATATTCTTGTACATAGGGAGCAGTATTATAGTAGTTATATTCTTGTACATAGGGAGCAGTATTATAGTAGTTATATTCTTGTACATAGGGGGCAGTATTATAGTAGTTATATTCTTGTACATAGGAGCAGTATTATAGTAGTTATATTCTTGTACATAGGGAGCAGTATTATAGTAGTTATATTCTTGTACATAGGGAGCAGTATTATAGTAGTTATATTCTTGTACATAGGGGGCAGTATTATAGTAGTTATATTCTTGTACATAGGGGCAGTATTATAGTACTTATATTCTTGTACATAGGGGGCAGTATTATAGTAGTTATATTCTTGTACATAGGGGCAGTATTATAGTAGTTATATTCTTGTACATAGGAGCAGTATTATAGTAGTTATATTCTTGTACATAGGGAGCAGTATTATAGTAGTTATATTCTTGTACATAGGGAGCAGTATTATAGTAGTTATATTCTTGTACATAGGGAGCAGTATTATAGTAGTTATATTCTTGTACATAGGGGGCAGTATTATAGTAGTTATATTCTTGTACATAGGAGCAGTATTATAGTAGTTATATTCTTGTACATAGGGGCAGTATTATAGTACTTATATTCTTGTACATAGGGGGCAGTATTATAGTAGATATATTCTTGTACATAGGGGCAGTATTATAGTAGTTATATTCTTGTACATAGGGGGCAGTATTATAGTAGTTATATTCTTGTACATAGGGGGCAGTATTATAGTAGTTATATTCCTGTATATAGGAGCAGTATTATAGTAGTTATATTCTTGTACATAGGGGGCAGTATTATAGTAGTTATATTCTTGTACATAGGGGGCAGTATTATAGTAGTTATATTCTTGTACATAGGGGGCAGTATTATAGTAGTTATATTCTTGTACATAGGGAGCAGTATTATAGTAGTTATATTCTTGTACATAGGGAGCAGTATTATAGTAGTTATATTCCTGTACATAGGGGCAGTATTATAGTAGTTATATTCTTGTACATAGGGGGCAGTATTATAGTAGTTATATTCTTGTACATAGGGGGCAGTATTATAGTAGTTATATTCTTGTACATAGGGAGCAGTATTATAGTAGTTATATTCTTGTACATAGGGAGCAGTATTATAGTAGTTATATTCCTGTACATAGGGGCAGTATTATAGTAGTTATATTCTTGTACATAGGAGCAGTATTATAGTAGTTATATTCTTGTACATAGGAGCAGTATTATAGTAGTTATATTCTTGTACATAGGGGGCAGTATTATAGTAGTTATATTCCTGTACATAGGGGCAGTATTATAGTAGTTATATTCTTGTACATAGGGGGCAGTATTATAGTAGTTATATTCTTGTACATAGGGGGCAGTATTATAGTAGTTATATTCTTGTACATAGGGAGCAGTATTATAGTAGTTATATTCTTGTACATAGGGAGCAGTATTATAGTAGTTATATTCCTGTACATAGGGAGCAGTATTATAGTAGTTACATTCTTGTACATAGGAGCAGTATTATAGTAGTTATATTCTTGTACATAGGAGCAGTATTATAGTAGTTATATTCTTGTACATAGGGGGCAGTATTATAGTAGTTATATTCTTGTACATAGGAGCAGTATTATAGTAGTTATATTCTTGTACACAGGGGGCAGTATTATAGTAGGTATATTCCTGTACACAGGGGGCAGTATTATAGTAGGTATATTCCTGTACACAGGGGGCAGTATTATAGTAGGTATATTCCTGTACACAGGGGGCAGTATTACACTTGTTTCTTGTACGTAGCAGGATGAGATGGTCCCTGTCGTCAGTCCATTGTGTATTTCGGCTGTCCGCTCTTGTATTGAGTGGTTCATTATTCTAGACGTATCCAGCACTTTATATATGGCGCCAGCGGCCGCCTGTATTATCCTATAGAGGTGCCAGTCAGGCATTGTACAATAGGTTTATATTCTGTGCCCACGTCCCGTGAACAGTCCTCGGGGTATAAAGGCTGCCAGTCTGCTCTTGGCTTAAGCCAGGTTTCCATTAACCCACGTATGACCCTCAGCTCATATCACAGAGGGGGGAGCGCGGGACGAGGGGGGGGGGCGCGGCGTTCACAGCACGCGATAGTGATCTCGTGAACCTGATTAGCGGTTTATGGACCAGGACAGCAGAATGAACGCAGCTTTCATCTGTCCGCAGCTCCAATTGTCAAGAGGGAAAAGCAGAGGAGGCGGGAGAGAGCGGACGAGAAGAGTGCGCAGAAAGTTCTGCAGAGGCCGAGATAAAGCCGAGACGCCGTGTTCAGAAATTAACCTACTTCTGGAGCTGAAAAGGAAATCAAGGACCTTGTTATGAAATGAGGTCCTCTTTAAGATCCAGGAGATAGCAGAGAAGAAAGCGGCCACAAAAGGCACCAGAGTCCGAGACGGAGGATTATCAGCGGCGGTTAATTCTCCGGACGCACCATCTGTGATTGGAGGGAACTAAGGGGAGATTTGTCTGATTCGGGGGGCTGTAGCGGGGACAAGAGTAGTGTAGATCTCCCTTATGGGATGTATAATCCGGAGCCGAGACCCCTAACATCACAGCCCCGCGAGATCCGGATAAAGCGCCTACTCCGTTTCCTCGCCACGCATTGATCTTATGTGCAATGGCCGCCCATCCAGCCGCTTCTCCGCCAGGTTATCCGGGTCGTAGGGGGGTCTGACTGGTTAAATGAACAAACTTGATGTACATCCAGACCATAAGTGGTGTGAAACCCAATGTTTCCATACAACGCCGAGTAACTGGAAGGCCTTTCCATGTCACATCTCATACTCCAGTCACATTCAAAGCTGCGTCTGCTCCATGGAGCTGGCTTTCATGTCGCAGGACATTGCTGCGTCCCACTACGGAGGCGAGGTTACAAGTCTCCGGCTTTCCTGTTCGCTCTCTGATCTTCTCCCTGTTGGTTTAGTGCCTGTAAAGGACGCGGCGGTGCACAGGAAACCCCCCTAAAAGGTCAGAAGGACCCCAAAATGAAAATTATCTTGGTCCTGGTGTCTGTAGGTGGTTAAGGAGGTTCGGGCCTCCTCCTGCCGCCCTGGGCTAGTAACAAACCCCCCCATCCTGTGAAGACGCTGCGATCAACGATATAGAAAGGTGATCGATGGCTGTGCAGTTATCGGGGGCTGCGAGTTGTGTACGAATGTTCGCCCCCCACCTGCAGCTGACATTAGTACCCCAATCGTTGGGCAATGCTCAGGTAGGATCGTTCGTGTTTCCATTGGGAGCGATTCTTGCGGGGGGCTCCATCTGATAGATATTCCTGGCGGATTGTGAGGATCTTGTGAACGGCTCAGGACTTGCAATGTGCGGAGAAGGTCAGGAGAGATGAGGTAGCCGCCACGTAAGGAGCGGGGTAGTCACGCTCTGCATTCTGCCCGTGTCTTGTTTTTTCTCTGGCGTGCGCAGCACAGGTGGCAGGAATGCTAAGAGGGGGCCGCGCTGCACGCCATTAACCGGGAGCACCGGCGGCCACTTCCCAGCCCGACGGCTGGAGAGAACGTATCAGCACGTCATCAGGGCCCCCAAAGAAAATCTCCATTAAACTCCGGCACCGCTTCTTCTGCCTCCACATCATAATGCCGACACCAAGCGCCCGTCCACCCGTCAGCCCAGTCCGGGGAATAGAAGCCGGGCTACCAGCACCTGAACCACTGGAGCACTCGCTACCACCTGACGGACCACCTCACGGGGCCCCTACAGACAGGAGCCCGGCTGTAAACGGCCCCCCTCCAGACCACCTCATACAATCCCTAAAGATGGAAAAAAAGGATTTATCCAGCTCACCCCAAAATCCTTCTGCTCCACCGGTGGTGCAGGGATGGGAAGCTTGAGAAGGCAACAAGGAAAGATGAGGTTTCAAGGATTTGATCCTGCAACAATTCTGGGGTGAATTTCATTGAATTCAAAACAACCTTTTACTTGAAAAAATTATTAAAAAAAAAAAAAACGTTCAGTCCATCAGGGCGGTGCACAATGTTAGGAGCCCCCTGCCTGCACCTCCGGCACCCAAGCCACAAACTGGAGGCTCTGCCCGTGTAATGGGCCACCAAAGCGTTTGGCGGGCCGACCCTGCGCCAGGCTCCTGCTGCACCTCTCCGGGGTCCACGGCTCCAGAGCGAAGGACACTTAAAAAAGTGATAAAACACTCAAAATAACCTGACGACCCGCCCGCAACCCGAAACCTGACGACCCGCCCGCAACCCGAAACCTGACGACCCGCCCGCAACCCGAAACCTGACGACCCGCCCGCAACCCGAAACCTGACGACCCGCCCGCAACCCGAAACCTGACGACCCGCCCGCAACCCAAAACCTGACGACCCGCCCGCAACCCAAAACCTGACGACCCGCCCGCAACCCAAAACCTGACGACCCGCCCGCAACCCAAAACCTGACGACCCGCCCGCAACCCAAAACCTGACGACCCGCCCGCAACCCAAAACCTGACGACCCGCCCGCAACCCAAAACCTGACGACCCGCCCGCAACCCAAAACCTGACGACCCGCCCGCAACCCGAAACCTGACGACTCGCCCGCAACCCGAAACCTGACGACTCGCCCGCAACCCGAAACCTGACGACTCGCCCGCAACCCAAAACCTGACGACCCGCCCGCAACCCAAAACCTGACAACCCGCCCGCAACCCAAAACCTGATAACCCGCCCGCAACCCGAAACCTGACGACCCGCCCGCAACCCGAAACCTGACGACCCGCCCGCAACCCAAAACCTGACGACCCGCCCGCAACCCAAAACCTGACGACCCGCCCGCAACCCAAAACCTGACGACCCGCCCGCAACCCAAAACCTGACGACCCGCCCGCAACCCAAAACCTGACGACCCGCCCGCAACCCAAAACCTGACGACCCGCCCGCAACCCAAAACCTGACGACCCGCCCGCAACCCAAAACCTGACGACCCGCCCGCAACCCAAAACCTGACGACCCGCCCGCAACCCGAAACCTGACGACCCGCCCGCAACCCGAAACCTGACGACTCGCCCGCAACCCGAAACCTGACGACCCGCCCACAACCCAAAACCTGATAACCCGCCCACAACCCAAAACCTGATAACCCGCCCACAACCCGAAACCTGACGACCCGCCCGCAACCCGAAACCTGACGACCCGCCCGCAACCCGAAACCTGACGACTCGCCCGCAACCCGAAACCTGACGACTCGCCCGCAACCCGAAACCTGACGACCCGCCCGCAACCCAAAACCTGACAACCCGCCCGCAACCCAAAACCTGATAACCCGCCCACAACCCAAAACCTGATAACCCGCCCACAACCCAAAACCTGATAACCCGCCCGCAACCCGAAACCTGACAATCCGCCCGAAACACGACACCTGACAAACTGGAGGACAGAACGAAACGCAGGATGACGGCTGGTGTCCATCTATGTGTCTGAGGGATTTACACACAAAAATATATTATATACACATACACACTGCTAGTGCACAAGTATTAGTAAATATGTCCCAACATGTTATCTGTGGTGTTACATAGGACTGCAGGTGACATCTGCTACATTATCTGTACTCAGAGAGTTATCACTGTGTTATCTGTGGTGTTACATAGGACTGCAGGTGACATCTACTACATTATCTGTACTCAGAGAGTTATCACTGTGTTATCTGTGGTGTTACATAGGACTGCAGGTGACATCTACTACATTATCTGTACTCAGAGAGTTATTACTGTGTTATCTGTGGTGTTACATAGGACTGCAGGTGACATCTACTACATTATCTGTACTCAGAGAGTGATCACTGTGTTATCTGTGGTGTTACATAGGACTGCAGGTGACATCTACTACATTATCTGTACTCAGGGAGTTATCACTGTGTTATCTGTGGTGTTACATAGGACTGCAGGTGACATCTACTACATTATCTGTACTCAGAGAGTGATCACTGTGTTATCTGTGGTGTTACATAGGACTGCAGGTGACATCTACTACATTATCTGTACTCAGAGAGTTATTACTGTGTTATCTGTGGTGTTACATAGGACTGCAGGTGACATCTACTACATTATCTGTACTCAGAGAGTGATCACTGTGTTATCTGTGGTGTTACATAGGACTGCAGGTGACATCTACTACATTATCTGTACTCAGGGAGTTATCACTGTGTTATCTGTGGTGTTACATAGGACTGCAGGTGACATCTACTACATTATCTGTACTCAGAGAGTGATCACTGTGTTATCTGTGGTGTTACATAGGACTGCAGGTGACATCTACTACATTATCTGTACTCAGGGAGTTATCACTGTGTTATCTGTGGTGTTACATAGGACTGCAGGTGACATCTACTACATTATCTGTACTCAGAGAGTGATCACTGTGTTATCTGTGGTGTTACATAGGACTGCAGGTGACATCTACTACATTATCTGTACTCAGAGTTATCACTGTGTTATCTGTGGTGTTACATAGGACTGCAGGTAGCGCCGTGCAGGTTTGTGGATTTATTCCATTAATCCCTGGCACTGGCCTCTGGCACTGAACAGGTTAACCGTAGGATGGAAGGAAAAACAAGAGCATTAGTGGCGGTGTATAATGACGGAGGCCGTTGCCCATTTTCGCGGTACAATGGCGCTTTGTTATCTCGGGAACGTTTCAGGCCGCTACTTACAGGGCAATTTTTAATTGGCACAAATATGGCTCCAGCCTCCTGTTATCTCGCGGGTCGGGATATCTACCGCAGTCGAGAAAATTACTGGGATGCAGAATAGAAGGTTACAGCTTTTGGCCGTGGCGGAGATTGCGCCCCCCACCTTCTCCTGCGCCCCCCACCTTCTCCTGCGCCCCCCACCTTCTCCTGCGCTCAGGTGATGGGGACGGACCCGTCTCCCCTATTATTACGGGTGATGGTGAATGTGCCGCCTGTCAGCGCGAGTCACACACAATCGCCAAATGCATCTGCAATCCATAAAAACATTCCCCCTCCCGTCCCCCGTTAATGTCACCGCGACGCAGCTGCCCCAGTAATGTCATTAAACCTTCAGCCGCCCGGGCACAAGAGAAACAATCTGCCGGGGGAACAATGCGCAGAGACAGCCGCCTATTTGTGAAGGGCTTTATTACAGGAGCGCGGAAGAAGGACACCCATCATCTCCGGATTGCACAAACGCCACCGCCGCCGTCCTCCCCGAATTAAGAATCAAACTGCCGGCTCAAGACATATATCTAAGAGCGAGTCCCCCGGAGCCCGGGGCCAAGGATGAGTGTGATGGGCAAGACACAAGACCTGCATGAGAATGAGCTCTGCTCCCCGGCCCCGAGACCTCCATAGCCCACCCCAACCATAGAAACGGAGAAGGTGTGTGAGCCCCCCCGCAGAGCCACGACAATCGGGGGCCACATCCCTGCACCCCCCTCATGCTCCCTGTACTGGAAATGCCACCAATGAATATGGAGCAAAATATCGTCCCCCGCAGATCTACAGTCAGACCAGGAGAATAAGGAGCAACCCCCGTCTATGTGCCAGGGCGAGACCGGGGGGGGACACAGTACATGTCCCCATGACTACTGGTGGCCGCGGATCCAGTACTGACCCCTCCACAGCACAATCCACCCGTTATCCCATGAATCATATGGAGGGCACACACGCTCAATCCCCTCCAGCTAATGAGCCGAGGGCTGGAGGACACACACGCTCAGTCCCCTCCAGCTAATGAGCCAAGGGCTGGAGGACACACACGCTCAGTCCCCACCAGCTAATGAGCAGAGGGCTGGAGGACACGCACGCTCAGTCCCCTCCAGCTAATGAGCCCAGGGCTGGAAGACACACACGCTCACTCCCCACCAGCTAATGAGCCGAGGGCTGGAGGACACGCACGCTCAGTCCCCTCCAGCTAATGAGCCCAGGGCTGGAAGACACGCACGCTCAGTCCCCTCCAGCTAATGAGCCGAGGGCTGGAGGACACACACGCTCAGTCCCCTCCAGCTAATGAGCCGAGGGCTGGAGGACACACACGATCAGTCCCCACCAGCTAATGAGCCGAGGGATGGAGGACACGCACGCTCAGTCCCCTCCAGCTAATGAGCCCAGGGCTGGAAGACACACACGCTCAGTCCCCACCAGCTAATGAGTCGAGGGCTGGAGGACACGCACGCTCAGTCCCCTCCAGCTAATGAGCCCAGGGCTGGAAGACACGCACGCTCAGTCCCCTCCAGCTAATGAGCCGAGGGCTGGAGGACACACACGCTCAGTCCCCTCCAGCTAATGAGCCGAGGGTTGGAGGACACACACGCTCAGTCCCCTCCAGCTAATGAGCCGAGGGCTGGAGGACACACACGCTCAGTCCCCACCAGCTAATGAGCCGAGGGCAGGAGGACACACACGCTCAATCATCTCCACCTAATAAGTCCATATACTTATACCAGAAGTCATGAAATATTACTAAGAGCTGAAGGAAAGTCAATTAGGATATAAATATTCATTGTCATTTTTTACTTCAGTGCTCACCAATGGTGCTGCTGGAGGGAGATCTGGACAGAATCAGTCTCCTTTCCCCTCTGGCAGCTGAAAATATATTCTGTTACTTTCCCTTTAACAGGGGGTCTTCTCAGCTCCACCGCCATATACTCCAGAGACTCATATCCATTGACCGTCCAGCATTGACCAGAGGATCAGTATGGAGAAATCTTATAGTGCGTGAGCAGGCGTGTCCTCCAGCCCCCGACTCGCTAGGAGGAGGGGACTGAGCGCGCGTGTCCTCCAGCCCCCGGCTCCCTAGGAGGAGGGGACTGAGCGCGCGTGTCCTCCAGCCCCCGGCTCCCTAGGAGGAGGGGACTGAGCGCGCGTGTCCTCCAGCCCCCGACTCCCTAGGAGGAGGGGACTGAGCGCGCGTGTCCTCCAGCCCCCGGCTCCCTAGGAGGAGGGGACTGAGCATGCGTGTCCTCCAGCCCCCGGCTCACTAGGAGGAGGGAACTGAGCGTGCGTGTCCTCCAGCCCCCGGTTCACTAGGAGGAGGGAACTGAGCGTGCGTGTCCTCCAGCCCCCGGCTCACTAGGAGGAGGGGACTGAGCGTGCGTGTCCTCCAGCCCCCGGCTCACTAGAAGGAGGGGACTGAGCGTGCGTGTCCTCCAGCCCCCGGCTCACTAGGAGGAGGAGGGGACTGAGCATGCGTGTCCTCCAGCCCCCGGCTCCCTAGGAGGAGGGGACTGAGCGCGCGTGTCCTCCAGCCCTCGGCTCCCTAGGAGGAGGAGGGGACTGAGCATGCGTGTCCTCCAGCCCCCGGCTCACTAGGAGGAGGGGACTGAGCGTGCGTGTCCTCCAGCCCCCGGCTCACTAGGAGGAGGAGGGGACTGAGCATGCGTGTCCTCCAGCCCCCGGCTCACTAGGAGGAGGGGACTGAGCGTGCGTGTCCTCCAGCCCCCGGCTCACTAGAAGGAGGGGACTGAGCGTGCGTGTCCTCCAGCCCCCGGCTCACTAGGAGGAGGAGGGGACTGAGCATGCGTGTCCTCCAGCCCCCGGCTCACTAGGAGGAGGGGACTGAGCATGCGTGTCCTCCAGCCCCCGGCTCACTAGAAGGAGGGGACTGAGCGTGCGTGTCCTCCAGCCCCCGGCTCACTAGGAGGAGGAGGGGACTGAGCGTGCGTGTCCTCCAGCCCCCGGCTCCCTAGGAGGAGGGGACTGAGCGCGCGTGTCCTCCAGCCCTCGGCTCCCTAGGAGGAGGGGACTGAGTGCGCGTGTCCTCCAGCCCCCGGCTCCCTAGGAGGAGGGGACTGAGCGTGCGTGTCCTCCAGCCCCCGGCTCCCTAGGAGGAGGGGACTGAGCGCGCGTGTCCTCCAGCCCTCGGCTCCCTAGGAGGAGGGGACTGAGCGCGCGTGTCCTCCAGCCCCCGGCTCACTAGGTGGAGGGGACTGAGCGTGCGTGTCCTCCAGCCCCCGGCTCACTAGGAGGAGGGGACTGAGCGTGCGTGTCCTCCAGCCCCCGGCTCACTAGGAGGAGGGGACTGAGCGTGCGTGTCCTCCAGTCCCCCGGCTCATTATATGGAGGGGCCTGAGCATGGTTGTCCTCCAGCCCCCGGCTCACTAGGAGGAGGGGACTGAGCGTGCGTGTCCTCCAGTCCCCCGGCTCATTATATGGAGGGGCCTGAGCATGGTTGTCCTCCAGCCCCCGGCTCACTAGGAGGAGGGGACTGAGCGTGCGTGTCCTCCAGCCCCCGGTTCACTAGGAGGAGGGGACTGAGCGTGCGTGTCCTCCAGCCCCCGGCTCACTAGGAGGAGGAGGGGACTGAGCGTGCGTGTCCTCCAGCCCCCGGCTCACTAGGAGGAGGAGGGGACTGAGCGTGCGTGTCCTCCAGCCCACGGCTCACTAGGAGGAGGAGGGGACTGAGCGTGCGTGTCCTCCAGCCCCCGGCTCACTAGGAGGAGGGGACTGAGCGTGCGTGTCCTCCAGCCCCCGGCTCACTAGGAGGAGGGGACTGAGCGTGCGTGTCCTCCAGCCCCCGGCTCACTAGGAGGAGGAGGGGACTGAGCGTGCGTGTCCTCCAGCCCCCGGCTCACTAGGAGGAGGGGACTGAGCGTGCGTGTCCTCCAGCCCCCGGCTCACTGGGAGGAGGGGACTGAGCATGCGTGTCCTCCAGCCCCCGGCTCACTAGGAGGAGGGGACTGAGCGTGCGTGTCCTCCAGCCCCCGGCTCATTATATGGAGGGGCCTGAGCATGGTTGTCCTCCAGCCCCCAGCTCACTAGGAGGAGGGGACTGAGCGTGCGTGTCCTCCAGCCCATGGTTCACTAGGAGGAGGGGACTGAGCGTGCGTGTCCTCCAGCCCCCGGTTCACTAGGAGGAGGGGACTGAGCGTGTGTGTCCTCCAGCCCCCGGCTCACTAGGAGGAGGGGACTGAGCGTGCGTGTCCTCCAGCCCCCGGCTCACTAGGAGGAGGGGACTGAGCGCGCGTGTCCTCCAGCCCCCAGCTCACTAGGAGGAGGGGACTGAGCGTGCGTGTCCTCCAGCCCCCGGTTCACTAGGTGGAGGGGACTGAGCGTGTGTGTCCTCCAGCCCCCGGCTCACTAGGAGGAGGGGACTGAGCGTGTGTGTCCTCCAGCCCCCGGTTCACTAGGAGGAGGGGACTGAGCGTGCGTGTCCTCCAGCCCCCGGCTCACTAGGAGGAGGGGACTGAGCGCGCGTGTCCTCCAGCCCCCGGCTCACTAGGAGGAGGGGACTGAACGCATTGTTTCAGATGCTGCACATCTCGTATCTTTACAGCATAGACAAGATAAAAAAGTCTAAGGGGGTCAGATCGGGAGACCTTGGTGGCCATTCAACTAGCCCACGACGACCAATCCACTTTCCAGGAAACTGTTCATGTAGGAATGCTCGGACCTGACACCCATAATGTGGTGGTGGCACCATCTTGTTGGAAAAACTCAGGGAACGTGGCATCTTCAGGTCATAAAGAGAGCAACACATCATCATGGAGCAATTTCAGATATCCAGTGGCATTGAGGTTTCCATTGATGAAGAATGGCCCCACTATCTTTGTATCCCATATACCACACCATAGCACCAAGATACGAGATGTGCAGCATCTGAAACACCGGATCCTGGAAGCCTGTGCTAGCATTTCTTCTGCGGTGTTGCTATCAGTGGGTCCAGAGTGGGAGAAGAGGGTTGTATGACAATCCAACACAATGGGCAGCACTTTGAACACATTTTATAAGTGGTCATAAACTTGTAAAAAACTCATGAAAGAATAAAGTTACGTTAAATACAAGCACACCATTGTTTTTCTTATGAAATTCTCAATAAGTTTGATGTGTCACATGACCCTCTTCCCATTGAATAAAATAAAGTTGGATCCAAAATGGCCGCCATGGTCACCACCCATCTGGAAAAGTTTTCCCCCTCCCATACACTAATGTGCCACAAACAGGACGCTGATATCACCAACCATTCCCATGTAATTTAGGTGTATCCATATAAACGGCCGACCCTGTACATTGGCAGCACTGGCCTCTCCTGCCCGGGGCTCCAGATTCACTTTAACAAGCCCAGGATGGGACTTCTGCCTCTGGATGGAAACAACGAATTTTCTGTTCACCGACAGCAGAGGTAGAAGCCCAAAGTCTATTAGAAAGCTATAGAACTTCTCATTATACATTAGATATTTATTGGACCGGCCCTTTAAGAACCTCCGTGCCCCCAAACCAGTATCAGCACATGGAGCCCCCTCCCTCATCAATGGTTCCTCAAGAGCCCAGGACTGAGCGCTCCCCCACCTACCCCCAAAACTACATGAGACATGTCTGAATGTGTCCCAAGACTCCACATAGGGTCAGTCCGTCCCCATCAGGGGTCCGTCCCCATGGCCACATTACTGGTCACTGGTATCACAGCTGTAGGGGGCAGTGCAATATGATGCCATGTGCAGGGAATGTGCAATACAGAAATAAACCAGCCGTATAATGCCAAGAGTGAAGGGTCAATAAGGATGTCCAACACATTCAGTGATTGGCTGCAGCGCTCACATGGATGCAAATGACATCAGGATTTGTGTCATCAGCAGACACCAAACTAAAGCTGTCATACAGAAAAAAAGCCGCCATACAATGCCGAAAAGTAAGAGGTTTAAAGGGATTTTGTAGCCACCGATGGTCCTCCTAGACGCCTGCATGTACGGCATGAAGCCAGTGATTGGCTGCAGTCAAGTGAAGTCATCAATGCATGCAAGTAATCAAAGATCAGCGGGACCACCGGCACGTCAGTGTGCGAGGGGGATGCAGGACAGAGTACATGTACAAGCTGCACACAGGTTTTCCTGGAGGTTCAGTCCATGGAGGCTCCATAATGATGGCCTCAGCTTTTGGGTACTTCTCCTCTCCCAAAAACCAGGACCCTCAGTAGATACCTGGCAAACATGACGACAGGGGAACCAGTGCGGCGCGCCCGGTTCCGATTGTGGGGTGTGCTCATCAGCAGGATGGCCTACACAGGTCACATTGCGGTTTCTGGGGATTTGACGTCACAAACCCTATGAAACCTCCCGCAGCTTAATATAATGGCACCACAGGGTGTGAGATTCCCTGGGCCTCAGCGATCACGCCGCAGCCAACAGGGCGACCACCTACAGACTGACCTGCCACAATGGGCAGAGCGCAGGAAACACCAGGAGGGGCCACAAAGCCCTCATTCCTCTCCCACCATTTGTTCTCGCAACTATCCTATAGCCATTCCTCTTCTCTATCCAAACATGCTGCTCCCCCTCACCCCATGCGCTCTCTCCCTCACCACAATCTCCCCTGTACTCTCTTGCAAACCCTCTCCTCCACCGCTCTTGCCCTTCCCCCCACACACATATTGTTGTCCTCTCCCCCATGCTCCTCCCCAACTCTTGCCCCCCCACTTTAACCCTCTCCCCCCACTGTTGCCCCTCCGCATGCTCGCCCCCCCCACTTTTACCCTCTCCCCCCACTCTTGCCCCCCCGCATGCTCTCCCTCCCCCACTTTTACCCTCTCCCCCCACTCTTGCCCCCCCTCACACTCTCCCTCCCCCACTTTTACCCTCTCCCCCCACTCTTGCCCCTCCGCATGCTCGCCCCCCCACTTTTACCCTCTCCCCCCACTCTTGCCCCCTCGCATGCTCTCCCTCCCCCACCGCATGCTCTCCCTCCCGCCCCACTCTTGCCCCCCCACTTTTACCCTCTCACCCCACTCTTGCCCCCCCGCATGCTCTCCCTCCCCCACTTTTACCCTCTCCCCCCACTCTTGCCCCCCCGCATGCTCTCCCTCCCCCACTTCTACCCTCTCCCCCCACTCTTGCCCCCTCGCATGCTCTCCCTCCCCCACTTTTACCCTCTCCTCCCACTCTTGCCCCCCCTCACGCTCTCCCTCCCCCACTTTTACCCTCTCCCCCCACTCTTGCCCCCCCACTATTACCCTCTCCCCCCACTCTTGCCCCCCCCGCATGCTCTCCCTCCCCCACTTTTACCCTCTCCCCCCACTCTTGCCCCCCCACTTTTACCCTCTCCCCCCACTCTTGCCCCCCCGCATGCTCTCCCTCCCCCACTTTTACCCTCTCCCCCCACTCTTGCCCCCCCGCATGCTCTCCCTCCCCCACTTTTACCCTCTCCCCCCACTCTTGCCCCCCCGCATGCTCTCCCTCCCCCACTTTTACCCTCTCCCCCCACTCTTGCCCCCCCGCATGCTCTCCCTCCCCCTCTTCTACCCTCTCCCCCACTCTTGCCCCCTCGCATGCTCTCCCTCCCCCACTTCTACCCTCTCCCCCCACTCTTGCCCCCTCGCATGCTCTCCCTCCCCCACTTTTACCCTCTCCCCCCACTCTTGCCCCCCTCACGCTCTCACTCCCCCACTTTAACCCTCTCCCCCCACTCTTGCCCCCCCTAACGCTCTCCCTCCCCCACTTTTACCCTCTCCCCCCACTCTTGCCCCCCCTCACGCTCTCCCTCCCCCACTTTTACCCTCTCCCCCCACTCTTGCCCCCTCGCATGCTCTCCCTCCCCCACTTTTACCCTCTCCCCCCACTCTTGCCCCCTCGCATGCTCTCCCTCCCCCACTTCTACCCTCTCCTCCCACTCTTGCCCCCCCTCACGCTCTCCCTCCCCCACTTTTACCCTCTCCCCCCACTCTTGCCCCCTCGCATGCTCTCCCTCCCCCACTTTTACCCTCTCCCCCCACTCTTGCCCCCTCGCATGCTCTCCCTCCCCCACTTCTACCCTCTCCTCCCACTCTTGCCCCCCCTCACGCTCTCCCTCCCCCACTTCTACCCTCTCCCCCCACTCTTGCCCCCCCTCACGCTCTCCCTCCCCCACTTCTACCCTCTCCCCCCACTCTTGCCCCCCCTCACGCTCTCCCTCCCCCACTTTTACCCTCTCCCCCCACTCTTGCCCCCTCGCATGCTCTCCCTCCCCCACTTTTACCCTCTCCCCCCACTCTTACCCCCTCGCATGCTCTCCCTCCCCCACTTCTACCCTCTCCTCCCACTCTTGCCCCCCCTCACGCTCTCCCTCCCCCACTTTTACCCTCTCCCCCCACTCTTGCCCCCTCGCATGCTCTCCCTCCCCCACTTCTACCCTCTCCTCCCACTCTTGCCCCCTCGCATGCTCTCCCTCCCCCACTTTTACCCTCTCCCCCCACTCTTGCCCCCTCGCATGCTCTCCCTCCCCCACTTTTACCCTCTCCCCCCACTCTTACCCCCTCGCATGCTCTCCCTCCCCCACTTCTACCCTCTCCTCCCACTCTTGCCCCCCCTCACGCTCTCCCTCCCCCACTTTTACCCTCTCCCCCCACTCTTGCCCCCTCGCATGCTCTCCCTCCCCCACTTCTACCCTCTCCTCCCACTCTTGCCCCCTCGCATGCTCTCCCTCCCCCACTTTTACCCTCTCCCCCCACTCTTGCCCCCTCGCATGCTCTCCCTCCCCCACTTTTACCCTCTCCTCCCACTCTTGCCCCCTCGAATGCTCTCCCTCCCCCACTTCTACCCTCTCCTCCCACTCTTGCCCCCTCGCATGCTCTCCCTCCCCCACTTTTACCCTCTCCCCCCACTCTTGCCCCCTCGCATGCTCTCCCTCCCCCACTTTTACCCTCTCCTCCCACTCTTGCCCCCTCGCATGCTCTCCCTCCCCCACTTTTACCCTCTCCCCCCACTTTTACCCTCTCCCCCCACTCTTGCCCCCTCGCATGCTCTCCCTCCCCCACTTTTACCCTCTCCCCCCACTCTTGCCCCCTCGCATGCTCTCCCTCCCCCACTTTTACCCTCTCCTCCCACTCTTGCCCCCTCGCATGCTCTCCCTCCCCCACTTTTACCCTCTCCCCCCACTCTTGCCCTCCCCCTCACACTCTTCCTCCCCCCACCCTAGCTCGCTCTTCCATTATCACATTTTGCAGCAGTCTCAATCCTCCGGAGACGTCTGACGATAATTATCTTAATTGACTTTAATATTTCCCTTTGTAGCGTTCTGTTTTTTGGGAAATTAGCCGCCATCGCGGCTCTCGTTCCCCCAACACCTGATGCATAGAACTGCAGTGTCCGGCGGAGGACGGGCCCCGGGGCCAGGAGCGTCCGGCCGCTGCGTCCCAGGAGGACAATCTTTTATCTGCTCCTGGAAACACCTGTCACCCTATTAGCCGAGGAAAGATGGCAGCCAGGAAATGAGGACCTGAGGCGTTACGTAACAGACTGTGCAGAGCATCGCCCAGCGGGGGGCAGGAGCACCACAACCAAGCGGGGGGGGGGGCCGGGCGGCACAACCAAGCCGGGGGGCAGGAGCACCACAACCAAGCCGGGGGGGCTGGAGCGGCACAACCAAGCCGGGGGGGGGCCGGGGCGGCACAACCAAGCCGGGGGGGGGGCAGGAGCACCACAACCAAGCCGGGGGGGCCGGGGCGGCACAACCAAGCCGGGGGGGCCGGGGCGGCACAACCAAGCCGGGGGGGGGGGCAGGAGCACCACAACCAGCCGGGGGGGGGGGGCAGGAGCACCACAACCAAGCCGGGGGGGGGGGGGCAGGAGCACCACAACCAAGCCGGGGGGGGGGGGGGCAGGAGCACCACAACCAAGCCGGGGGGGGGGGGGCAGGAGCACCACAACCAAGCCGGGGGGGGGGGGCAGGAGCACCACAACCAAGCCGGGGGGGGGGCAGGAGCACCACAACCAAGCCGGGGGGGGGGCAGGAGCACCACAACCAAGCCGGGGGGGGCAGGAGCACCACAACCAAGCCGGGGGGGGGAGGCAGGGGCGCACAACCAAGCCGGGGGGGGATGGGCAGGGGCGGCACAACCAAGCCGGGGGGGGGGGGGGCAGGGGCAGCACAACCAAGCCGGGGGGAGGGAGGCAGGGCCGGCACAACCAAGCCGGGGGGAGGGAGGCAGGGCCGGCACAACCAAGCCGGGGGAGGGAGGCAGGGCCGGCACAACCAAGCCGGGGGGAGGGAGGCAGGGCCGGCACAACCAAGCCGGGGGGAGGGAGGCAGGGCCGGCACAACCAAGCCGGGGGAGGGAGGCAGGGCCGGCACAACCAAGCCGGGGGAGGGAGGCAGGGCCGGCACAACCAAGCCGGGGGAGGGAGGCAGGGCCGGCACAACCAAGCCGGGGGAGGGAGGCAGGGCCGGCACAACCAAGCCGGGGGAGGGAGGCAGGGCCGGCACAACCAAGCCGGGGGAGGGAGGCAGGGCCGGCACAACCAAGCCGGGGGAGGGAGGCAGGGCCGGCACAACCAAGCCGGGGGAGGGAGGCAGGGCCGGCACAACCAAGCCGGGGGAGGGAGGCAGGGCCGGCACAACCAAGCCGGGGGAGGGAGGCAGGGCCGGCACAACCAAGCCGGGGGAGGGAGGCAGGGCCGGCACAACCAAGCCGGGGGAGGGAGGCAGGGCCGGCACAACCAAGCCGGGGGAGGGAGGCAGGGCCGGCACAACCAAGCCGGGGGAGGGAGGCAGGGCCGGCACAACCAAGCCGGGGGAGGGAGGCAGGGCCGGCACAACCAAGCCGGGGGAGGGAGGCAGGGCCGGCACAACCAAGCCGGGGGAGGGAGGCAGGGGCCGGCACAACCAAGCCGGGGGAGGGAGGCAGGGCCGGCACAACCAAGCCGGGGGAGGGAGGCAGGGCCGGCCACAACCAAGCC